>NC_137152.1:122749023-123248350 GCF_951394435.1 Stenella coeruleoalba
GGCTTACAGACCACCCTGCTCAACGGGCCCTGTCTCTCTCAGACGTTTTAATCAAGCCCCAGTGGTTATCTCTCTAAAATCATTCTCATATTCTTCCTTTTTGCTGCCCTCCCATTAATACCCTTTGTTTTCCAGTCTCCCTCACAGCTGGAATACAGACTCTGATGGTCTCTCCTGCCAGATCGTAAAGCAAAAGGATGACAAGCTCCAAGACTTAAATTCTTGGCTCGAAGCACGGTTGGAAAACTAGGCTTTCTATGATAGTGCTAAGACTCTCTTCTAGCTTACGTGCGCAGGCTGAGGTCATCCACAACAACCCTGGGCTTAACACTGCGAGTTGCTGAATTATTCCACCGGGTCTTGTAAGTGAAACAAAGGGCACGCTTCGAAAAGACTGGGCCTGGAGGGTTGGAACGGGGACATCGGATGGCGTTGGGCTGAATCTGAGCCCCACTGGGAGGACCACCAAGGAGTCAGACTCCTCGGGAAGGAAGGTTTCGATCACCTCACCAGGCCCACAACGCTGATCAGCTAAGGCATTGTCTTTCCCCTTTCTTTTCCCTACTGTGTTCTGTAGGATGGGTTGGTGGCAGTGAACTTGAGCTAAGTGGCATCGTTCAGCCTGTCAGGCACCCGCAGTAGTGATAGCAGGTTTCTCACCAGAACTAGTTCTGAGTTGTGGTTTGGGGTGTTTTTTCCTGGCTGTTTAACCTCAAAGCTGGTTCTCCAATCCTCTCACCATTTCTGTCAGAGACCCAATATCATTCTGATCAGCTCTTTTTCTGCTTAAATCAGTCAGGATCAGCTTCTGTTGCTTGCAAATTAAAACCCTGACTAGTACAACATCTACAAAGAGTGTGTGGTCAGTCCAAGTTTCCTCATCTCTAAAACACGCCAAAACTGAATGAAGAAATAACAAATATAAAAGGAGAAATTAAAGTTAGAAAAATTAAAAAGTAGGACTTATTAATAATCAAAAAACGGGTTCACTGCCAAAACAAAAATCAATAAAACAGAAAACACCAACTAACCTAACCAACAGGGGAAAAAGGAACAGAGCACAAATTCGCAATGACAAGGAAGCAATACCTCTGAGAAGAGTAAAAACAAATTTAAAAAATCAGAAAAGCATTTCATAAAATTATATGTGATAAATTTGATGGCTTGGATGAAACAGACACTTTTCCAGGAAGAGTATAATTTATAAAACTGACTCAGGGAGAGATAGACTAAACAGACCAATTTCCATAAAAGAAATAGAGTTGACAAAGATCTAAACACACACAAAAAAGCAACAGATACAGTTTAGAGGGGAATTCTGCCAAAATTTTAAAGGGCTGTTAATTCCAACTCTACTTAAAATATTCTAGAATATGGCAAACTTCCAAATTTTTATATGACCCAAGTATAACATTTATGCCAAAATCTGCTAAAGATTGTACAGAAATAAATAAAGCCAAATTTAAAGCCAAAGACCAATCTCACTTATGAATGTTGATGCAAATATCCAATATAAAATATTAGTATGAATAATCCAACAACACAATGAAAAATACACCTTGCCCAACTGGGGCTTATTCCAGAAATGTAAAGGTGGTCTAATATTAGATAATCTATTAATAGAATTCATTGCTTTGCTAGATTTAATGAAAAAGTCATATGACCATCACTAGAAATGCTGAAAAACTTCTTAATAAAATTCAACAATGACTTCTGATTAAAAACAAACTCAGTAATACAGGAATTGTAGAATATTTCACTAACATAAAGAAAATATATTCTCCTAGCCCCAAAGTCAATATTTTTCTTTCTTTCTTTCTTTTTAAAGTATTTAAAAAGAAAATTGTTTTAAGATTTTTTTAAAAATTTGTTCTTCGGCTGTGTTGGGTCTTCGTTGCTGCACATGGGCTTTCTCTTTAATTGTGGCAAGCAGGGGCTACTCTTTGTTGCGGTGCGTGGGCTTCTCATTGTGGTGGCTTCTCTTGTTGCGGAGCACGGGCTCTAGGTGTGCGGGCTTCAGTAGTTGTGGCTCGCGGGCTCAGTAGCTGTGGCTCGTGGGCTCTAGAGCTCGCGGGCTCAGTAGTTGTGGCGCACGGGCTTCATTGCTCCGCGGCATGTGGGATCTTCCCGGACCATGGCTCGAACCCGTGTCCCCTGCATTGGCAGGCGGATTCTTAACCACTGCGCCATCAGGGAAGCCCTCTTTCTTTTTTTAAAGAGCAGCTTTATTGAAGTATAATTGGCACACAAAGAACTGTACATAACTAATGTGTACAATTTGATGAGTTTGACATATGTAGACACCTGTGAAATCATCAGCACAGTCAAGGTAGTAGACATATCCATCACCTCCCTGAGTTTTCCTGTGTTCCTTTGTGTGTGTGTCAATGTGTGTGCAGTAAGAACACATACATGACATCTACCCCTCTAACAACTTCCATAATATAGTATTGTTGGCTATAGGCATTATGCTGTCCAGCAGACCTCTAGAAATAATTTATCTTGTATAACTGAAACTTTATACCAGTACAGGCCAGCAATTCCACTGGTGGGTATATGCTCAAAAGAATTGAAATCAGGATCTCAAAGAGATATCTGTCCTCCCATGTCCATCCATCAGAACATTGTTTACAAAGCCAAGACATGGAAACAATCTAAGTGTTAGATGATGGATGAATGCATAAAGAAAATGCGATATGTCCATACAATGGAATATTATTAAGCCTTACAAAAAGGCAATCCTGTCATTTGTGACATATGGATAAACCTGGAGGACATTGTGTTAAGTGAGATAAGCCAGACACAAATGGACAAATACTGCATGATTCCACTTATATGAGGCCCCTAGAACAGTCAAACTCATAGAAGCAGAGAACTGGATGGTGGTCACTGGGGGACAGGGGGAGAAGGAAATGGGGATTTGTTGTTCAATTGGTATAAACTTCTAATATTTTTCTTAATAGGAAAACATTGAAGGCATGCCTATAAAAGTCAAGATCAAAATAAGCTTGCCCATTGTCAATACTACTGTTTCACATTGGGGTGTTAACCAACACATTTGGACAAGAGGAAAAAAACCAAGACACGTAAGAATTGAAAACGGAAGTGGTAAAACTCTTTCTATTTTGGGGACTTCCCTGGTGGTCCAGTGACTAAGCTCCGAGCTCCCAATGCACGGGGCCCATTCCGTCCCCAGTCGGAGAACTAGATCCTGCACGCCACAACTAAAGAGCCCACATGCCGCAACTAAAAGATCCCGCCTGCCACAACTAAGACCTGGCGCAGGCAAATAAATTAAAAAAAAAAAAACTCTTTCTTCTTGGGATGACATGATCGTATACACAAGAAATCCCCAAAGAAGAATCAACTGAAAAACTACTACAAAAAGTAAGAGAATTCAAAGGTAAGAGGATAGAATATTGATATGTTGGAATTATATTGGACCAATTTTGTGCATCTTGGCGCCACCTGCCTTCCAGGCCCAGCTGCTCACTCAGTGGGGAGCCATGGCCTCTGCTGAGAGACCCTCCCACCCTTCCCAGGCCCGAGCCAGTGAACCCTCAAATACTCCAGTTCCTTCCACCACTTCTGGATTTAGATGAGACACCAGGCCAAAAAACACTGGCTTTCCCAGTGGCTGCCCCAAAAGGCACTGAGAGACAGGAGCCGTAAGGGAACTGGCAGATACATTTATCTCACTTCTTTGTTGCAAAAGACGGTTTCAAGGTGAATCGGTTCTACAGAGCCTGTCCAAATCCATCCAAATATCCCAACCAGTGGCTGTGTTTTCTCACGAAGCTATGGCCAACTCAGTAACACACGAATTTGCACATTCTTTCCTTTCTTCCTTTTTCCCATCACTCTCACTGCACTGAGATTACAACCCCAACAAAGCCTTGGCAAAGAAGCCTTGGCGCAAGTTCTGTTTTCTAAGGAATTCAGGTGAAGACAGAAACCAATAGCCCTATGAATACAAACAAACAAACAAAAAACCCCAAACAGGCATAAGCCTAATAAGAATTGTGTAAAGACCAATGTGAAAAAAACATAAAAGCTGACTTGGATAGAAAGGCTCCACACCATGATGTCAGTTCTAAGTTCACTTAAAAATCTAACTTAACTCTCCTCCCCAGTAATAACAGGTTTTGTTTTGAAATTAAGCAAGCCGATTCTCAAGTTCATGGGGGAAAATTAAATCAAAACTAGCCAAACTAAACTCTAAAAACTCTTAAAACTCTATAACTCTAAAAACTCCAAAAAAAGAACAATAAAGGGGGACTAGCCATATCACTATTCAAATCAACTGTAAAACCTCTATAATGAAAGCAGCTTAATAACGGCACATGAATTGACAGAGGGAGCAATGGAAGCTGAACCAGAAACTGAAACAAAAATAAATGTGGTATTTGTCTTTCTCTTTCTGACTTACTTCACTCTGTATGACACCTCATTACAAATACCGTATGCTAACACATATATATGGAATTTAAGAAAAAAAATGTCATGAAGAACCTAGGGGTAAGACGAGAATAAAGACACAGACCTACTAGAGAATGGACTTGAGGATATGGGGAGGGGGAAGGGTGAGCTGTGACAAAGCGAGAGAGTGGCATGGACATATATACGCTACCAAATGTAAAATAGATAGCTAGTGGGAAGCAGCCGCATAGCACAGGGAGATCTGCTCTGTGCTTTGTGACCACCTAGAGGGGTGGGATAGGGAGGGTGGGAGGGAGACGCAAGAGGGAGGGAATATGGGAACATATGTATATGTATAACTGATTCACTTTGTTATAAAGCAGAAAATAACACACCATTGTAAAGCAGTTATACTCCAATAAAGATGTAAAAAAAATAAAAAAATAAATGTGGGAATTTCATATATAATAAGGAAGGACAGTATCTCAAATCAGTGGGGATACAGATGAACTTTTTAATAAGTAGTGCAGGCAAAACTGTACAGCCATTTGGAAAAAAAATAAAGTCGGATCCATTCCTTACATCTGCACCAGGATAAACTCCACATGGACCCCAAATCTCAATGCCCCAGACTCGGCACCCAAGGGCCCGAAGCGCTGAGCAGGTGACCTCCCTGGGGAAGAGTGGCCGTGGGCCTTGCCTGAAGGGCGAGAAATGTGCCCAGTCGCTGCCCTGATGGGGCCACACCCAAAGGCAACCACCCCCGCAGTGCAGCCACACTGGAGTCCCAAGCCTTTGGTGGGATGGAGCTGAGGGTCACACTTTCAAGTCAACCCAGGTTTTGGAGACCCCATCCCTGGCCACGTGCAGGCACTTGGGTCTCCCCTGTAGACCCCCATGCCCTCAATAAACCTGAACACTCAGGGAAGAAAATGAGTAAAACAAAACAAGGGGCTTCCCTCGTGGCACAGAGGTTAAGAATCTGCCTGCCAATGCAGGGGACACGGGTTTGAGCCCTGATCTGGGAAGATCCCACATGCCGTGGAGCAACTATGCCTGTGTGCCACAACTATGAGCCTGCGTGCCACAACTACTGAAGCCTGCGCTCTAGAGCCTGTGCTCCGAACAAGAGAAGCCACCGCAGTGAGAAGCCTGTGCACCACAACAAAGGGTAGCCCCCGCTCACTGCAACTAGAGAAAGCCCACGCGCAGCAACGAAGACCCAACGCAGCCAAAAAAATAGATAAATAAAATAAACTAATTAAAAGCAAACAAACAAAACCATACAAGCACCAGAAGAAACCACAGGTGAATTCCTTTAAAACCAGGGAGGGGGAAAAGGCCTTCCTAAATCTGACTGAGAATCCAGAAGCTGTAAAAGAAAATACTGACACATTCTACTACATACACTTTTTCCCTTTGCACACACATACACACACACACACACACACACACACACACACAACATAAGCAGAGTCAAAATACAAGTGACAAACTGGGGAAACGTACACAAATCTCTTCTCACAAAGGACTTATCACCCCTCAGAAACTGCGACTAAAAAGACCAACATGTCAACAAATGCTCAACCTCCCTCCGAATAAAAGAACTGCAAATTGAAACGACGCAGAAATACCATTTCTCACCTATCAGATGGCAAAAATCCCCAAGTTGAACAACACATGCTGGAAGGAATGCAAAATGGAACATTTGTTAATGTCTACTACATGTATAGATTCATAGCCCCAGCAATCCCAGCTCTGGGAATCATACAGATATACCTGCACAAGTACAAAATGTCACATATACCATGCGACTAGTTGTGGCAATGGATGCCAAATCAAAAGAGCGGAAACAACTCAGGTGTCCAAAATAGGGAACTGGTCGAATAAACATGCTACGGCCACACAGCAGGACACTGTACAGCTGTCAAAAGTAGTGAAGATCTCTGGTCACTGACATGGGCAGAATTCTAGAACAAAATTTGTTTGAGAATTTTCAAGATCTACTCTCTTAGCAACTTTCATATATACAATTCGGTGTTACTAGCTATAGTCGAGATGCTGTATATTATATCCTTAGGACTTATTTAGTTTATAACTGCGAGCCTGGACCTTTGGACCACCTTCTCCCACTTCACCCCCCAACCGCCATCCCCCACCAATCTTTCCTCTGTATCTTTGAGTTCCTGCTCAACATTTTTGTTTTTTAAGATTTTACATAAAAGTGAGATCACATGGCATTTGTCTTTCCCTGTCTGACTTACTTCACGTAGCATAATGCCCTCAAGGTCCATCCATGTTGCTGCAAAGGGCAAGATGTCATTCTTTCTGACGGCTGAGTAATATCCCACTGCATGTGTATGTATGCACCACAGCTTTTTTTTTTTTTTTTTGCGGTACGCGGGCCTCTCACTGTTGTGGCCTCTCCCACTGCAGAGCACAGGTTCCGGACGCGCAGGCTCAGCGGCCATGGCTCACGGGCCCAGCCGCTCCGCGGCATGTGGGATCCTCCCGGACTGGGGCACGAACCCGCGTCCCCTGCATCGGCAGGCGGACTCTCAACCGCTGCGCCACCAGGGAAGCCCTGTACCACATCTTTATCCATTCATCTGTTGATGGGCACTTAGGTTGCTTCCACACCCACCTTGAATATTGTAAATAATGCTGCAATGAACGTGGGGGTGCAGATATCTTTTCAAGTTAGTGTTTTCGTTTTCTTTGGATAAATATCCAGAAGTGGAACTGGTTGATCACACGGTAGTTCTATTTTTAGTTTGGGGGGGAACCTCCATACTGTTCTCCGTAGTGGCTGCACCAATTTACATCCTCACCCGCAGCGCAGGCGGCTTCCCTTTTCTCCACACCCTCTCCAGCATCTGTTATTTGTGGCCTTTGTGATGGTGGCCATTCTCACGGGGGTGAGGGGACATCTCACTGCAGTTTTGATTTGCTTTTCCCTGATGATTAGTGATGTTGAGCATCTTCTCATGTGCTTGTTGACTGTCTGTATGTCTTCTTCTTTTTTTTATTGGAGTATGGTTGCTTTACAATTTTGTGTTATCTTCTGCTGTACAGCAAAGTGAATCAGCTATATGTATACACATGTCCCCTCTTTTTTAGATTTACTTCCCATTTAGGTCACCACAGATCTCTGAGTAGAGCTCCCTGTGCTTGCCTGTATGTCTTCTTAAATGAACAGACTAAGATATAGAATGGGATACTGTGTAAGAAAGTGGGGCGTAAGAAGCTATGTACAGGGCTTCCCTGGTGGCGCAGCGGTTGAGAGTCCGCCTGCTGATGCAGGGGACACGGGTTCATGCCCCGGTCCGGGAAGATCCCACATGCTGCGGAGCGGCTGGGCCCGTGAGCCGTGGCCACTGAGCCTGTGTGTCCGGAGCGTGTGCTCCGCAACGGGAGAGGCCACAGCAGTGAGAGGCCCGCGTACCGCAAATAAAATTAAAAAATTAAAAAAAGAAGCTATGTACATATGTCCTCGTATTTATAGAAAGAAATACTGGAAGTGTGAAGGAAAAAACTAAGAAAAATGGTTACTTGAAGGCTAAGGGCAATTAAGATGGATGAAGACAGAGGTGAGGGTGAGATTTTTCATTTTTGAATCATGTAAGTGTGATACTTATTCAATAACAGTTTAAAAGCTGAGATAAAAGCAGAAGAAGCAACTGAACAAAATTGCCCCAACATAGACCCATGAAAGGATTTCAGACTTAGGTTGCAATTAAAGTCATGCTGTACAAACATAAATACAAATGTCTTTTATATATGAAAAGACGTTCAACCTCACTCATAAAGAAATTCAGTTAAAATAAAATACCATTTATCAACTCTTGACTTTACAAAGATCAAAACGTTTGATAATACACTACATTTGGGGCATTGCAGAGAGACAAGCACTTTGATATCTATTGGCATTTTACATTCACATACACTTTGACTAAGAAATTCCACTTCTAAGCATTTTTTTACAAGCAGAATTAATTGCACATGACTACACAGACCAATGTACAAAGATATTCATGGCAGCATTGTTTATAGTAGCATGGGACTGGAAACAAGAAAAGGTCTATCACAGTAGCTGCATACAGTGAAATATTATGAAGTTGTTAAAGATAATGAGAAAGATCTCTATGTGCTGATATGGAACAATCCCCAAAATATACTAAGAAAGAGGGTTATAAACTAGTGAATATAGTA
Source organism: Stenella coeruleoalba (assembly GCF_951394435.1). NCBI lineage: Eukaryota > Metazoa > Chordata > Mammalia > Artiodactyla > Delphinidae > Stenella > Stenella coeruleoalba. The sequence goes on from NC_137152.1 coordinate 122,757,655, forward strand.
GACTACCATTCGTTCAAAAAATATGCTTGTACATGCATGGAATATATCTGGAAGGAAAATCCGCAATGCTTGCAGCTGGAGGGGGAAACTTACTTTTCACTGTATATACTTTGATATGCTTTGATTTTGAATCATATGCATATATTCCTGAAAAATACACTCTCTCTGGCAACATATAATGAAAATATATAGAGAGGAAGGACTCTTCAACAAATGGTGTTCAATCAATTGATTAACTATTTGTAAAATACAGTGAGTACAATAAATACTAACTGAAGAACATGAAAACACTAGTTAGAAAAGGTATCTGCACCCCTATGTTCATTGCAGCATTCTTTACAACAGGCAAGATTTGGAAACAACCTAAGTGCCCACTGATGGATGAATGGATAAAGATGTGTATACATACACAATGGAATATTACTCAGCCATGAAAAAGACTGAAATCTTGCCATTTGCAACAACACGGATGGCCCTAGAGGGTATTATGCTAAGTGAAATAAGTGAAAGACAAATACCAAATACCATATGATTTCACTCATATGTGGAATACAATAAACAAATCAAACAAAACATACAAAAACAAACACATAGATACAGAGAAGAGAGTAGTGGTTACCAGCATTATGCTAATGTCAAAACCAGAGAAAGAGTACGAAAGAGAAAAACTACAGACCAATATCCCTCATGAACAAAGTCACAAATACCCTCAGCAAAATATTAGCAAATTAAATCCAGCAATACATGAAAAGGGGCTTCCCCGGTGGCGCAGTGGTTAAGAATCCGCCTGCCAATGCAGGAGACACGGGTTTGAGCCCTGATCCGGGAAGATCCCACATGCTGTGGAGCAACTAAGCTAAGCCCATGTGGCACAACTACTGAGCCTGTGCTCTAGAGCCTGCAAGCCACAGCTACTGAGCCCATGTGCCACAACTACTGAAGCCCGCACGCCTAGAGCCCGTGCTCCCAACAAGAGAAGCCACCGCAATGAGAAGCCCGCACACTGCAACGAAGAGTAGCCCCCGCTCGCCGCAACCAGAGAAAAGCCCGCGTGCAGCAACTAAGACCCAATGCAGCCAAAAATAAAATAAAATCAATTTATTTTAAAAAAACAAAAACATGAAAAGGATAAAACATCACAACCAAGTGAAGTTTATCCCAGGAACTCAAAGCTGGCTCCAGATACAAAAATCCATCAGAATAATTCACCATAGTAACAGACAAAAAAAAAAAAAAAAAAAAGAAAATGCATATTATTATTTTTACACATGCAAGAAAGGCACTTAACAAATCCAATTCACGATAAAAAGTTTCAGCAAGCTAGCAATACAAGGGAAGTTCGGCCTGAGAAAAGGCACCCACAAAAAGCCTACGGCTAATGTACTTAAAAGGTGAAAGACTAAATGCTTTCCCCCTTAGATCAAGAAAAATCAAGGATGTCTGTTCTCATCATTTTTATACAATATTGATAGTATTGAAAGTTCAAACTATAAATAAGTGAGTTTAGCAAGGTTGCAGAATACAAGGTTAATGAACAAAAATCAACTGACAAACGAATTCTAAAACTGGTATGGAAAAGCAAACGACCAACAATAGCCAAAACAACTCTGAAAAGAAAAACTAAGTTGGAGGGCTAAAACTGCCTGCTTTCAAGAATTACTATAAAGTTCTTGTCATCAAAACAGCATGGTGTTAGCATAAAGATGAACAAAGACATAAAGGGAACAGACTAGAGAACACAGAAATACTTACATAAATATGACCAATTGATTTAAAAATTTTTTTAACATCTTTATTGGAGTAAAATTGCTTTACAATGGTGTGTTAGTTTCTGCTTCATAATAAAGTGAATCAGTTATACATATACATATGTTCCCATATCTCTTCCCTCTTGCGTCTCCCTCCCTCCCACCCTCCCTATCCCACCCCGCTAGGTGGTCACAAAGCTCCGAGCAGATCTCCCTGTGCTATGCGGCTGCTTCCCACTAGCTATCTGTTTTACGTTTGGTAGTGTATATATGTCCATGCCACTCTCTCACTTTGTCACAGCTTACCCTTCCCCCTCCCCATATCCTCAAGTCCATTCTCTAGTAGGTCTGTGTCTTTATTCCCATCTTACGCCTAGGTTCTTCATGACCTTTTTTATATTTTTCTTAGATTCCATATATATGTGTTAGCATACGGTATTTGTTTTCTCTTTCTGACTTACTTCACTCTGTATGACAGACTCTAGGTCCATCCAAGCTGCAAAAGTAATTCAATGGAATAAAGACAGTTTGTTCAATAAATGTAATTGGTTTGCAAGAAAATGAATCACAACATGAATGTTACACCTTGTACAAAATTTTTAACTGAAATGAATCATTGGTCTAAAGTGTAAAACTATAAAGTCTTTAGGAGAAAAAACATAGGAGAAAATCTTCAGGATCTAGGGTTAGGCAAGAGTTCTTAGATTTGACAGTAAACATGATCCATAAAAGAAAAATTGACAAATTGGACTTAATCAAAACTTTAAAATCTTTGTTCTATAAAAGATACTGTAAAGAGAAAGAAAAGACAAACTATAGCCTGGTAGAAAATATTTGCAAATTATATACCCAACAAAGAACTTGTATGCAGAGATAAAAGTAGTACCTGGATCTTAGTGTTGTTCTGAAGATTAAATGAGATAATTCAAGTAAAGTCCTTAGTGTAGTGCCTGGCACATACAACCACTCAATAAATGTGAATTATTATAATTTTATTATCATCATTGTTACAGCATTCTTTAAAGTTGAGAAAATAAAAGCAAGATAACTGTTCATCGACAGAGAAATTGTTAAAATATGTTATGTCTATGACCAGGAATGTTACGCAATGGTTTAAAAGAATGAAGCAAATCTATACGTACTAACTTGCAAAGATGTCCAGGATTGTTGTGAAAAAAGAAAATCGCAGGACAGTTTGTATAGTATGATCTCATTTGTGCAAAAAGAAAATTGTATCTTCTTCGAAATTTTTAAAGAATAACACTAACCAAACTTCTAACAGTTGTCATCCCTAGGGAGGGGCGTGGAAGGGAATGAGGAGGGGTGCACAGGAAGGATAGGATGTGGGGAAAATTAAAGAGGGTCTTTCACTTTTTACCGTATTTATTCCTAGATCATTTGGCTGTTTATAAGAATAAGTTCGTATATTTGTGAAAGAAAAAACAGAAAAGAATCAACCATCTTTTAAAAGAGCAGTAATTCACCTGTCAGAATGGCAAAAACTCTACAAACAATAAATGCTGGGGAGGGTGTGGAGAAAAGGGAACCCTCCTACACTGTTGGTGGGAATGTAGACTGGTGCAGCCACTATGGAGAACAGTATAGAGGCTCCTTAAGGAAGTAGAAATAGAGCTACCGTATGATCCAGCAATCCCGCTCCTAGGCATATATCTGGAAAAGATGAAAAGCCTAATTCAAAAAGATACATGCGCCATAGCAGCACTATTCACAGTAGCCAACACGTGGAAACAACCTCAATGTCCATTGACAGAGGAATGGATAAAGAAGATGTGGTACGTATATCTACAACAGAATATTACTCGGCCGTAAGAAAGAATGAAATATTTGCAGCAACGTGGATGGACCTAGAGATTATCATACTAAGTGCAGTAAGTCAGAGAAGGACAAATACCATATGATATCACTTATATGTGGAATCTAAAAAAAAATACAAATGAACTTACAAAACAGAAATAGACTCACAGACGTAGAAAACAAACTTATGATTACCAAAGGGGACGGGTAGGGGATAAGTTAGTTCAGGATTAGTAAATACACACCACTATGTATAAAATAGATAAACAACAAAGACCTACTATATGGCACAGGGAACTATGTTCAATATCTTGTAATAACCTATAGTGAAGAAAATCTGAAGGTGTACAGCTGAAAGTAACACAATATTGTAAATTAACTATAGTTAAATTTAAAATTTAAAGAGCAGTGATAAAACTATCTTTCATAGATTCGAGAATGAAACACCAGCTTACCTCGGACTGAAGGACTTACCTAAATACAGACTGAGCTTCCATCTGTGGTTTACAAACATTGACAGAGAGCTACTTGGCTGGCAGCGCAAAGAACTAAGTTATTGCCCTAGTTGTGCCACTAAGTAGCTTCGTTATGTCATTGTGTAACACATGTGAGACTCTGGACTTCTGGAGGACAGGGATAAAGTCTCTTTTGCTCTCTCTAGCCAATGGCATAGGGCCTGGTTCAGAGTTGGTGCTCAATTCAAAGGAAGACGGAATGAGCACTCCCGACAGGATCTGAGTGAAAAGCGGCTTGTGAGCACTGACAAATGATCGCCATCTAGTGGCAATACGGGATTCCTACAGAACTTAAAGACGAGCGGAAACTGACTATGGGGTGTGTTTCAGGGACTCCTTTCAACCAAAGAGCATCGACTGTCGAAACGACTATGTCCCTCATTATAAAAAGTTCCCAACCATAGCCTGAGAGGCCCAGGTTTATGTCTTGGAGTGTTGGTAAGATGACATCTAGGTAGTCTTGTGTCCTAAGTCTCCTCCTTCACCACCCCATCACATGCCCCACACGCCTATAAGCTGTGCAAAGTCCACGCCTGCCACACCTCCACTGCACCTCAAGAGAACGAAGCTCATGTAATAAGAGGTACGGACACCCATGCCTTCCCGAGGTGGATGAAGTACTAATAAAGTTTCCTAAGCCAGTCTGGTCAGGACAAGATAGAAAACAGGATTGGAAAAAAATCTGCCACGAACTTTGCAGTCCAGGTTCGGCACCTTCCTGCATCATCTGACAATATGTCGTAAACATTTAAGATGTCTCACATTCCGAAGGGCAACAAGGAAAGCTACCTCGAGCTGGCTTTGTAAGTGCTGCGCTCTGTGACAGACCCTCATCTGAATATCATGAGTCTTCAAAGCAGATGCACCGTTAGCGAAGCAGCTGGTGCCTTAGAGGCTGAGCAATAGTGGACCTCGTGTCTATAGACTCGGGGACTCAAAAAGAATGATGAAGGTAAACAGTGGTAGTAATCAGAAGAATCTAGGTGTGTCTACATCTATGGCATCTACACGCTAAGTGGAACATGCCTCTAAAACGCTGCTCAGCAGAACAAACGGCAAAAAACTTCGCAAAGAGGGCTTCCCTGGTGCCGCAGTGGTTGAGAATCTGCCTGCCAATGCAGGGGACACGGGGTTCAAGCCCTGGTCTGGGAAGATCCCACATGCCGCGGAGCAACTGGGCCCGTGAGCCAAAATTACTGAGCCTGCGCGTCTGGAGCCCGTGCTCCGCAACAAGAGAGGCCGCGATAGTGAGAGGCCCGCGCACCGCGATGAAGAGCGGCCCCCGCTCGCCACAAGTAGAGAAAGCCCTCGCACAGAAACGAAGACCCAACACAGCCATAAATTAATTAATTAATTAATTTAAAAAAAGAAAAAAACTTCGCAAAGAGTCGCAAGAGACGGACACTAGTGTAGTCCCGGGTCAATGGAGAAAGGGGTCTGAGCAGCTGTACGTTGCTTGTCCCGAGGACGCGGGTGGACATAATGAATGTTCGAGCTGTGGCTCGTACATTTAAGGTGGGCTCTCCCGAGTGCCCCTTGTCTCATCCTAGCAAAAGTCCATGGTTACCGGAGGTTCTCGAAAAGCGCAGTGTCCGCAGAAAGGAGAAGCTGAGAAGCGACACCCTGAGGAAGGCTGTGGACGGTCGTGTCCGACGACAGCTCCGCGGGAAGACGGTGCTCGCGACCCCGGGGGAAAGCGGAGCCTCCGCGCCCGCCCCGTGCAGGCGGCACGTCCCGGGGTCCCCGTCCCTCTCCCCCACCGCGGCACGGCGACAGGGCCGCTCTTTCGGGAGGTTCCCCCGGCCGCTCCCGCACCGAGACGGACGCCCGGGCTCGCCCCGCCCGCCTCCCTCCCGTCGGCTCAGCGCGCTCCGGCTCGACGTGCGATCTCGCTTTCCGTCCGCCGGCCTCGCCCGCAGCCCGAGCGCGGGGCTCCCGGGCCACTCCGAGGCCACCCCGCGGCCACCCGGGGCCCCGAGGACGCGCGGCGACGCCCCTACTCACGTAGCGCTGCAGCTTCCTCTCGGGGGGCGACTTGACGAGCCAGCCCGTGCACACGGCGTCGCCCGCGCTCATCGTGCCGCGCTTCCTCCGGCTGGGCCGGCGTCCGCGGCGGGAGGAAGTCGGCGGGGATGCCGGCGGGGCGGGCCCAGCGCCTCCCGCCCGCCCGCCCGCCCTCCAGCGCCGCCCCCGCGGCCCCGCGACCCCCGTCCTGAGGGGACGGGCGCCACCCCCGGCCTCGGGCAGGAAAGCCCTGCGGGCCAGAGCCGGTCCCCCGCCGCCCTCGCCCCCGCCCGCGGTCAGCCGCGTCTGAAGGGCTGGTGCCCGGGCCTCGGGGTCACGAGAGCCGAAATCTAGACCCCGCACCTGCAGTGTCAATGCTTAGGGATGAAGAAAAGCCTAACTGCCCCTTGACTTCCCGTTTCCACTTGGTGGTTTGCAAATTACTGCTTCTGCTGTGCCCCTCCCCCGAAGACCTCTTTATCCGGTGATGAGCTCTGCAGCAAAACTAAATCCAAATCATCCATGATCAAAAGGTTCAAAACTGGAAGTGCGGTTTGCAGTCTCTTTGACCCGAAGGCTTTAAAACATGGATCCAAGAATGATGGTGCAGGCGGTGTGCTGAGCCCGGTAAGTAACAGCCACGCACATGACACTTACGCAGACATGCGGCTGCAGGGCCGGTGAGTGTGCACACCACTGGACAGGCATTAGCTCCCTGGATCCATACACACTATCAAGTGGGCTTGATCATGATCTCAGTTGTGCGCGTGAGTGAAATGAGAAACAGGATCATATCACCCTCCAAAGTCGCACAAGTAGGAACTCAGCTGAGAGGCAGCCAGGCCTCTCTGTGCTGCTCTCCGAGGCACACTCTGCCCTTTATGAACACACTTTATAAACGGAAAAGCACGGATATCAAATTTCGGGGCCGCATCCACAATGCTAATCCGAGTGATTAGTATGGCGCCACCTGGCCAGCTCCCTGACCTGTAGTGCTCTTTTCCCTCGGCGTGACACCTCTCCCTTAGAAGTGACACTTGGAAGAAACAAATGCCACATCATTTCTTTGACTTACAAAAAGACTTCTCAGCCTCCTACCATACATCTGAAATTTCCACAATGATGACTCTTGTATGGTAGGGTTCATGTGTTGTTCTGTAATCAGTCAGGGTTCAGTGGAGGGAACAGAGTTTGCTCTAGGTGTTTCAAGCAGAAAGGGATTCAATTTAGGGAAGAAGGTGCTTATAAAATCAATGGAGTGCTGGAGCATTGGGAGTCTGTGGGCGCTGAAAGCAACAACAACTCACTCCTGGCAAAATAATACTGCTATCCTATCCCTCCTACAAAACTAAAAAGCACTCCCTAAAACAGGACACCAAAAGGCCCATCCGTCACTGTAGCCATCTCTAGTTCAGACACCACCTCACTTCAATATCCTAAAACCTAAAGAAAAACATAAAGCTAACCTCTATCAGTCTTTATTTGACATACATAAAATCTGGAGAGAAGGAATATGGGAAAAGTTTATATGTTCACCACACACACACACACACACACACACACACACACACAGACGCGCACACACAGCTACTACAATTCTCCTTTCTATAACTGATCTTGAGATCATAATTTCATTGGTCTTTATAACTTCCTTCTTCGCTACAGTCCCTGTCCTCCTTTTGCTCTCCAGCCTCAGCTGGTCAGAATTCTTTACCTGGTAAGTCAACCAAACCTTTATTCCCACTGAGCCTGAATCCTTAGTGGTCCTGCCTGGATGTGACAGTAGTAGGAGATGCCCCAGAGGATCCCTTGGATTTGAGACATAGTCCTTCCCAATCCCCTGGTATAACAGTGACCCTGTTTCAACTTGGCAATCAATGTCAACCATCCAAGCCTGCTCAGGAGACCTGTGGTTCAGTGGCATAAAGACCCTAAATGGCAATATGATGGGACCAGCGTGTGGGTCCTGGTTGAAGCATTCCTACCTCGGAACCCAACAGAGCTCTAAGCCGCTCCACGCTGGGAGTAGATGAGTAGGTGTGACGGTGAGAGGAGTCCTTCCCACTTCTTGATTGTGGGCCCGTGGATTCTGGCTAAGGAGGAACAGCACCATATAGCGGCCACCAGCTCACCTCCCCCTTTCAGTGTCTTTTCACCCACCTAGCGTAGGAAGTGAGCCTTCACTAGACTGACCAGCACAGATCCTTTCAGGCCAGGGGTTTCAGGGCAATCTCTCAGTGTCAGCACGTAGCACACGTCTTGTGTCTTATAGTGATTGCCTTGGTCGGAAGCACTGTTATGTGAAATATTGTGAAACTGAGTGCAGGACAGTAAGTCTACGGGTGGCCATGCTAGCAGAAAGGTGGCCCATGACAAGCACCTATTCAAGTGAGGACCCTTCCCCACAGATGTGGTCTGATTTCATCAATCGCCACAAGGTGGTGGGCTCGTCCCCCAGGGAAGGCTACCTTATTGGGAACTCGGTGTGGGTCTCTGCTGTGGACAGGCAGAGTACTTAGCAGCAGCAGTGACAGTGGCCATGACCACATCAACTGATGGCAGTTCCTGGGAGGGGAGCCTCACCCCTGCTGATTCCTTTAACCTCTGTAAACAATCTCCCCATTAGATTCTCCTCAGTTCAACCCATAGAGCCTCTCATTTGCTTCCTTCGGAGACCCTGACCAACGGACCTATGAGGTTACACGTGGGAGTCAGGGGAAAGAGTGTCACCCACAGCAGGGGCCACAGAGGTTGATCAAAAGGAAAATACGATGGCAGTAGAGGGCATGATTTCCTTCAACACTCCAGGAACCCACAGTCTGTTTCTCCTTTTAGGACTTGCCAAAGCTCCATGTAACGTTGCAGTGCATCGAGTGGCTGGTACCTGCCGCAGAGACTTTCCTTGCCTGGGGTTCCACTAAAAACACGTCACCTTACAGATTACTTGCTGAAGCACTGGTGGCACAATTTCATGTCGTATATGTTGCCTGCAGAATCTGAAGAGCCCCAGCAAATGCGGTGCCCCTTTCTGAGTGGTAGGTGGTATGCAGTGCGGCAACTCACTGAATATCCAGTACGGTCCAGACCATCTCAAAACATCACTAAGGGTCAGCCTCTTGAGTTTTCATGGGCGTTATCTCCCACACTCTGGCATACAGGTGTCCTAATGAAGCATCTCTGCTACCTCTTGTCCACCAGGTGCAGTAAGCGTGATGTCTTCGGTGTAATGGCCCAGCATGATGTTCACCGTGATTGTTGAAACAATCGAGTTCCATTCATCCGAGATGATGACAGAGAGTCACAGGATGGCTTGTTTGCACTCCAGCCTGGGGAGACTAGATAATTTGAATAGCAAGTGGTTTTTTAGAACCTGGATTCCCTTTGTGGCTTACCCATTTCTCATTTATTTAAATTAGGTTTAGGAAAAACAAATACCGTATGCTAACACATATATATGGAATCTAAAAAAAAGGGGCTCTGAAGAACCTAGGGGCAGGACAGGAATAAAGATGCAGACGTAGAGAATGGACTTGAGGACAGGGGGAGGGGGAAGGGTAAGCTGGGACGAAGTGAGAGAGTGGCATGCACATATATACACTACCAAACGTAAAACAGATACCTAGTGGGAAGCAGCCGCATAGCACAGGGAGATCAGTTCAGTGCTTTGTGACCACCTAGAGGGGTGGGATAGGGAGGGTGGGAGGGAGGGGGACGCAAGAGGGAAGAGATATGGGAACATATGTATATGTATAGCTGATTCACTTTGTTATAAAGCAGAAACTAACACACCATTGTAAAGCAATTATACTCCAATAAAGATGTTAAAAAAATAAAATAGGTTTAGTTTGAAATAGATAACCAACAAGGATCTACTGTATAGCACAGGGAACTATATTCAATATCTTGTATTAACCTATAATGGAAAAGAATCTGAAAATAATATATATATATATATATATATATATATATATAAAAAAACTGAATCACTGTGCTGTACATCTGAAACTAACACGATATTGTAAATCAACTATACTTCAATAAAATAAATGAATAAATAACATTTTTTTAAAAAACAAAAAAGAGCAAGGCTCCCCAACCAAAAAAAAAAAAAAAAAAAAGGTTTAGTTTGGCAGTTCTTTAAGTACTGTAAATCTTGTAACTAGGAGGACTTATGAAAATAAATGTCCACTATTAAGGAAGAGTTTCTATTTTAATTATGTTATGTGGGGCCAAGTGGCCATGCATCTAACTTATTCTCTGTGAAAAGAGAGAAAATTTGAAAAGAAAATTCTTCTCCAATTTCTGGATGAGGGACAAACATGAGGAGATAGTTATACGTGTGTGTGAAAGGCCAATAATGTAAAATCTGCAAGTAAACACAAAGAATTATACACCATGACCAGGTGGGGCTTATCCCAGAGATGCAAGGCTCATTCAGTATATGAAAATCAGTGATATCCACCATATTGACAAGCAAAAGAGGAAAAGTCACAGGATTATATCAATTGATGCAGAACAAACCCAATATCAATTCATGACAAAAACTCTCACAAAACTAGGAATAGGGGGAATTTCCTCAACTTGTTAAAGAACATCTATGGAAGACATATGACTAACATCATATGACTAACTTCGTACTTAAATGGTGAAAAACTGGGCACTTTCCCCTAATGGTTGGGAACAAGGCAAGGCTATGTGCTCTCACTACTCTTATTTAACGTAGTGTTGGAAGTTCTAGCCAGTGCAATAAGGAAAAAAAAAGAAAAAGAAAGAAAGAAACAAAGGGCACACAGACTGGGAAGAAGAATTAAAAGTGTCTTCATTTGCAGATGATATAATTGTCTTCATAGAAAATCCAAAGGAATCTACATGAAAAATTCCCATAACTAATAAGTGAGCTTTACAGGGTTGCAGGATACAAGATCAACACATAAATCTCTGTACACAATTTCAAGGCTCATTATATAACTACAGTGATCAAGATTGTGTGATATCGGTAGAGGAATAAACACATGGATAAATGGAACGGAGTAGAGAACCCAGAAATAGACCCACATACATTTACCCAACTGGTTTTTGACAACGGTATAAAAGCATCCGCATGGGGTATGCCACTCCCAGAAAGGGGCCCACCAAGCATCGTGCTTTCTTCGTGACAGTGGGTTCGAGGTACAGCAACTTGTTTTTCTCTTTGGAGGGACAATGCCAATATGCTTCAGTCCACTGGTGCCCAGAAACTTCATGAAAGTTTTGGGCCCCTGAGTTTTTATGGGGCTTATCTTTCACTCTGTGGTGAAATATTTGCTACTGCCCGTGCACTAGATCCAGTCAGCGTGACGTCATTAACGTGGCAGACCAGTATGATGGTTTGGGGGACAATGAGATGATCACGTCAATGCCCAGGGACTTCATTATGGTAATGTGCCCGATAATTGAAGGGACAGTGACCGGGGCTTTCTTTTGACCCTCTTTCCATAATTGTGCTCAGTCCTTCAGGAAGCCTCTGTGGGAATTCATCCAGCTGCCAATTATGCGATCAGGAACTGGGGAAAGAGCCACAGGGGGTCCACCGGGAGAAAGACGCAGACTAAAGACTCCATTTCCGACCAGTGGACCACAGTGGAAAGTCGGAGGAAGGTTTAAAGTACACAGTTGTGTTATGTGTACCTGGCCTCACCTTCGCTTGAGGGCTGAGTCTGTGAATTGATGGGGTCCGGGAATTAGATGAGGGGCCATGATTTTCCATCGTGGTGATTCAAGGCAGGCTGCCGTTCACCAGATCTAGAGTTTTTGTTGGTGGTGGTCTACTACAGGTGGCCTTTTAACAGGATTCCATGATTCATCACCCTGAAGATCCTTGGGGATAAAACATTCTTGCCATCTTTACATGGCCTTATCCTCTTCTGTGTCCTTCTTCTCTTCTAAGGATACTTGTCGTTGGATTTGGGGCCCACCTGAGTCATCCAGGATGACCTCATCTGTAGATCCTTAACTTCAGTACCTCTACAAAGACCCTTTTTTCAAGTAAGTTCGTTTTCATAGAGTCCAGGGGTTAGGTCCGAAGTGGGGGGCCAGTCTTCATCCCACTATAGATGTGAAGCCATTGAAGGGCTTTGAGTAGAGGAGGGACATGGCCTGACTCACAAGTTAATGGCTCTTTCCAGGGGCTGTGTTGAGGAGACAATATAGTTGGAAAAAACAGAAAGAGGGGGTAAGTGCAGGAGGCGAGTGGAAAAATGTAGGAGAGCCATGGTGATGACATGGACTCCAGTGACAGTATTGAGGGTGGTGAAAAACTACCAGATTCTGGATCTTTTGAAAGCAAAGCCGAGAGGATTTGCTAACAGATCAGATGAGGAGTGTTGGAGAACCATTAGTGAGTACCTGAAATTTAGCCAAATATATACCAACGGAGCATTATAAAATTATGGGATGGGGAGTGTAATTAACTGCTCGTGGATTGGTTGATATTGAGGACTTTGGCTATGTATAAAAAATCAAGTTAGAGCATTAATATTATTACTACAGGAGGGAAGAGGGCTTGAACCTGGAGCTTGCTTGGCCGTTCAGTACCACAGCCACGAACCCGCTTTGACTGTCCAGCAGTTCACATGGAGCCCCGTCGTGGAGCTGAAATCTAGCTGTGCTGTAACCGTAAAGCGCACGCCAGAAAGACTTGGTACAGAAAAAAAAACACAAAAAGAGCGTAAAATATGCCATTCACAATGCTGTGTATTGCTTATATGTTGAAATGATAATATTGTGGATCGCTGCGTTAAATAAAGTTTGTTATTAAAATCGATTTAACTTTTAACGTTGTACTTTCTTTTCCAAATGGCTGCTGGAGAATTTAAAAGTCCACAAGTGGCTCGCACTCTTGTTTCTATCGCCAGTGCCACTCTAGCTGGATGGGAATTACAAGCGGCAAAGGACGCTATGCGCCTCAACGTCTTCATTTTGCCATCGGGACTGATCCGACAGCCACCTTCAAGGGTCGGCGAGGAAGCAAGGAGCGCTCTGGCGGGTGCCCGTGCGCTCCCGTCCGGGTAAAACCTCAACGAAGGAGAGCGAACCGCTGCCGGGCCATGCCCACAGACTACGAGCCGCCCCGGCGAGCTGCGCAGGCGCTCCTAGACCTGGCCGCCGAAGGCGGGGAGAGGCCCAAGGCGCACGCGCGGACGCGCCAGCGTCCCGGCCGCGTCCACCAATGAGAGTGTGCAGCCGTCCCGCGCGCGCTTGGGGCTCTGCCCCGCGAGCCCGGCCCCGCCTCGCCCCGCCCCGCTGCACGACACGCACGGGGCGGCGCACAGGTGGGCGGGCCCTAGTGGCGCGGCCTGACGGCGGCGGGAGTCCGCGGCAGCTTCCTCGGCGCTAGCCCACGCGGCTCGCACGCTCAGCGGGGCAACATGGCGGACGCGGAAGGTACGGGTGGTTCTCTCGCGGGTGGCCGGGCGGGTTGCCGCGGGCCGGGGCCAGATCCTTCGGCTAGGGGAGCCGGGGGTGGGGGGACAACTTCGAGGCCCGAGCTTTCCGCTAGCTCCAGCTGCCGGGCCTCCTGCCGACCTTGTCGCTTGGCCTTGGCTCCACGGGTGAGGGCGAGAGAGCGAGAGGCCCCCGCGGTGACGTGACGCCACCAGCCCGGGTCTCCCGCCGACGGTACAGTCCCCTTAGGGCCCGGGCCGCCGCCGCCGGCTCGGACGCCGCGGTCAGCGCCGCGCGATGAGGGGAAGCAAAGGGGCCGAGGGGCTCGGGCGTGCGCGGAGCGCTAAGTCGAGAAAAAGTTCTAGGGGCCACCAGCCCTCGGGGACCGTTGGGCGGTCGCTTACGGGCCCGCGGCCAGAGCGCCGTGGGCGTTTCAGCCCCGCGCGGCCACGTGGTGAGCCGGGATGGAGGGCGACACGTGCGGCTGCTGTCTGGAGCCCGCCGTGCAGCCGCGCACTCGGCCTGACACCGGCGGCTTCCCCTGTGATCCTAGACAAGCATCCGTTTTCTACCTACCCTTGTTTTAAACTTCATTGTCTTTATTTTCGGGGAAAACTCCTAATTCTTGTGTGTGTGTGTTTTTTTAAGTACTTATTTTACCGAAGAAGCATAAGAAGAAAAAGGAGCGGAAATCCTTACCAGAAGAAGATGTAGCAGTGAGTACGAATATGTTGTACTTTGCTTTGACTGAAAAGAAAGGTTTCTTAGCTGACACATTACAGAAAAGAACTGTTTTTAAAGGCTTTGGAGGAATGGGCTGTAATTGAGTGGTCGTTGTGTAGAAAGTACACAACGCCCGCCAACCTGGGTCTTTGCTGTGAGGCACACCCAGCTAAGTGTTGCTGGCCGCACCAAGTGCTCCCCCTGAAATTCTCTTATCAGACCCACTGCCCCGCTTTCTCTTAAAATTGCTGTGCCCGTCGTGGTGGCACTTCGCTTACGCTTCTCAGCTCTTTGTTCATTTCTTTTTCCTTTGGAGGTCCCGGGGAAAAGGCATAGACTACCTTGCTTTTTATTTCAAAGGTATAGACTTCTGTGGTAGTAGTGGAACTGTTCAAAGTCAGGTGGGAAATCTAACAGGCTGTGTTTCTGTCCTGTGGAAGGAAATACAACACGCTGAAGAATTCCTCATCAAACCTGAATCCAAAGTGGCTCAGTTGGACACATCTCAGTGGCCCCTGTTGCTAAAGGTATGTGTTTCGCATCAGGTCAACGCTTGGCTTTTACATTGTTTTTGAGCATTAAACAGTTGATTGAGAGTGCATCCTGGACTTAGGAAATGCTAGATGAGGCCGTCTAAAACACTGTTCCTCAACGTGTCTGAGATGAAGGACCAGGGTTTGTTCGGGTTTTTTCCCCCTTCATTTCCAATGTACCCAACACTTGTAGAATACAGGTAAATTTTACAACAGTGTCACACTGCTATCACATTTTTTTTTTTTTTTTTTTTTTTTCTTTTTTTTTTTTTTTTTTGCGGTACGCGGGCCTCTCACCGCTGTGGCCTCTCCCGTCGCGGAGAACAGGCTCCGGACGCGCAGGCTCAGCGGCCATGGCTCACAGGCGCAGCCGCTCCGCGGCATGTGGGATCTTCCCGAACCGGGGCACGAACCCGCGTCCCCTGCATTGGCAGGCGGACTCTCAACCACTGCGCCACCAGGGAAGCCCTGCTATCACATTTTATAATCAATTCTCAATTTCTGTACTCAGCCTCACCTTACAGACCTGTCCTGGTTTGTGGAGTAGAACATGCTTGAGAGCATGCGGCCAGTGCCTGGCATGTTAACTTGCTCCCTAGAAGTTACTGGCTATCGTGTTGGGTTTTAACTAGGGTACTTCGGTGATGAGTTAAATTACAAGTTTCACAAATGACATAATGGGCGCCAGCTACGAGATTAGGAGGCAAATTTATTGAAAGACTCCTTGACAGACCGTTTGAGTAAATCACTAAATATGAGGTAAAAGAGAGATTTGCATATAGAATTGAATACAGTTGAGTTTCTGCTTGGCCAGATGTGTCTGCCATTTAGACAGCATCTGCTTCTCTATTTTTACCTGCTGGTAAACCAGGTTGGCAATGTCCCTACTGTCATGGAACTTAAAATCTAGGGGTGGGAGATGCAGTTAAAAAAATCATTGCTGCTTGTGGAAAGTACCAAGATGAAGCTAAGGGGCTTCCATTGACGGGAACCCTTTCAGGCTGGTGGTGGAGCCCTGGAAAGGAGAGTGAGAAGGGGCAGACGTGAGGAAAGTGGGGTAGGAGTGCCTGGGGCAGGTGCAGACCAGTCAGGTGTGCGGAGCCGTGTTGCCAGTCCCCCTCCATTTGGTCCCGGAGAAAATCAAAGCTAGTCCATATTGTACTCATAAGCCTGCACAGTGAAGCCCAGTTTGTTCTGTAGTACCCCAAGAGGTCTTTCTGGAGGAGGGATCAAATTTGTCGTTTTCTTACTCATATAGGTCATTTTTCCAGCATGTGGGGAGGCTTAGCGGTCTGTCACAGCACATAATGGAAATATAGGAGTAAGATCTAAAACAAGAAGCTGAAGCGTCGCCATATCATGGTTCATGGTGGTCCTGACTCTTGTTTCCCACATGTTAATGATTTATTGTTTGTTTTGTGTTGTATCATTGCTTTCTAGAATTTTGATAAGCTAAATGTAAGGACAACACATTATACACCTCTTCCTTGTGGTTCAAATCCTCTGAAGAGGGAGATTGGGGACTATATCAGGTAAGTGTGTTGGAAACAGCACTGTCCAAACTTCCGTTCTTTTCAAAATGACCCTTTCACATCAGTTATTCACGGAGGTAGCGGTGGCATTGCCCTAAATACGCTATCCTGTACCCATGGTGAACTCTTCTTTTGTACTCTTCAGATTTAGTTTTCATTAGAGGACCAGAGCCGATGACACAGTAATTTCTTTCCCATTCTAGGACAGGTTTCATTAATCTTGACAAGCCTTCCAACCCCTCTTCCCATGAGGTGGTAGCCTGGATTCGGCGAATACTCCGGGTAGAGAAGACAGGACACAGTGGTACCCTGGATCCCAAGGTGACTGGTTGTTTAATAGTGTGCATTGAACGAGCCACTCGCTTGGTGAAATCCCAGCAGAGCGCAGGTACGTGGGAGAGGGAGGGAAGACGGGGCTACTTTGAGATTGGAAGGCTTTCTGTGTTTCCTTTCCTTTCTACCTTTTGGCTCTCAGAAATGATTTCTTCATTAGTAAAATCATAAAACAAAAACAGAAAACAGAAGCAAGGGATATTCTTGGTGTGTGTGTGCCTTCTGTCCTCAACCAGACCCTGGTGGGGCTGCCTTGTTTGGAGTTCTAGGTGCTTTTTATGCACACGTTGAGCCCAGCTCCAGGCCTGTCACTCCACGCTCCTCTAACCGCCCTGCTGCTTCTGCCTAAAGTGCCTCTCCTTCATTGGCATTGGGGAGAATTCTACTTGACCTTCTAAGGTGGTCTCCAGTCAGGCTCTCCACGGGCGCTCCGGCTGTCCCTGTCAGCATGTTGAAAGTTGAGCTCTCGATGAGATAGCGTCTTCAGTCCTTTCTCACATCTGCACCGTGAAATCTGTCTTAATGCAAATTTTACAGAAACAGGAGTTCAAATTGCCTGCTTTTTCTGGCTGTACAAAATGGGAGTGATATAAGCATATAGAAAATACAGAAAACTCAGTGGCCACACCTGACTACTCTTTTGTCATTTTACAGGCAAAGAGTATGTGGGAATTGTCCGGCTGCACAATGCTATCGAAGGGGGGACTCAGCTTTCTAGGGTAAGTCTGTAATTGTAGGGAAGGCACCTGTTAGCAACTGGGGTCTCTGAGGCCCTTGCCCTTGTCAGTGGGCTGCCGTGGCCAACCTGCTCATGTCCTTTCTGAGGAGAGGCTTCTGCTCAGCACTGAGCCATCCCTATGTAGTTGAAGAAAGAGTCAAAAATTGAAAGGCCCTTTTAGATCCTAAATGATTGAAAGAGACCTTTTGTGTTTCAAGTGTGCCCTTAAACTCCCCAAATCTGCCCTTTGATCTTATTTGAGTTTTGCTTTGTGCTTATTCTCAGGCCCTAGAGACCTTGACAGGTGCCTTGTTCCAGCGACCCCCGCTCATCGCTGCAGTAAAGAGGCAGCTCCGAGTGCGGACCATCTACGAGAGCAAGATGATCGAGTATGATCCTGAAAGGAGATTAGGTGGGTCCTTAGGCCTGCGAGGCACTGAGCCCACGTAGAGCACACGCGCGTAGGAATGAATTCTGGAGAATTAGTCTCTTAAAAGTAGATGCCTTTAGTATGTGGTGTAGTCGTGGCCTGTGTCCGTTGTCTCTAGTGTTGTTGGTGCAGATAGAGAATAACTCTGGGTTTCTCAACCAGTGGTGTGTTTACTTGGGAAAATATGTACTACTTTTGCTGTGTCTTAGGAATCTTCTGGGTGAGTTGTGAGGCCGGCACTTACATTCGGACGCTGTGCGTACACCTTGGTTTGTTATTGGGAGTTGGTGGTCAGATGCAGGAACTCCGGCGGGTTCGTTCCGGAGTCATGAGTGAAAAGGTACGTCATCGCGGGGCTAAGAGTTTTAGAGCCGGCTGGTACTTGGGTCCTCCAGCCCTTGGTGGAACTCTACCTGCTTCACATCCAAGAAAAGGCAGTTTCCAAAGTGTTGAGTTCAGTTCAGGGCAGCTTCCCTGTTCTGTTAATTAAACTTTGGGACATTGAAACACAGGCTGGCGGGGGGGTGACTGGATGGATAGCATTACTCTGTTCATTTACCTCCTAGCCTACAGATATGCCTGCTTAGATTTAATAGACCAACAGGTAAAGAGTTGACTCCGAAGAGACCGGAGACTAATGAGCTTGGACTAGCAGACGGGACTAAATTCATTCCGTGTTCGGAAGTGTGAGGTCCGTTTGCCTGTCGGGGATACAGCGGCACTCGAGTAATTTTCATACGTGGCTACTTTCCAGGACCACATGGTGACGATGCACGATGTGCTGGATGCCCAGTGGCTGTATGACAACCACAAAGATGAGAGTTACCTGCGGCGAGTTGTGTACCCTTTGGAGAAGCTGTTGACCTCTCATAAACGGCTGGTCATGAAGGACAGTGCGGTAAGTTCTGTTTGCACCAAACGTGACCTCGAGAGATGAGATATGGTCCGTGTCCTGAACACTTCATTCTGTTTAAAGAGATGAAATTGGGCTTTGTGAACTTGTAGCGATTATTTTCCCTTGGTTTATTTTCTGGTTTCGTAGATTGGACACTGGATTCATTTATTTGTTTTTTTGTTCTTGGAAGCATTTATGATTAACTTTTTATTAAATCAAAAACAAATATAAATTAAAGTAGAAGTTTAATGCTAGGAGTAATTTCATTTCGAAATAAGGCAAATACCTTAAAAGTAAGTAACTTGGTTCAAGAAATAGACTATCAGTGGTACATAAACTTTGCCCTCTTGTAAACTGGTAGTTCTGCATGTGCCTAAGACACCTTGGTTTATTTAAATTACTGCTAGAAAAGGTTGTTTTGATGGGGATAAAAGGTTGAGACTAGAGAGGTTCAGAGATACGATAAGTTAGTTCTCCATTAAAGGCTTTGTTTTGTTTAAATAAATCCTAGTTTGAGGTCATAAAACCTAAACGTCACAGAGATTATCAAGCTTCTTTTCTTAGTATACTTACTAAATAACCTTAGAGTAATCTTAACGATGAAAGGAAATCTGCAGTTATTTGTGTTGCTTTGGGTTTCCTCTTTAGTAGTTATTTAAGGTTGAGTAGTCCAGAATTGTAAATAGCCTTATTTTTAATGGTATTATGGTCAGAGAATACGGCCCTATAAGTTAAGATGCTTTGTGGCCTAGTGCGTAATCAATTATTGTTAAACAAGTAGCAATAAAAATTTTTTCTAACTTTTAAAGATGTAAATTTTTGTATATATTTAATAACTCGAGCTTGCTCGTTCATATTTAGATCTTAAATTACATAGATGTTTGATGACTGTATAGATGTTATAGTTTGTAGTAAAAGACAGAAAAACTAATGAGGCATACCAAAACATGCCCCTATAGCGACTGAAAAAACTTAATCACGTAAAACAGAACAACATAAATGTGATCCCCCGTTGCGCTGGGGTCAAACTGGTCGCTTCTGGGTGAATTTCAAGGGAGGGTGGAATATGGTGAGTGAAGACAAGGTGGCACAAGGCGGGTTGGACGCATGGAGTGCTGTCGAGCTCGGGGAGAGTTGGCCTCGGCCGTCTTGCTTGTGAGTTAACTTTGGGAACCTGTCATTATCCAGATTTCCCAATAAATCTGATACACCTCCCAGCTCTGTCAGAGGTTTTTCCCTTAATGATTAGAGGCATGGAGAAGAGCAATTAAGGAAAACTGAGGCTGGGTGTTGGTTTAGTATGAAGGCAGCTCTAAGTGCCCTGGGTAGGAGTGGCTGTTTACGGCCCCCGCTGACATTTCTGAGTCGACGTGCGTGAAGCGCCTGGCCCGTGCTGGGTGGCTGCCTGCCGTGAGCCTGAGTCCCTTCATAAGCTAGACCGCGGCCAGTGGCCATGGGTGTCATTGGTCCTCTGTCACGGGTGGGGGCGGGGTGCAGGGCGGCGGCCGCCTGGGGCCGCGGCGCTCACCAGGGACACCACCCCGCAGGTGAACGCCATCTGCTATGGCGCGAAGATCATGCTCCCAGGCGTCCTCCGGTACGAGGACGGGATCGAGGTCAACCAGGAGGTGGCGGTCATCACCACCAAAGGGGAAGCTGTCTGCATGGGTAAGAGGCGAAGGCGCCCTTGGCCCTCCTGCGCCGCTGCAGCCAGGCTCACTAACGGGCTCCCCCGGGCCTGGCCCCTCGGGCTCATCCGATCGCTGTGTCGCTCGGGGTCTGTCGGGGTGCTCACAGCAAAGGGCCATGTCAGACAGGCATAGGCGGCAGGGAGGTAAGTGGGGCTTCCTCTCGCCCCACTGGCTGCTGTGAGGAGCTGTGTCTCAGCAGTTGGGCTCTCCTCGGCTCTCCAGTGGAAGGAGGAAATCATCAGCGAAGTGGGGGCGAATGGCTGTGGTAATTAAAGAGCCTTCAGTCCACTCCTTGTCTGCTTGCAGCACTACCTTGTGAAAGTTTAGCTACCGTCGGATTGTCCCTGTGTGTGGCCTGAGCTCCAGGCAGGACACGCGTGTCTTTGGGGTTCCTTATTGAGGCGTCCCTTCCCCTCTGGCTGCTTGCTCACAGCTGAAAAGGAATTCTGATGACCTGCTTTATTTCTTGTGCAAATTACAGGTTAAATAGCTGTGGTTTACTTATTAAGAGGTCCCTTCTGAGGACCTAGGAAGCATTGATTTTTATGAGTGTGATTAGTGTCAGTAGTTTTTGAACTCGATAAGTAATGTGCTTTCACAGCCTTTCTTCCCCTAATGGTGGATTTCCTCCATATGCAATGCTCAGCAAAGGAAACCTCAAGGCAGGAGAGCTTAAGAGTTTTAAATAGGTTTTTAAAAGTTGTGTAAAACAGTGGCATTCGGGCTCATTGATTATGGAGTCTTTCCCCTTCAAGTCGTTCTTTTATCTCATTCCAACGCCTGCAGCTATTGCATTAATGACCACGGCAGTGATCTCCACCTGTGACCATGGTATCGTAGCCAAGATCAAGAGAGTGATCATGGAGAGAGACACTTACCCTCGGAAGTGGGGTTTAGGTCCAAAAGTAAGTGGGACTGGGCGTGTGCCCTGCTGCCTTATTCTGTTTTGCCTTGTTGAATCCTCACTTGGGCAGCTCCCACTGTGTGTCCACTGCCACGTCCTTGCCTCGTGCTGGGCTCTGGGGAGTCAGTGGTAAGTAGAACCGGGCCTGTCTCAGACCTTAGAGATTTCAGTCTAAGGGGGACAGTAGATAGGCAGTGCTCAAATTGCACAGTGGCGTGGTGAGGGCCTTATGAAGGGGTGTGGAGAGGTGCCTAACACGTCAATCAGCAGTCCCCGATGAAGGCTTCGGCCTGGTCGGGGAGTCGGGGTGAGGGATCTGGAGCCACGCCAGTGTGCGGTACGTAGTGTTAGATGTTGAGGTGAAGCGGGGAGGGAAGAGTCCAGGGCTGATGGAATAGCATGTGCAAAGGCCCTGTGGTCAAAATGACACTGCAGAGGCTCCCACTGGTACAAAAAGGTTTGCAACCTTTGATAAGTCCCATGTTTGCTCCTATTAGAGGGAGGGTGAGTTTGGAGCACTCTGCTGAGAACACCCAAGGGGGGCCCCTTAGTTGCTGTGTGTGTGTGTGGTCGTGGTACATGCTTTATGTGTTGACACTGTACTAACGTTGAAACCCTGACGGTCCACCAGGCAAGTCAGAAGAGGCTGATGATCAAGCAGGGCCTTTTGGATAAGCACGGCAAGCCCACGGACAACACGCCTGCCGCCTGGACACAGGAGTATGTGGACTACAGGTAAGGGCGGGCAGGATGTCTCCCAGCCATGTGGTGGGCAGAGGGCAGGCTGGCTGCAGTGCTGTAGTGACCGCAGGGGAGGAGGGGAAGGCGGGGAGCCCAGACGTGGGAAAGGGGTGGATTTAGTTTGGGGAAACGTGTAGGGCCTGAGGGGACTGGCCTCGGGGCGTGTGGAGTAGCCGCTTAGGGCGCTGGGCAGCACGACAGACAGTTAACCGTTTCTAGTCTGGCTCGTGGCACTCCAGCAGGAGTCAGTCTGCGACAGCAAGTGGTGAGTTGTTCTGTCCAGCATCAGGATGTTGATGGTGGCCTTAGGCTTGCCGGATCTGCTGGGAATGACTCTCACCTGTCGCTCCTCTTTCAGCGATTCTGCCAGGAAAGATGTCAAAGCCCCCCAGGTAGTTGCCGAAGCAGTCAAAGCCCCAAAGGTGAGTGGCGTGCTCCGAGGGCTTCGCCATGTGCCGTCCAGCCACACGTGCTGGCTCAGCGGGGTGGGCCTTCCTGCCCCCCTCGGGCTCTGCAGGCTCCAGTTCACGTTCCCTGTCGTGTCTGCTGGCAGGGGTGTGGGCTCAGCTGAGGCCATGACCCCGGAACAGGGTTGGGTCAAGGGGCGGCACAGGCATGTTGAAGTAGAGGCCGTGACGCTCGGGACCGGACAAACCCCTCCGGACGGCACCAGCTCAGTGTTGCGACCGGCCGCGGGAAGCACGCGGCGGCTGCTCGGCTCGGGGGCTGCGGGCTGTTGGTGTTAGACTGCAGGATGGCTTGTCTGTACCTCGGGTGGCACAGAGTGTCCTGAGAAGAGCTGCTTGTGCCCTGCTTGGGGCCCGCGCTTGCCTGTCTTCTCTGAGCACTCGTGGGAGCGCCCCTGGGGGGCATGCGGTCCTGCCTTTGGCTTCAGTGAGGACGTGGCCTTTCTGGCCCGGCCCTGTGTGGCTGCCCTGGCGCTCCTGCTGTGCCCCTGGCTTCCTGGTCTTTGAACCCTTGGTAAACAAAGCCCTGTTGGGGTCTTTGAAAACTTCCTGTTGGATCCAATCAGCGTCTTCTCTGCTGGCTCCTCCCCTTTTGACTTACTGAAACTTTCTCATCCGCATTTGCCCAAGATCTTAACATTTGATCAATTGTCTCCACCTTAGCGGAAGCGAGAGAGTGAAAGCGATGAAACCTCTTCAGTGGCTCCCCAGTTGGTCAAGAAGGAAAAGAAGAAGAAGAAAGACAAGAAGGCCAAAGCTGCTCTGGAGAGTGTGGACGAGCCGGGAGATGGGGTGTGTACAAACACGACCAGGGCCCAGGGCTCTCTTTGTCCTTGAAGGGGAAGGAATTGCCCGCTGGTGCCGGCTTGGTTACTCGGGGAGTTGCCCTGTGGAAAGGACGGGGCCGGGCCCAGCTTTTTTATAGTAGCGGCTCAGAGTTAGGGTTGTGTTGATGGTGGGTGGGGAGGGTGCATGGCTGGGGGATCTAAATGCAGGGGCATCGTGGAAAACGCGGGATTTGTGTTACGTGCAAAATTTACGTATTGCAGGATATCCTTACGGATCCTGAAAAGGCTTAGTTGACTGTGTGGAACTTCCCTGATTTCCTTTGGGGAGAGCGGCAGTGCTTAACAGACGCTTGCTTTCTCTTTCCCCCAGGACAGTGACACCACCAAAAAGAAGAAGAAGAAGAAGAAAATAAAAGTGGAAATCTTCGCTGACTAGTGGACGCCACTTGAAGCACTGTGTCCAGGTGGGAGGAGGAATTAAAGCCTTATTGAGAAAACATAACTACATTTGTTCTTGAGGGAATGAACCTGAGATCCCGGAAAGGGCGGAGAGTCCGGCGCGTTGGAGCAGCTGCTGCGACCTTGCTGACGTCCCCTGGCGCGGTCATCCCATCTTGTCCTGTTTTAAGGACACCGGTGAAGGGGGCGGGTGTCTCCCCTTCAGACCCGGCACTGCCCGGTGAGCATCCGCAGCTGTTTCCTGGGGGCCGTTTTCACGTCATGGGCCTCTCCTAGTTTGCTTCCCCCTTCCCTCATCAAAAAAGTTTATAAAAATCAAGTCTGCTCAGCAAAATGGTATAGGGCAAGTAAAAAAAAATATAACTGAATCATGTTATTAATTGAGGGGTAATCATTTTTCCAGTGTCTTGTGAGGACTCTAGTGTCAGTCTCCTCTGTCACCCCGTATTTCCCTTCTAGATGGAGGCCTGGCCAAGGGCTCTGTCGTTCCATCTCATGAGTTATTTCCAGTCACTTCGTCACTGCTTGTGTATATAGGCACCACTTCAGACACTTAAATCCACCTGTGAGAGAATCCCCAAAAAACCATGTCTCCGTTCTTTGTTTTAATCCTCAGTTAGCTTCATTGCTGGGAGAAGGTTGTAATTTTTACTTATTAAAGTTTACTTATGAAATTTTTAAAGTATTCCTGTTGGATTTTCTGATTGTTGATCTCAAACTAGGAGGACAGAAAATATATTTTGATTAAAAATGTTGGGTTTCCCTGGTGGCGCAGTGCTTGCCGATGCAGGGGACGCGGGTTTGAGCCCTGGTCCGGGAAGGTCCCACATGCCGTGGAGCGGCTGGGCCCGTGAGCCATGGCTGCTGAGCCTGCGCGTCCGGAGCCTGTGCTCCGCAACGGGAGAGGCCACAACAGTGAGAGGCAAAAAAAAAAAAAAAAAAAATGTAGGGACCTTTATGTCCTAGTTGAAATTTGATGCTTTTCCTTTATGTTTGGTTACTTTTCTTTCTCTGGTTCTGCGTCTTGTAACACTTCCCTCTGGGCCCGTCATCTGGCATGAGATCAGATACTCTGGAATCTTCATCAAGACACTGACGAGATAAGAGGGGACTCATCACAAATTAAGTGATGTCCAAACTACTTGAGAGGAGAAAGGTTCTCAGTATTACGTGGTGGGTGTGCAGGGCAGGAGGTGCCAGTGCCTGTGTCTGTTGACAGCCCTTAAGTATCTGCAGACACATCTGGGCACAAACTCGACGAAGGGAGCCACTGAAGCTTTTGCTTGGGCTGGAGGGCGCAGTGGTGGAGGATGTTTAGGAATCTGAAGGCCTTGGTGAGAGGTCTAGAGCAGTTTGTGGGGAAGTGCTGCACTGCTGGCTTGTCACGGCCTCTGCTGCCCGGGACCCTGAGCGCAAGTTGCACACCTGGGCCCTAGACGTGCCAGGATGTACGCCTCCGGGAAGTTCAGTGTGTGGCCACGGTGGGTTCCCATCTGGGGTAAGATGCTCTGGGGTGCTTGTCTACGTGGGCGCTAGATTCAGGAGACCTGCAGTGTGACTTTTGAGGGCACAACTGCATCTTAGTTCTTTGGGGCTGATGTGACTCTCAGCTGTGTGAACAAGGGAGCAGAGTATTTTGTTCTGGACACATTAGTTTAAATCTGGGCAGCAAGTCGGGGGTGCTCTGAAAACCATGTTGAGAATAGAAGAGAAAGCTAAAAGGAGTGGTTATTAGGAGGAAAGATAGATCTGGTAGACATGTCGAAACCAAGGCCAATGCAAGTGGAAGCAAGGACTTCAGAGCACTCTCCCCACTGGAGCAGAAACTGGACGGTCCCCTTACACCTTTGCTCCCAAAATGTTTTTTGTTTGTTTGTTTTGTTTTTTGTTTTGTTTTTTGCGGTACGCGGGCCTCTCACTGTTGCGGCCTCTCCCGTTGCGGAGCACAGGCTCCGGACGCACAGGCTCAGCGGCCATGGCTCACCGGCCCAGCCGCTCCGCGGCATGTGGGATCTTCCCGGACCGGGGCACGAACCCGTGTCCCCTGCATCGGCAGGCGGACTCCCAACCACTGCGCCACCAGGGAAGCCCCCAAAATGTTTTTATATGTTACACACACGTATGTGTTCACATGCACACGCCTGGCCCAGCACACAGGCACCAGCCACGTGCACGTAGGCTTTTAGCCTGACTGACCTCTAGGCTTAAGGTCCTCACAGGCCTGAGGGAGACTTGTGAACCCAGCAGAGGCGTCTGGTGTTGGTACCATCCTCCAGCAGCTGCTCCCAGAGGCTTGGGGCACAGGTCGAAACCCAGAGAGTTAAAAGGTACAAGGTCATTGGCGTTTTATTTTAACACAGCAACACTTGTATTGCTTTTGAGGGTTTCGCTAGAGCAGACCTCATCCTATTGCACAGCTGTTTCATTTGGCAGTTTAGAAAGTTGCAGTTAAAGCTTTCTTCAAAGCAAAGACAAATGAAATGCCCAGTGTGATTGAAGGTAAAGGAGTGCAGGCTTCAGAGGGACAGGGTCCATTGCTTTTCCTCCCCGTGTGTACCATCTTTGATCAGCAGCTGTGTTTGGATAGTACTTCCGGACCCCAATTTCCAGAGATCCTTTGGAAATCCTGATCCACGGGGCCCCGTCTATCAGGGAAGTCAGAGCCCAGCCCTTCAGAAACCTGAACAAGATGGATACCCACTGGTCATGAGGATAGTTGCAGAGAGCTGGAAGCTGAAACAGAGCTAGCTGGGGCGATCCTGTTTGTCTTAAAGCAAGGGGAATGGAGTTCCTAAGGCTCGACAGGGGCCCATAGTCGTTCCCCCTGTTCTGCAAGCTTAGTAAACCCAGGAGACGGGCACCCACTGCGGAGAACTGCATGCCCGGTCAAAGGCTTCTTGCAATTTCTTAAGGGTTTCATCGACGCTGTTATTGACCAGTGAGAGGTCAAAGTAGTGAGCATACTGGCCACGGATGGCCTCGGAGTCCTTCTGCAGCTGCTGCAGGGCTTCCGTCTGTGGAGGAGACAGAGAAAGGGAGGGAGGGAGGGGGAGAGAGGGCGCCATGGATGGAGCAGGGATCCACCCGTCTGCACCCCAGCACCACCGACTCCAGTAAAACATACAAGTACAGTGAGATTGTGTTTCCCCTCTAGCAGATTTCACCGAAGATGAAACTGCATAACATGCTCCTGGCATAGGGACGACCTCTCTCAACGTTCCCAACACAATCCTGCCTGGAATCTCTCCTACAGATGTATTTGCACGTGTCAAACGCCGTACACACAGGGCCATCGACCGTCGTATTATTTATAATAAGTTTTAAACCTAAATAGCCATCAAGAAGGCAATGAGGAGACTAAATGAGTGTCTGCTACATCCACACGATGCGAGACCACAGCTACTGAGAAAGCGCAAAGCAAGGCGCCTGCAGGGTGGGTTTGGGGCGGCTGGGCTCTGGGGAGCGGGGAGGCCTTTCAACACGGTCCTGGCCTCCTTCCCGCCCCTCCCCGCACAGCACGCACCACGTGGGCCCAGGGCCGCCTCTGTTCTTCACAGTCCCTGCCCTGCCCCCAGATGCCCCTCTTAAGCCCATGTCGCACCAGTGTCAGGATCTGCTCTTCTGCAACAGTGGCCTGGCTAGTGCATTAACAACTGTGTGCTGAACAGACGGGACAGGCACACGTGCTCTGGCCCCTGGCCGGGCGGGAAGGGGACAGCAGCAGGCAGGGTTAGGTTTAGGGTCGGGAAGCTGAGCTCTGCCGGCGCTCTGGCCAACGATCCGGACCGATGCCCGGTCCTCACGGGCCTGGAGAGCGGCCCCCACCACCACCCAGCACAGACCCTTCATCCCACCTGAGTGCCCTGGTCAGTGGGTGCGATGAACACAATGAAGGGTGAAAGTTCTGCTGTCCGAACAATCTTCAGGGTCTGGAAGAAGGGAGTGGAGGAAGAAGAGAGGGGAAGAACAGGAGTTAGCTGTCGTGACGGACCTTTGCGATCGGCATCTTCGGGCCTCGCCAACCCCCGCGCCGTCTCCAGCATTTCTGGTCCTGCTGTTCTTCCTCCAGGTGATCCCAGGGAAAGCTCGTGGCACAGATCTGCACTCGCGGGAGGGTCCCACGAGCTGTGCCCTTCAGCACCCTTTTCCCATCCGCTCCTGCCTTCCATGCCTACCCACCTGGGGCTCAATGTCAAGGATGGCGATCTTGTCCTGCTCGTGGATCTGGTGCACTGTTTCAAATTTGGTGCCAAACATGTTGCCCTGGTAGCTGCCAAACTCCAAGAACTCGTTGGCAGCGATGCTCCGCGTCATCTCCGCTGTGGAGACGAAGTGGTACTCCTTCCCGTCTTCTTCACTCTTCTTGGCCGGCCGTGTCGTATCTGTGCACGAGAACCCAAATCCCTGAGCAACTCAGGGCCTCCTGGGCTCCCGAGGGCTCGGACGCTGGCGTCGCCACCGCCACCCCAGCTGCGTTTAGCGCACGGAGTTTCCCGGAGGGGTGTCTCACACAGGACCCCGAGGGGCTGACTTTGGGAAACGAAGAGGACCAGGAAGTCCCCCATCCGCCCAGAACACATTTAACTGTCAAGAGCCAGAGTACCATCCTCCTCCCTTTATGAAGAAGCATCTCTCAAACACCAACCCCAGGGACACGGAAGCTCAGAAATGAAGAAATGACAGCTGAAAATATTTTAGAAACAGATCTCCGGGCTACAGTCAGGATTTCTGGGAAGTACACTGAAAGTCTCCTTTTCGTTGTTTGGAAAGAAGAGTACTCTGGTTTGCTTTAAACTCACACTGCTAAATGCTGGAATGTCCTTAAGTCGCAACGTTTGCGATTACTCGTGTAAGTGACCCTCTGAGTAAACCGTGCTACGCATGCTGTAGCTTGAGGCGCGACCCCTGGTCGCCTGCGTCATCCTCTGGTCTGTCTCAACGGGCACCTTCTCCTCAATCCACAACTGCCGCGCGTCTTTCTTTCCATCTTATAAAACGATGACTCTTCTTTGACCTGAGTTATCCTCACCTCTTACCCTTTCTAACTCACTTCTCATTCTAACTTACTGAATGATGGAACTGTCGTGGTTATTTCTACCTCCAAGGCCTTCTGCTTTCTGACCCCAGTGTGTCACTCTGTCCTCAAAGGCAAAATGGAGAAGGAATAAAAAAAATACAAATAACAGGTTTAGAATCCAGTTTTCTACACAGATTCGCTCCTGGGAATGCAACTAATCTAAGCGTCCGCCTGACTGCTGGCCTGACCCTTCTACAGCAGCTGCTGGGGTTACGGGGGCCTTACTGAGCGCTACTTTGAGAAAACATTTCATGAAAATTGGTGGCTGTCCTGTAATTTCCTTAGCCACTCAATGGACCGGAAGAGAGCTCTCAGAGTGATTTAGGCATATGAGAAAGTGTTTATAATATAAATTAAAATGAAAGAAAGTAACATAAGTTTTTAATAACATATTATTTGTTTAATCTTTTAAAGCAGTATAAAAATGTTGACCACTGCTTCTCTTATGTAGACAAACAGCACAGCTACTTTTTTAGTGGGAGCAACTATGGGCACAAATTTGTATCTTTCCAAATTGGCTTTTCTTTTTATAATCAAACATTTTTTTAAAAAAAATCACAAAGGAGGGACTTCCCTGGCGGTCCGGTAGTTAGGACTCAGCGCTCTCACTGCTGGGGCCTGGGTGTCATCCCTGGTCAGGGAACTAAGACCTTGCAAGCGGTGCGGTGCAGCTGAAGAAAAACAAATCACAAAGGAAAAGACAGATGACCCTGGCAACGTGTCCTTGAGGCCCCCGAGCTACTCACACGGGGCGGGGTACGCGAACTTGTCCGGGCTCTGGCTGAGCAGGGCGCTCTTGATGTGGCTGCGGCCCACGCCGCTGGCTCCTGCACAGACAGAGGAGATAAAGGCTTCCATTTCTCGCCCCAGGCACAAAGGTGGGGCTAGGAAGAGGAATGGGATAGGGGTTTTCATCTCTCAGACCCTCGAGATGAGCTACAGGTCAAAGCGAGTTGCGTGGCTTCTGGGCTGGTGTCAGGAGGACCGGGGGCTCCAGGCGCTGGGGTCCCAGTTAGGATTCCGAAGACAACTGGCATTTCCGCAGAGGAGCCAGCTACCACATGGCATTTTCTGTTTATTTCTGAAGTATATTTGCCTTACTGGACTCTGAATGGAACTGACTTTTACTGGAAATTTAAACAGAACCCTCATACAGGTCCTCTAACCAACTCATGTTTTCACTCTAAAGATGGGGAGGACCCGTAAGCATAGGCCTGGAGCACCCCTACTGCCGCCAGACGGACAGACAGCCCGAAAGAGTTAGTTGCTGAAAACCATGTGAGGTTTACCCTATGTTGTAACGTGAACCCGGTAAGGACTCAGAAAACTCCTTATATCTGCTCCACGTGGAGGACCCAAGACACCTGCCTTCCCGTTTCCTTTTCTTCCTCACTGCCCTTGTTTTTTTGTTTGTTTGTTTGTTTTGTTTTTTTGAGAGAGGGAGTGAGGGAGGTTACGTACTGCAGGCAGGGAAATAAGAACAGAAATGCAGAGATGTACTCTAAGTGGCAAAGCAATGAGAAGATACCGATGAGCACGAGGGTCTTCCTCTTGAACGCAGGGAGCCGAACAACTTCCTCGTAAGAAACAACATCCAACTGATCAAAAACTAGAGACAAAGAAAAGCAAGCCGTGTTCATGCCAGAGCTGGGCACACAGCGAAGGCTGCGACCGGCTATACCGGCTCGGACAGCATCAGGGACAACCTGGATCGTGGATGCCCTTCCTTGGGGTCTATTTTTTGGTTTTCCCAACCCCCGCACCATATAGACTCAGCACGGCTGTTGGTCAGTCCTCTGGACTCGGATTTTCTCTAATCTTTTGGCCCCCAACCTCTCCACTTCTTCTCCACAGTTCGCTACCCGACGCGCCTGTCATCTCCCCTTATCTCCAGCTCGCGCTGCTGTCCCTTCCTCTCTGCCACCAGCGCGATGCTCCGGCCACATCTGCCTCACTGGAGGCCCCTGACATAGCTTTTAGGCCCTGTGCTTTGCTCCTGTCTTTCTCTAGAATGCTCCCGGCAGGAAGGAGGCATTCAATAAATAGTGGCGCAATCGCAGATTATTCTTCACTTGCTATCTACAATCCACTCAAACGCATTTATAATGTTCATATATTTCCAAACATGGCAGCTAAGGGACAAAGTGGGAATTAGTTCTAAGGAAAACAGGCCACTGTCTGGGGCTGCTCAGACCCTGCAGTTGGCCACACTGATGGCACTGATGTACTGAGAAGGGTCTGGAAGACTGTTGGGTTGGCTCCCTGGGGGTGAGAACGATGTGCCGGGCAGCGGGGAGGCTGGGGAGCGTACTTGCGCTGTGCTTGGCCAGGTACTTGTCTTTGTACTTTTTCTTCTTCCCGAAGGGACTGCAGCTCGGAGCCTCACTCGGAGCAGACTGAGCCCCGCTCGCCACGCGCCTGGAGGGAAGAGATGACCGAGGACACTGGTGGCTTCTTGGTGTAAAAGCCCGGGGTCATTCGCCTGTGCCGTCCCTTCTACACAGAACCCCCAGACCCATGTGCCTCCTGCCCTTTGTGTCATCCCAGACCCCGTCCTCCTCCGGCAGAGAAAGAGGGGGCTGCAGTCCCAACGCGGGCTTAGGGACCTAAAGCTTAGGGAAGACATTTGTGGCAACACAGATCCACGGATGAAGGGAGAGCCAGTCGTCCTCCTTCACCCATAAGGGCCAGTCAGGCTCATCAAGGCATCATTGGCCCCCCCACCCCGCCCATTCTTCCAGGAAAAGCGGAAGGTTGGCCCGGTTGAGAAACAGAAACTATACACAGGATGAGATTTCCGTAGCTGAGCAGCGTGGCGGCCATGGGTCCCCGCCATTGGCAGCTCACCACTCCTGCAGCTCGGGGGAGGGGATCAGGCCCGCCGACCCCTGGGAGGATCCTTCCACCCGTCCCTGCCACCAGTTGCTGTCATCCTTGTTGATGATCTGGATGACGTCCCCGGTGACGAACTTCAGCCCCGCCTCCTTGCAAGGGATCAGGTTGTCCTTTTTGGGATCATAGTCAAACTGTGCTCTCATGAACATCTGAAAAAGAAGGCTACTATCTGAAATGCACTTGTTTCCTTGTGAACGCGCCCGAAGTCCTGACCCCACGATCTACTTCTACACGGAAGCTTGTCAGTTACAATACACGGATACACGTGCTCGCCATAGCATTATCTATTAGAGCGAAATATTAGAAACAATCTGATTTTCCAAGAATGGGGAATTAATTAAATACGGCCATCTACAGAATATATTACCATGCAACTATAAAGATCAATTTGTAGAAGAGTATTTAATGTCCTGGGAAAATGCTGCTGATATAACATTAAATGAGAATATCATTAAATAAAAACAATACCTAGTACGCTTGAAATTTTAAAGGAGTATTTCTTTCTACATAGAAACAAAAAAGACCGGAAGAAGCTATATCAGAATTTAATACCAGTTACCTCTGCTAGGAAGATTAGGGGTAAAAATCCAACCCAAAGAAATAAAGAAATAATAAAGAGCAGAAACCAGTGAAACACAAACTAGAGTTGAAAGGATCAAGAAAGGCAACATTGGTTCTCTGAAGACTCATGAAATTAAGGCTGATTAACAAACTAGAGAAGACACCATTTCCCAGCAGAGAGCACAACGTAACACCACTATCACAACGGCCAAGATGAAGGAAAAAAGCCCAGATAATTCTAAGTGCTACAGTGACCACGTGGAAGAGCTGGGACTTGCAGCCGTGAATGGAAAACCCTGGAAAGTAGTTCGGCAACATTGTGAAAGAGGCACGCAGCCTAAAGCTCGTCAGAAATGCACCAAAACTCAGGTACAGAGAGGTTCATGGCAGCACTAAGTTTTGTAAGAACTAAAAAGCTGGAATCACAGAAGGCCCTCCAGAGCACAGTCACACAACAAATGAAGAAGAAGGAATCGCCTGTTGCTGCAGCACAGCCTTCACACCGAGTGACCAAAATGAGACACTAAAGGATTCATACTGCATGAGGCAATTTACACAAATTTCAAAAAGGGGCAAAACTCGTCTCTGGAGTTAGAAGTCAGGGCTGGCGGGACTGGAAATGGGCACGGGGACGCTACGGTGCTGGTCACGTGGGTGTGTTCAGTTTGTGAAAATTCATCTACTTTTACACTTACGATTTGTGTCCTTTATTGTATATGTGCCCATATATACCAAACCTTCAATTTAAAACAAGTTTTTTAAAAAAGAAAATTATACCATCATACGATAAGTGACCCGTGACAGAAACTTCAGAGTTATTTTTTTAAAACTTCCTTCTTCCACATTTATCTGTCAGGGCCCCGCAGCCTGCCAGTTTGTAACACATGTTAGTTTGGTTCAGAGAGTACCAGGCAGCTATGCTTGCTGAGATATTTACAATCACATCACTTCGATCAAATTCGAAGAATACACACTGGGCCTGAATCCTGCCATCATCACAACAGAGAAGATGGTGCCACCTACCTGCAGTGCAGGAAGCCGATTTTGCTGGTTGGGAATTACTTTCAATGAGATCATTCCTTTGGTTTCTTTCTATTAAAAAAGAAAGGTGAAATAAAATCGTCATGTAAACGAGCCGGGGTGACTGGGGGTTTCATTAAGTCATTTTTCCCCTCCCAAAGTCCTGGGCATTTCTTTCCCAATAGCCATCTTTACTGTACACTTTGAAATCTTGTAGCACAATGCTTCCTCCAAGACAGAAGTGTCATGTGCCCCATAACCAGCATAACAAAGAACAACGAACAAAGGCTAATAGTTTTCCCTCCTCCGCGCAGTCGACCCCCAACAGGTCCCCAGAAGTACTTAAAATGAGCCCTGGCACACGAACAGCCACACATTTCTCCACACCAATAAAGGGCCAGTCATGTGCCTAAATACTTACACACAAATTCAGACATGTGTATTTTTGCTAGTTGTTTTTAACAAAAATGGGATTATACTATATGCATTACTCTATGACTTGCTTCCAGGTTGATACATGAAGACCTCACTCACTCTGTCTCATGGCTCTGCCGCATCCCTTGCTCAGCCACCATCCCCATTACTGGGCGTGTCCACTGTTGCCAGTTTTTTTTTTATTACAATCTGCCACAGTAGACACCCTTTAACGCGTGTCCTTATATATTTGCATTTGATTTATACAGAATAGAACCCCATGATGGAAATGCAGAGTCAAAGGATAAAAACAATTTTATAGCTATCCTCAAATTACTTTTCTAAAAAACTATAAAAATTCCACTCTCACCAGGAGCATATGAGAGTCCCTTTCCCCTGAAATTCTTGCCAGAATTACATGTTAACGTTCGTTTTAAATTTCTGCCAATCTGATGGGTGGAAATTATTTCATGGTTGCTTTATTTTGTAATTTTATTACCATAACCAAAATTGAGCACTTTTCAAGAGCTCATTGGCCACATGCTTTTTCTTCTTATATATTTTGCCCAGTTGTCTAGTTGGTTGTTTGTCTTCTGAAAGCCCAGAGTCCTAACCACTGGACAGCCAGGGAACTCCCTAGTTTTTTGTCTTTTTATACAAAGTTTAGAAGCACTTTAAATATTAGAGTTGTTAACTGTCTACCTATTATATGCACAACAAGTATTTCTCCAAGTGTATTGTTCATGGTAACTTTTGCCAGGACACAAATTACCTTTTACATAGTTGGTTTTATTTACGTAAATCAAAAAGAAGCACAAATGTTGAATGTTCGCATACTTGAAATGGTTTTTATGCAAGACGAAGGGATACAGCTGTGCCATCGGCTCAGAGAAAACACGTGCATCACGTTCTATTGAGAAGCAACCATTAGGCCAAACTGCTCCTCGTGTTGGTGACCATGAAACGATCCAGCCAGTGTCCCGGTGGGAAACAGGTGGCCCACTCCAGAGGGTGGGAAGACGCTGAATGAAGGGTCTGGGGCACGTGGTCCGACACTGTTTGCAATTGGTGGATATGTCTTGTAAGAGTCGAATTTTCATCTACCTGTTCTCCCTGCAGTGTTTTCTTTTCTAGTCTTTTCTTTGTGGAAGGAACTGGGTCGTTGGTCCTATAGAGTTGCTCATAGGTGGGTTATGCCTACTTCAGAGTTATATCTTACAAACCCCTTCACCCTCCACATTCATTTACCAAGGTCCTGTCCATTCTATTTCGGTTGTTTCTTTTCTTCTGCTTGTTTTGGGTTTCATTTGTTTTCCTTCTTCTAGTTTCTGTGGGTAGAAGCTGAGGCTGTTGACTGAAACTTTCTCGTTTTATAATCCAGGCGTTTCCACCTTGGTCCGAGTTCAGTGGCATTCCACAAAATCGGATACACTGTACTTTCATTTCTATTCATTTAAAGACAGTGTCTAATTTGCCTTGCGATTTCTCCTATGGCCTGTGACTTCTTTAGAGGTGTGTTAACTTCCAAATATTTAGGGATTTCCAGGTATCTTTCTGTTTTTTATTTCTAATTTCATTTCATTGTGGGTGGACGGTGCATTTTTGTATGGTCTGAATCCTTTAAACCTGTTGAGGCTGTCGTGTGGCAGAGGGTACACAGTCTATCCTGCAGGATGTGGCAGTCCTGACAGTGTTTGCTTCAAGTATTCTGAATCCTCTGTCATCAGGTACATGAATATTTAGGACGTGAGGCATTTCAAGAAGCAGGGTAAACCCGGTCCCTGTTATTTCATCTGGGTCAGAGGTGAGGTCTATCCTTAAACAGCCATGCTTCAGAGCTCTCTAAGGTTCAGTTTCCTCAGCTCTGGTTCAAAGTAAACTTTTCCCTAAGTTGCTATTTTCTGCTTCATTCCCTGGCTGGTACCCTGGCATCTCCTTGCTGAGTGCCTGAGGGGTGCTTCCTACCAGCCGTGACCAATTACACCCGACTACCCCACGTGTTTTTTCCTGCTTTGGTTACAGGAAGGGTCTCTGCTGTGTTCAGGGGCGGACAGGGATGGTGAAGAATCTCCAGAGGCAAACACCCAGCACGATGCCCGGCACAGCTGCGTCTAAAGAGCACATTCAACATTTCACCTATTATAGCTCAGTTGTTCTCTGTAACAAATCTATGACATAAGAACAGCAATTACTACCATCTTCATTTTACAGATGACCTAGAGAAGTGAATTCACCTGCTCCAAATCACAGGGCTGGAGTAAAGGAGAGCGGGATTCAGAGCTGCCATTGCAGTCCAATGCTCTTTCTAGACAGACACTCTGGGTCTTTTGCCTTGTTTTAGAAGTTTACTAAATGAAGACAGAGAGCTGTCATTTCTTGCACAGAATAAAGATTAGCAGTGGTAAGAGGCCCTTCAATGAGGTATAAACACTTTCACAGAAAAACGAGGTACACAGACACCAATGCGGATCGATGCTTCACGAAGACAAGGGCATAGTGAATACCCACCATTGCCTTCTGCAGCTGATCTACTGAGTGATTAGTCACGTTCGTGCCGTTGATTTCTAGGATCTCATCTCCGACGTGAAGGGAGCCTACCAACAGAAGAACAAACGTTCAGACGAAAGAGGTGTCAACAGAAGTCAAAACGCCACAGAGAAGAAACCACGATCTAGAGCATGTTGTACGACAGACTGTAGAACACACAGGGTTGAAACCATTCAACCATGAGAGATGGGAATGTTCTGTTCATGGCCTTCAGGGACCTAGCAAGACAGGCACTTGACGGTTTAAGATTATGTCATCCTCCTTGGCCTCAGGACTCCAACTGCAAAATAAAAGCACTTGGTCCTGAAAGTGTCCTGGAACTAGAGTCCCCCTGACGTCAGGGGGCTATGACACAGCTGAACACACTCCAAGGAACAAGAAAGCTCAATGTTTCTCTGTTGTTTAGCTAAGACCTCCAAATGCTACCAAGTGGTAAAGTTGATCGCTGTTTAGATTCTATGTGAAGAATGGGTATCGATACCTGTGCTACCCTTGATGCCCAGAAAAGCACTTTTACTCAATGACGCATCTGCAAATTGACGGCAGCTTCACATGGCGATACAACAGTTACTTGTCGTTATTTGTTAATATCTCTTTTCTCAGTTTATTTTTTTTCTTTTCTTTTCTTTTCTTTTTGGCCGTGCCATGTGGCTTGTGGGATCTTAGGTCCCCGACCAGGGATGGAACCCGCACCCTCGGCAGTGAAAGCGCGGAGTCCTAACCACTGGACCGCCAGGGAATTCCCTATTTTCTCAGTTTAACTGGTAGCCTCAGGAGGTCGAGATGGTCTGTTTTCTTCACTGCTATGTGTTCACAGTCTAGTGCAAGGGGTTGCATATAGTAGTTGCTCAAATGTTAACTAACTGCAGAAGTATTGGCATGAATAAGTGTATGAGAATGCTCAGAGGGAGCGACAGTGGCGCCGGGCGATTCATCATTCGAAAGAGCCAGTCATTACGGCACAAGAAAATCTCTTGGCACGCACACAGATGCTCACTGTTTTGAACACTATAAGCTTCGTGCCCCTCAGCCCTGGACAGGGAGTAAAGGATGAATCCCTGAACAGAACACGCCTGCACCTTGTCTGTGAATCATGCCGCCGTGGAGGATTCTGGCCACCGTGCAGGACTGCTTCTCATTCAGCTTCAGCGTGATTCCCTGGAAGACAGACGAGGGCACAGCAAGCTTAACTGCAAGCTCTTTCTGAGTTGATCTTTAAGACAACTTAAGGCAACTTCTTGGGAGAAATATTTTCTGTCTGCACACGAGGTGTCATCAGTTGGCAGGGGCAAGAAGCCTGCCATGAGGGGCCTGGGGTGGGGAGGAAGAGGGATTACCATGGGCTCCGCGGTGACCTTCTCGAACTGGATGAGCCGCACCTTCCGAGCCTCCTGGCCCTGGGCCCGGGTGGGGCTCCCCGGGGCGGCGGGCCCGTTGGTGTACATGTCCTCCGTCACGGCGCTCAGCTGGGGTGACACAGTCTGTCGGGTCAAAACAGCAGAGAAATGTATGAAGCAAGCAGCCGTTGGGTCGTTGTTGCGCGTCCAAACCCCAAAGGCTCAGCAAACCAACGCTTATCTCCTAAGGCTGGTGGCCAGTTGCATTAGACTTGATGTGAAGCATTATTTACCCAAGTGGCTACCCCTGCCATCAGCCCGAGACGACACATCAACTGTGACCCCTTGACCCCGACCATGAAGACAGCAATGCTGGACGGATTACACTCTAGAAAGATGTCTTTAGTATAAATCTGAAGTAATTTAAGGCCCGTGGCCTTGGCAGGAGGGCACACAGAGGGATGGATTTTGTAATCCATGGTGTTGGGTCAACCCTGCACAGGCCAAGGGCACGTTGGTCCCCACAGCACTTTATATACAGAACCAGTTCCAAACGTGCAAGGTAAAACCACCAAGCTTTGAGAAGAAAGCACAATACATCTTCAAAACCTGGGAGGAGGCAGAGAACTGTAAAAAATGAAAACTAAAACTACAAACACTTTAAAGTTAAGAATATCTGTTCGTGGAGAAACTCCACTGAGACAGGCAAAGGTTTAGTAGACACAGAGAGCAATAATCAAACAGCATACAATTGATCTCATCAAAACTAAAAACTTCTCACCAAAACTCTCAGCCTGAGAGTACAAAGACTTATACCTACAACATGTAAAGAATTCTTCTCACTCAATAACAGGATGATGAGCAATGAAAAGATGGACGAAACGTCTGAACAGACTCTTCACTAAAGGCCTATGAAGAGCCAACGTCACCGTGATACCACTCCGCAGCCACTAGGGAGCCTACAGTGAAAAGGACAGATGTTGGAAACGCCCAGACATCGCCGGTGGGAACGCTAAATGGCGCAGCCCCGTGGAAAAGAGTGTGGCGATTTCTTATATCAAGTTAAGCATTCGTTGACCCTATGCCCTGGCAGCCCCACTCCTAGGTGTTCACCCACAGAAAGGCTTGCACACAGAAGTTCACAGCAGCTTTATTCACTATAGCTGA
The DNA here is from genome assembly GCF_951394435.1 of Stenella coeruleoalba. Taxonomy (NCBI): domain Eukaryota; kingdom Metazoa; phylum Chordata; class Mammalia; order Artiodactyla; family Delphinidae; genus Stenella; species Stenella coeruleoalba. The sequence continues at coordinate 122,796,391 of NC_137152.1, forward strand.
AAAGTCCACCTGCAGGAGGAGACCATTCATGCTGTTTTAGAACAAGCAAAAAAAAACTACAGTAAAAAAAATTTAAGACAGTGGTTGCCTCTCATAGGATGGGAAGGGGTAGGCTGGGTAAGGGCATGACAGACCTTCTGGAGTGGTGATGTTCCAAACTGTGACCAGGGTTGCGTTGCACAGGTGTATGCATTTGTTAAAACTCATCCAGTGCATTTCACTGTATGTAAACTTAACCACAAAATTTAAAAAAGAACCATAAATACTGAACCCTAGCTGATGATATGCATGCTGAAGCTTTTAGGGGTGCAGTGTTCTGATCTTTGCAACTTATTTTGAAGTGCAAAACAAAAAAAAAAGGTGAATGGATGGTTTTGGGATAGATCTGTGATAAAGCAAGCATGGCAAAATGTTAATGGTAGAATCTAGGAGGTATGGCTAATGGAAGTTGCTATAAAATTGTTTCATCTTTTCAGTGAGATTGAAAAATTTCAGATAAAACACTGGAAGGGAATGGCACTAAGACAGTGAAAAGGCCATGGAGCAGGGAACTGGAACCCTCGTGGGGTATCCTACTGTGGATGGACTTTGGGGTGCTTCCAGGTTTGGGCTTTTAAGAACAGTGTCGCTCTGAGACCACACGCCAACGAGAATAAGTGGCTGCTGGACAATATGAATAAATCTCCTTGAAACGCTCCTTCTCCTGATACAACAGTCAATCAAAAACCATATGCAGAAGGAAGAAGCCCGACCCTGGTTTATGTGAGGACTGAGCTGAAAATGGATTGTGGCTGCAATCCAGCCACACCTGGGGGTGCCCCTCAGAGACCGTGGGGAGGGAAGACCTTCCCAATGGGTGGAGCCGTGAGCAGGACACCTCGTCAGCCACTTGGTGGCAAAGGAGAAGCGGGAATATCCCCAGGTGGGAACAGCTAGACCTATCTGTCTACAGAATGAGGGAAGTACTGGCAAAGAGAAACTGCCTTGTGTAGCAACTAGAACTTCAAAAACCCCTCATGCCGTTGAGTCACACGGCACTGCTATTAAAGCAGAATTGTCTAACAAAGGGCGATACTTAGAAAAGTGACTTATGAGGCCTGGAGCCCAGAACCACACAGAACTTCAAGGCCGTCTACAGTAGATAAGCCATTAATACAGTTACCACTGCATCCGTGCGGGGGCATCCTGGCACACAGACACCACGTAGCCCTGAAAAGGAGGTTCAGAGGTTAATCTGGAAGACATATTAAGTGGGAAAAAAAAGAGTGAGGAAAGGTATGTTATCATCAGCATAAACAGTGAAAGATAAGAAGAGCTTCATGTTTGCTTGTAAATGCATCATTTCCCTCTGGAAAGAGACATGAACAACAGGGAGGAACTGGGTGACTAGAGAAGGAGGTGAGAAGTAAACTGTATTCGTTTCATTTCAAATTAATTTCTAAACAGGCAAATGAAAGCCTATTATTCCTAAAGCCCTACAAAGTACAATGCTTTCTATTCTGGCAAGATAGAATTTTCCTAAGTGACTGTGATTTAGGTTCAAGTTGGCAGCCTAAGTACTTGCGTGTAGCCTGGACCCTGTTTAAATGAGACCAAAGGGGGAGGGTAAATAGAAACCCACAGACAAAAAACAGGAAGTCATCAGGGATGAGAGATTTCAAAAATTTTTCCAGAAGACAGCAGAGCCTGGAACGTGCACACAGGAGGAATTGGCCGGGGCAGAACGGGCTGGGGCTCGGGCTTCTGAGAAAACGTCTCCTGAAAAGCTGCCCACCCAACCTACAGCTCCACTTTCAAGGCAGGAAGAAGGAAGAAGGGCCAGGCCAGTGGCATCTGTCCCAGAACTTCCCCAGTGGATATCTGCTCATGGCTCATCAGCCAGAACTGCAGAACACAGCGTGGCCATCCCAGGCTGCAAAAGGGGCTGAGAAAATAAGAACTGAGTTGGGCATCTTGCCGCCCCGAACAAGATCAGGGAAAAGCTGGGTCAGCAAGAAGTGGACTAAAGCTGTTGGGTCAGCAACCGGTCAGAATAATACAAAAGCCTTCACTAACTTTCCCTTTTTACAATCTACCTACAGCAAGTCACGAAACGACATTAAGGTCCACACACACATGACAGAGAACAGATGAAGGGGAGGGCTACCGATCCTGTGACTACAGTGAGAGGGAAAGTTGACGAAGGAATGAATGTAGAATTTAAGGTTCTGCTTTATTTTGTTTCGTTTAGTAACAATCAGAAGACCCGTCCCTGTGGAACCTGCCCCCCTGCAGATGGGCACACGCTCTCCAGCTCACTCTCCACGGCACCCTGGGAGGAAAGCTAAGCGTGAGCTGTGGATCCTCCTGCATCTGGGATGTTATTTTTTACCCACAAGTGGCTTCACTCACCCGATCCCTGCAGGTTACATGAAAAAAGTACCTCTGGACGACGTGTAATGTACGTGATGTAAAGGCACAGGCCCTTGAACAGCTGAGACAATTTTGAAAAGGAAGACAGTAGAAGGAATCAGTCTACCTGGTTTCAAGATTTATATGGTTACAAATAATCAAGACGGTGTGGTCTGGTAGAGGGGCAGACATAAAGATCAATGGAACAGGAGAGAGAGCCCAGAAATAGACCCACACAGATACGTCCAGTTGATTTTGACAAGGTGCAAAGGCGATTCAACGGAGGAAGGGTAGTCTTTTCAACAAATGATGCTGCAGCAATTGGACACCCATAGGCAAAAAAAGAAACACTGAACTAGACCTTTAAAATGGATCATGGACTTAAATGTAAAACGTAAAACTACAAAACTTTTTAGAAAAAACATAGTCATCAGGGTTTAGGGCTAGACAAGAGTTCTTAGACTTGGCACCAACAGCGGGATCCATAAAAGGAAAAACTGATAAATTGGACCCTTAAAAATGGAAAACTTTACCCCTGTGACAGCCTATGTGAAGATGATGAAAAGACAAGATGTGGACTGAGAGAAAACATTCCCAAAGCCCACATCCAATGGAAAACTCTAACATCTAGAGTACATAAAGAATGCTCCATACGCAACAATAAAAACAATCTAATTAGAAAACGGGCAAAAGACATGAACAGATATTTCACTAAAGAGGATATGTAAAAGGAAGGATGGCAGATGAGGACATGAGAAGACGTTCAATGTCATTAGCTATCAGGGAGAAATGCAGATTAAAACCATAATGAAATATACCACTACACACCTATCAGAACAGCTAAGATAAAAATTGGCGACAAGACTAAATGCTGGTGAGGGTGCAAAGAAACTGAACCTCTCATCCATGGCTGGTGGGAATGTAAAATGTTACAGCCATTCGGGAAGAGAGTTGGGAACTTTCCTAAAAAACTAAATGACTACTTTACAACCCAGCAATGGCACAAGACAAAAGTCTGTGCAAAATGGGTACATGAAGGCTCATAACAGCTTTATTTGTAGTAACCCCAACCTGGAGACAAGGAGAACAGCCTATAATAGGTGAGCAGTTCAACAGACTGTGGTCTAGCCATACCTCGGGACGCTTCCCAGCAATAAAAAATTGCATACAATATGATTCCAGTTATATAACATTCTAGAGATGGCAAAATTATAGAGGAGGAGAACAGATTAGTGGTTGCCAAGGGGACACGGGGAGATGTGACTATAAAGGGGTGGCACCAGGGAGGTCTCTGTGCTGATGGAACAGTTCCATATCTTGATTGTGGTGATGGTTACATATATTCAGACATGTGACAAAAGGGCACAGAACTACACTCACACGTCATACCAATGTCAAGTCCATGGTTTTGATGGGGTACTATTTTTGAGCTTGTAGTAGACAGAGGAGAAGTTATTGCATAAAAGAACTAGCAAAATGGCTGGCAAGTCGCACTTGTCTGCAACCGAAGAGCTATAACTAAGAGCACAGTACCAAAGAACGGACAGAGGCAACAACCAATCCTTGAGACATCTGCAGGGTACAGGATCAGTTTCCAGACTCTGGGATGGGTAAGTAAGAGGCCACAACACACAGTGACCAAAGAGTTCCTCAAAGCATTGCCCATGGCGACCTGGAACCATGTGGTTAAAACTCTTCAAAGCTAGGTAGCTATTGCCACAGACCCATTTAAAGAGAATGAGATCAAATAGCTCTCTAAGTAGACTCAAGAAAACCAGAGGAAAAGCAGCGTCAAGCTGGAAGGAAGAATTCTTTCTCTCAAATTAAGCATCTGTACTAGTTGTATATTTTTACCATGCACATGTGTTAAGAGATTGAATGTACAGAATGAGGAATTCAAGGATTGCTGACTGAATGACTGCTGTGAATACACAAAGAGCTCAAGTCTCAAATCTCTGGCCTCAAAGCATGAAATAAAACTTAGGACTTTCCTTGATCCTGACTTACAAATCTTTTTTCACTAGTAGTTGTGGGGCTGAGAAAGCTGAAAACCAAACTCAGAAATTAATCCTATGGATCTATCAGCATCTACCATTTATCTGTGTCAGTAACCAAAGCAGGTACTGGTGGCCATAAAACCTGACAACATAGATCAGATTATTTTATCATGTGCCGTAAAGTACCATCAATAAACCACTTATGATGATTCACCTGTGTTTCGAGACGTGCTGGGCCCGTCTACAGTGACAGGTTCGAAAGTCTCAGTCCACGGAAGACAAAATGACCTTTGCAAGGGGCCGACGCCTACGTGATTGTGTGCCTGGAACAGGCAGATAAAGCGGCACCCTCCGCTCATCGCCTTCTCATTCGGCTCCATGACACAGATTGCTTTTAACACATCAGCCTTTAAATTAAGGACTCAGCACCCAGGAAAGTTCAAGACTTGCTATCTCAAAGGCTGGTCTTTTAAATGTGCTTATTCATCAAGACGTCCCCCTTCGAGATGACTCAGAGCCACTATCATGCTCACCCAGAAGCTGCAAATGATGAGTAAGATAAACGGAACCCTCCGACGTGGCGACCAAAGAACCAACTAGCAACAGTGAGGCTTCCCTGACTGCTCAGCAAGAGGGGGCCAGCCTCTCCTCAACAGCACCTGACATGCAGGAAACTCCCTCAACCAGCCCCCTGCACCCCTCACCACAGACAATCCCAGGAGCAGGGCTAGACAGACAGACAGATGCGCACGGAGCCAAGGTGCTTCCTTGACCCCAGCCGTGGGTCTGAGACCACACCAAAGGCAGGACACGTCCACAGAGTTCAGCTGGCCCAGACCCAGCTTTGAAGAATGGGAAGGTTACCCGCCTGCCGCTCAGGGTAACTAACTTGTCCAGGTTGACAACTTAGACTGCAGTCTGTCCCCTGTCCCATCTGTCCATCCGTCCACTGGCCACGTGCCGGGCACCTGTCCTGCCCCTGAACTGCTCTAACTTTTCTTGTTTCCATAGCTGGTAATACATTCATTCCAACGTGCTACAAATATTTCGTTTGTTTACTTTGTCGCCCCAAAGCTGAGCCGTCTTTCAATCCTTACCAGCCCACGACCACCAAGTGATGCTGAACAACGTGGTCAAAGGTACTAGATGGCATTTCGCAGAGTTCACTTCACAACTTTGAGACCAGCCTTCTTCCCCGCCGCCCCAGCAGGATGGGGGCAGCTCTGCAGCCTCTCGGCCTTTAATCACACACACTGCTGGGGTGGCAACGCCTGTGCGCTGAAACCCCCTTCGGAGGAAACATCTGCAGCGGGTTCAAAGGGCAGAGGCAGTGGCTCAAAGGAAGTTGGGATTAAAAAAGAGATGAAAAACAAACTTGGCAGCGGGTGGCTTTCCCACCCAAACAGTCGGATTAAGAGCCGGTGACAGCGAATGGAGGAAAGAACAAACATTTGTTCAGCCTACTGTTAGGCTCCTTGCCAACTGTTTCCATGTGGAGACTTAGAAGAAGGCCCAGGCCAAGAAGGCAAGTGATCGCCGCAGACGGCAGGCAAGGTCAGGCTCCACTTTGGGAAAGAAAACAAGAAAGACTATGAGAAAACCAAGAGGGCTCAAGGTACCAGAAACAGCTGAGCACTGTTTCACCACAAATGACAAGAGCTGGGGAAGAGTTGGGGAAAGAGGAGCGCCTCCGAGCCAGAATTTTCCGGCAAGTGACTTTTGAGCAAAAACCTATACAGACGACCCTTGAGCGATGACGGGTTTGAGCTGCACGGGTCCACCGACACGCGGATTTTTCCCATAGTAAACACTGCAGTGCTACGCAATCCGTGCCTGGTGGCCTCCGCGGACGGGAGTTGTGGTCACAGAGGAGCCGTTCCAGCGGCAACTGCGTATGTACTTTGCTCATGTGTATTTCTCTATGGGAAGGAAAAATGGAAAAGTGAAGACTCAGAAAAGAGAATGTCATGTTACAAAAGTTGTATTCTGGTTCCCTAATTCAGAGCATTTCTTCCCATTTCCCACCCCTGGGGTCACTTCCCCTCCTTTTTTAGCAACAGTGAAAGATTTGAGCAACTCACTGCTTAGGGGAAAAAAATCTCTGCAGTCAATGAAATGTCAACTGATTTCATCTCCCTTTGCCCCAGGGGACATTTGGTAGCAGTGTCTCAAGACCCCCCGTCAACCCTGAATGTCCCCTGCCTGGAGCGCTATTCGCCAGTGACGTCCTGGCCCCTGCACAGCAGGTGATGCTGCGTCTCCCCGCCCAGGAGCCCACAGACAGCTCTTCTGAGTGGAAACTCACCTGCAGCCTGACATTTCTTAGGTCATTTCCCATGTGGGACAGGCCCAAGTGAACTTTCAGGGACTTTCAACGTATTGCTTCAGTTCACGGGAGAAGGGCTACTTCAAACAGGACTGAAGAGAAAAGTAGGAATTTTGCAACCAATCTTATGTGTACTAAGGGATTGCAAAAAAGAACAAGGTCAGAGAGGGCTCATAAAACGTTTCTCCAAGGAAGGAAACATGTACTTAAATATGGGAGACAGGCTACACTTCAAACCTACTGCAAAATTATATTTTGACAATACTTTTTTTTTTTTTTTTTGCGGTACGCGGGCCTCTCACTGTTGTGGCCTCTCCCGTTGCGGAGCACAGGCTCCGGACGCGCAGGCCCAGCGGCCACGGCTCACGGGCCCAGCCGCTCCGCGGCATGTGGGATCTTCCCGGACCGGGACATGAACCCGTGTCCCCTGCATCGGCAGGCGGACTCTCAACCACTGCGCCACCAGGGAAGCCCGACAATACTTTTTCAATACCAAATGTCGACTATAATCAGAGGTGAAACGTTGGGCTTCCAGTCTTTAGAACTTTTATAGAAAGCAATCTCCCTAAATGAAGCCTTTGGCAACGTGAGTTTATGAACTCCTTTAAAGCCAACAACTTCCTTACAACTTTTCTTGGTTCCTGCTAGGACAGCAAAACGTGCTACTGCTGCTGGACAGGCGCTACGTCAGGTCAACATCACCGCAACCCTCTAAGCAGGTCCACTTTACAGAGAAGAGAAATCAAAGGCACAGGCAGAGCCCAGGGTTGGCAGCAGAGACTGCTAAGAGCCCCAGAGGGAGGGTGAACGTCAGGAAGTGAGAGTCAGCAGGTTCGCGGGGTTAGGCCACCTTTCATCGTGTGGAGATTCTTCTTCCAGTCTCCACACCTCGGCAGGTCTGGACGCTTTGCATTCAGTGCTTTACCAGGTTTTCTTATTTCATGTTCAAATCCTTTCACACACTCAAGCAAAGTGACTAAGCAATAGACTGTATCTGGTATTTTTGCAGGATCAACTCACAGCTCCACAAAAACTGCTTATTACTCAGAGGGCAGTGAAAGGGCCTCTTTTCAAAACCGCACACGACTTCTCCAGCCTCCCCACCAGGAGGAGACAGGTCTACACAGGGTCTGGGCACGGAGTTACAGGTGACACTCAGGTTTTGCTAAGTGAAAAGAGCCAGAAAGAAAAGCCTGCATATGTTTGGAGTCTATTTATAAGACAGTCTGAAAAAGGCAAAGTGGTAGTGTTTTCCAGAAGTTGCCAGGGTGGCTTCCAGGTTTCCGGGGAAATGAACCGAAAGGACCATCAGGGAACTTTCTGGAGTGACACAAATGTTCTACATTATGATTACGGTGACGGCCACATGATGGGATGCATCTGTCAGATGTCACTGAACTGCACAATCAAATCCGTGAATTAGATGTATGCTAGAGTAAACCTCAATAAAGTTTCCAAAAGAAAATTTAATAAAGAGAGGTGGTTTTATTGGGGGGGAGTGAGTTAAGGCTCAGCCAAGTGAGCTGATTGTGGGGAAGAAAAAAAAATCCCATGTCCAAACTTGTGAGGAACCAAGTCGTTTTAGAGCCTGAGCCCCTCCTAGGGTACATGCTGCTGCATAACTTCCAATTTTGTCTTGGCAGCTGAATAACCAAGGCCTTCCCCACGGGTTCATCCTGATTTGCAACGACAGACAGGTGTGAATGCGGAGACCTGAGCTGATGCCACCCAGCCCAGAGTCCACAGCTCCACAGTCTGCTTTACTTTGCGGATCTTCAGTTTCCTCATGAGTGAAAGCGGATGGCTCTGCTGAATCGCATGTCCACCTCTTAAGTCACTTATTAATTCAGCAAACATTTCTGAGGACCCACTTACCAGGCATTTAAAATGTAAAAAGTGAGTGTGAAACGGCCCTGCCCTGGAAGATCTTGTAGTCTAGGAAAAAGATTCACACTGTGAGTTCTGAGGCTGAGTTATCAAAGGCAAGATAGCTTCTGCCTGGCCCTCTGTCTCTGTCTGTGTGTCTCCGTGGACATCCTTTCTTGGAACCTGGCCACTGTGTTGTGAGAAGGCCAGGGGACATGGAAGGGCTGCTGGCCGGTGCTGCTGATGGCTGACAATGAGACAGAGCGTCGGCCTTCAGATGAGTGAGTGAGCGAGCATCCTGGTGGCCGTGCCCTTGTGGGAGAGACCCTGAGTGACCACCTTACCTTGCTGGGTCCTCGCCACACCCAGAAGAATGAGAGATAACAAGAAAATTATCAACCCTTCCCTCTGGGAATCTTTGAGGATGGAGGTGATGAGCTATTTATGGGCCATCATAGGAATCTGGGGGGCAGAGTTACCTGTGAGATGACTGCCCACAAACAGACACAGGGGTCCACCCACCTGCACCCCAGCACCAGGGGCCCTGCCTAAATGCACAGGGACGGTGAGTGAACACTTTGGGGCCAGCGTTGGCTTTTACAACCCTTTCTGCTGACACAACCACCAAGCAGTCCTACTCTCGGATCTGCTCCTTACAGTCTTTCTGTGACCCTGACTTCCGTCCACGAAGAAGTTTCCCTTGACCTTAATCAGCTCTCGGTCGAGGCCGCGGCCTCTCCCGATTCTCGCCTAGAGGCGCTTCTGGGGGCCACCAGCCACCGCGCCCGGAGTCCCGCCCGAACCCCGCCGCCCGCCGCGGCCTCCACCCCGGGGGCAGGACCCCCGAGGGCAGGGCGGCGGGCGGGAAGGGACCGCGGCCGGAGGCGCGGCCTAGAGACGAGGACCGGCCCGCATCCCGCGCCGGGCCCCGGGGGCAGCTCACCTCGGGCCGGCTGCGCTTCTGCAGCAAGTGCTCCAGGTAGAGGTCGGAGAGCGCCGTGCGCATGGCGCCCCCGCTCTCGCCCTCGCTCGCCTTCAGCGTCATCTTGCGGGACCTGGGACGCCGGGCGCCGGGACGCGGGGACGCGGGGACACGGGGCCGGACAGAGCCTGGAGCGGCAGGGCCCCGGGCCTGCGGCGCGGAGGCGGCTGAGGCGGCGAAGGCGACTGGGAAGCGGCGCGGCTGGTCAGTCACCACCCCGCAGGCTGTGCGCCGAGAGCGCGGGGGAGGAGCTCCGCCCACGCCCCACCCTCGCCACGCCCCTGCCCCCGCCTCCCGTCTCCCCCCTCCCCCTGGGCCCCGCGGGCCCCTGGCGCGCTACGCACCTGAGGGCCGGAAGGAGGCGCTGTTCCCGCCGAGGCCCCTGCGGCTGAATCCCAGAGGGGTCATAGGAAAAAGCACACCGCTCCCAAACCACAGAGGACCCACGGCCTGGGGCGGGTTGAGCGCTCGACCTACACCCGGGCCGAATTCGTGGGGATGGCAGGGGAGCATCCGAGGGCTGCGACGGCCGCCCCTCCGACTCCAGGCTCCACCCAGAAACCGATGTGGGCACAGGACTTTGAGAAAAGGCCTTTTAAGGCTCCTGTGCTGCTGTTATCTGTCTTAGGCTACAGCTCCTACTGCTAATGCCACAAAAAATTGAGGGATCAGTGGAAGCGAAGAAAGCCAACATTCCTTCCGAATCCTAGAGCAGAATTCCTTATACCCTAACGCCTTCGTGGCGTTAAAACAGAAGCCTAGACGACAGACTTTCTGAACAAAACAAACATTTTCTGTGCTTACAGAGCTCAGGGCTGTCCACGATCTGTACACACCTTTGCCTGATAAACACCTGGCCCCTTGACCCCAAGGGAGTAACCTCGCAGTATTATAAGCAGTTCATTACTCTATGTAATCTTATTTGGACCTTCCAGTACCTCATAGACAAGAAGGGCAAATCCAGGGGCAAGAGTTTGCAGCCAGATCATCCAGTTTTCTCTGCTAAGAGGCTGAGCTCACGTGATTGCTGGCTCCCTTCCCCAAGATTACCCTGAAGGAACTATAGAAGGCTGAGATACACACACACACACACACACATACACACAGAGGCAGAGACACAGGCACAGAGGGAGAGAGAGCTATTGAAATTAAGACAGTGCGATACCAGTGCAGGGATAGATTAATGGAGCAGTGAGATAGATTAGAAAACGCAGAAACGCACCCAGTCATGTGTATAACTGTGTATACGATACAGGTGCCATGTTAGGTAAGTAAAGAGGGACTTTTCATTAACCAAAGCTGGAAAATGGTTATTTATATTGAAAGAGATGAAGCTGGAACCCTCCTCCATGTTATATGCAGAAAAAAAATCTATTCCAGATGGATTAAGGACTTCTGTGTCAAAAACACAACTTTAAAGCTCTTGACAGAAAACATCAGCAAAGAACTTTTAGACTTTGGGATAGAGACAAACCATTGACTATAAAACGATATTGATCAGTTTGACTTTAGCATTAAGAACTTTTACTCATCAAAAGACAAGCTAAAAAGCAAAAAAGATAAGTTGTGCTTTTGCAGAAAATATTTTCAATACACGCAACTGACGAAGAATTCCTACTATGAACATATAAAGGTCTACAAATCAATAAGGAAAACACAAACAATCCAGCAGATAAATGAGTAAAAACCACGAATAAACATTTCACAGATGGAGAAACCCACGTGAACAATAAACATATGAACAGATGTTCAACCTCATTAGTGATCAGACCACAATGAAATACCACTGCACCTCCATTCAATTATCAAAAATTTAAATGTCTAACAATATCAAGTGTTGGAGAAGATGTGAATCCATATGAGTTCTTGAATATTGCTGCTGGGAGTACTGCTGTTGGCAGTACTATCTAGGAGAACAGTTTTGCATTATCTCATAAAACTGAACAGGACCTTCTGAGCCAGCAATCCCACTTCTGGGATAGGTTTTGTGAAACTTGATAATCTAATTTTAAAATATGTGTGGACTTGTAAAGAACAAGAATTGCCAAAGCATTCTAGGAGAACAATGTGGGGGAACTGCCTTCTAGATTGCAAGACTTATAACAAAGCTATGTTAATTAGGAGAGCATGGTGTGGGCACAGAAATAGACAGACCATTGGAACAGAAGAGAGACGAGAAATGGTGACATGACAAGAGGCACTGTAGAGCAGTAGGGAAAGGACACGCTTGCAGTAAGGGCGACTGGGGAGCCATAGGATCAAAACAGAAACCGAGACAGGTTACAGGTGAAGGCAAACACGCCACCTAAACTATTGCCGTCGGAGACTTCCGAGGGAGTGAATCCTCGAGCAAAATGTAGTTAAAAGTTTTTGTCGAGGCAAAGCTCAGCGTGGAAAAGTACTGGGAGGGCAAGTCGGCTGACTCAGGATGCATGGTCATACAGCTGGTCTTTTTTTCAACATTCCCATGCCTTTTTCTGCTCGGCTGGTTCCAGTTCAGGGTGCTCAGTGCTCAGAATCAGGCTTTGCTCCTTGGAATTTATTGCAGCTATCTGCTTTTCTCAATTCCTAGAACTGCCTTGAGGCACACAAATTCAGTTCAAAGTTCATGACTGGAAAAATATAGTTTCTCACAATGTTTTTAAAAAATGAAATTAGACTTTACCTCACACCACACAAAAATGTATTCCGAGTAGCTGAAGGACCTAAAGGCGAAAGGCAAAACTATAAAACTTTTAGAAGACAATATAGGAGACATCCTTTATGACTTTGGGGTAGAAAAGCACTTACGCAGAGGAAAATGATTGCCAACTCGCACTACGTTAAAATAAGCACTTCTGCTGATCAAAATACGTCATATCGAGAATGAAAATACAATCCTCAAACTGAGGGAAGATATTTTCCACAGCTATAGCCTACAAAATATTAGTATACAGAGTATAGAAAGAATTCCTACTGACCCAATAAGGAATAAATGAAACTAAAATTAGAAAAATGGGCAAAATTCATAGAAGAGGAAGACAAATGTCCTATAAACACGTGAAAAGGTCTTCCATCTCATCAGTTATCGGGGAAATGCAAAGTAAGGAAACAATAAGATATCATTACTTATCCGCCAGATTGGCAAAAATTTAAAAGGCTGGTGATGCTGCATCTTCTCAAGGATGCGGATATATTTAATAATTGGCGCCTTTGACTCAGAAAGTCAATCACAGTGTGATAGTCTTCAGAGGAACTCTTGCACTTGTACACTACAAGACATGCATTAATATTTAGAATAAAAAAGACAGAAACAATACAGATGTCCGTCTACAGTCGATGGTGTAAATGATTAGAGGTCTTTTCTTACAACTGGGTGGAAATGGGCTACAGGCATCGACGTGGAGGAATCTCAAAACAGAAAATCACAGGAGAATGCATGCCTATGATTTAGTTTTTATAGTTTAAAAAGAGGCAGGGCTCTGGCGTGAGGAGACAGGATGGGGATTACAGACCCAATGCAGCCAAAAATAAATAAATAAATACATTTATAAAAAGAAAAAGCAGCTTAAAAATTCTGGGGCACCAAGCCTAGGGGTACTTCAGGAATTTTTAAAATACAAGCAAAATTAAATAATATATTGCCAAACATAACTGGCAAAAATGTAAAGAAAACCAAAGAAACAACGCAATGTTCAAGAGAGGCGGAACCTGGAGACTCGTACAAGCGCTACGTGGACCAGCGTAAGGCTTTAACATGCTCACGGCCTGTGACCCAACGACTGCACGTTCAGCAGTTTGTCTTAAGGAACAAGCTGGGCAAGATATAAAGACTATAAAGATGTGTGTAAGGATGCAGCTTTTCTTTTCATTATTACTTAGACTTCCCTCCCCGGCTCCCATGTGCTGAGTAGGGGGGGAGAATTTAAGTAAACATCCAATCTGATTTAAAGGTTAGTGCAAGCTGATAAGTTAAACTGTCACTTCAAGTTTGATCAGAGGATGGTCTCCTCCTGCTGTGTGGAGTGTGGGACAAAGGGTGTGTGGCTGGATCTCACCTCCGCATCAATGAGAACATCCATTCGGTCTTTCTTTCTCTTCGCATTTTTCAGGAGTAAATTCCTAACCCCGTCCGTGCCCGTGCTTAGGCCCAAAGTCTGGGAGGCATCCTCAGAGCCTCCCTCTTTCCCACCCCTCACCCGACCCATAATCAAACCCTGATGCTCCTTCCTTCACCCTCTGTCTGGATTCCGACTCTTCCTGCAACTCTGCCAATTCCCACCCTGGTCCCAACGAAACTGTCTCTCACCTGGATTTCGGTAAACCTCCCAGCTGGTCTCCCTGCTTCTGACCTTCTCAACGTGGCAACTGAGATGACCCTTTAAAGACACCCATCAAATGACGTCCCTTCTCTGCTCCCTGCTTTCTGTTCGCTCCCAGTAGAGCCCAGATGCTTTCTGAGGCCCACCAGACCTTACTCTCATCCCAGCCCCTGGCCCTGCTGTGCCTTCCACCCGAGCCAGGCTTGGTGTTTGTTTTGTCACCTTCCCAGGACAGGAGGTGTTCAATAGTGCCCACGGAGTGAATGATTTCCAACTCAGAACAGCAAAGGGGAAAGCAAATGAATAATGTGTAAAACTATCACCTGCATTACATTTGCAATAGTGAACAAGTACAAACACCCTAAATTATTATTATATGGGGGGTGGTTAAACGACTTCTGTCGAATCCACTGCAAGGAATACTATGCAACACTTCCTGATATGGAAAGATAGCCACGATATGTCATACAGTGAAGGAAATATGTTTAAATTTGTTTCAGCACCTCTCCAACTTAATTGGCCACAAAGCCCTATTGTGTCATAACTTTTTTGTTTGTTTGTTTGTTTGTTTTGTGGTACGCGGGCCTCTCACTGTTGTGTCCTCTCCCGTTGTGGAGCACAGGCTCCGGACGCGCAGGCTCAGTGGCCATGGCTCACGGGCCCAGCCACTCCGCGGCATGTGGGATCTTCCCGGACCAGGGCACGAACCCGTGTCCCCTGCATCGGCAGATGGACTCTCAACCACTGCGCCACCAGGGAAATCCGACAATTTAATTTTACCTGATAGATACTTCCTCAATGCACACAAATAGCACACTCTGCACTCTCTTGGAATCTTCTAGTACTTCATTGGACTGGTTCACCTATGAGGATACTGGGAAAGGAAGAGAAAATGACTGCTGAACTGAGTTTAAATTCCAGTACACTGTCTTGGTCTGCACAGAGCTACTTTGTAGTTACATCACCTTTTCCAAGATAGGATTTTGGACAGCTTCTTTTCTTATCACGAACCAAGTAATTTCATATTGCAAAAACTGCGTTCATGACTTGAGAAAGTAAGAGTAAGAGTGTGGTATCAGAGTGTGATCAGATAGTTTTTCGTCTTTTGTTTTTAAAGTTTCTCTTAAAAAACTTACTAATTAAACAATACGTTTTGTTGTGGAAAGATTGGAAAGTGCAGACACACAAAAATAAACATGAAACTACATAACAACAACAATAGTGATAATTAAAGTCACCTATTCACTATCACAAGGAGATGACCAATGTCTAAATCTTTCGTTAGGTCCTTAAAAGTTTTTTTCCCTGTACATATAGTTTTTCACAACAAATTGGGTGAAATTGCATATCCTCTGTTATAATCTGCTTTTTTCCACTCAACAATATTTCATGAATCTGATTCCATGTAATTACCCTTCTACAGCAACGTTTTGGTGACTGTATAGCTCTCATTGTATGAATGTTCACTGCTTTCTTTAACCAGCCAAGAATCATTTAAGTTGGTTCTATTTTTTCACTAGTATAAACCATACTAAAAATTCGTAGATTGAATACGTGTGTTTTTGCGTACTTGCCAGGGCCCCGAGAGGTTGGCCAGCCTTCCATGCTGATTTCCTCAGGTAGCAAGCAGCTAGCCTAAGCCTTCTGTACAGCCACCGCTAATGGTGGTGGTGAATAAAGGGGGTGAATAAAGAGGCGCAGAGAAACTGTTTGCAATCCTGACTGTGAAATGCATTCATAAAAAATCAAGTATTATTCGGCGTCTAGTATGTGCCCAGTCCCAAGTGCCAATTTTTCCTGGGACTTGATGCACCCCGTATGATTAGAGACTCAAACCTTCCTTTGATTTTGCAATATTAAAAAAAATTAGGCCTTGAAGTGTTTTCTTCTGTTGAATTATTTTGGTTGTTTTCTACCAAAAAATTAATTATGTCTCCTGCATCTATCATTTTTTTCTCTAATCTTACTTTCACTAAGGTCTTTGTTTATCCAGCTTTTTGGATCCTTTTATATTTTGTCATCCATGTCTTCTTTTGTTTTGTTCTTACTGTCCTTGTTTGTTCCCAGCAAGCAAGGGTTTACTGGTTTTTCTCGCCAGGCTGAGCCATTTACTTCAAGAAAGGAAACATTTCTCTCGGCATGTTGCCTGCCTGTCTTCACAGAAGCCCCTCCGTGTGTGCGTGTTTCAGCAAACCTCTGATGTTTCTGATGCAGCCGGCCTGTTGGCCAGAGTTTGAGCAACAGTGATTTAAAAGATAGAGAATCAAATGTATGTTGACTTGAGTCCTGGCTTCTTTAGTTGTGAAATGCAGTCTTCCTCTGTGCTTGGGAAGAAGGAACAGGGTTGGTGAACACAGAGCCTGTACTTCCTGCGGCGGGGGAAGGACAACTCTGAAGGGGGTCACTGGAGGCCTTGCAGGGCTTGCAAGGCGGTTCAGCTTCTCGCTTCCTGCCCCTGCCCCCCGCAGGCGTTGATCCCTGATAATACCCTGCACACCACACTCCCGCCACACAGTCTGCTTCCAGAGTATCTGGTTCTCTCAAGTCTGGGTGTGGCTCTTCTTGGTTAAGAGAGCTTTGAACCGAAGTAGACCACGTGCCCCTGGTCTCCAGCTTCCACCCCCACCCCTGCCCCATACAGTGATGGTGCAGGAAGAGGGCAACGGCTGTAAACCCTTCCCTTTGAAAAGAGGAAGACCGGGAGGCCTACAGCACTCCCTGCTCTGTAGTCATTCTGGAATCCTGCTGGCCAGACATTGATCAGGCCCAGCTCTTCCTCCGAGAAGGGGGAGCTCCCTGCCTGTGGCCCATCCTCCAGGACGCTCCCTGGTCCACTATTCTCCGTGGCTGTGCCTGAAGCAAGTGTCCTTCTCATGGCCGATCCGAGGTCTGAGCACTGCTGTGCGGCTCAAACAGTGAATAGCTCATTTAGTTCTGTTTGGCTCCTGTGAGTTCCCGGTGCCAGGAGCCATATCCAAGTTTGTTTCCTGGACGTGGTTCTTGATCTGTGGCCGTTTTGAGGTTATCGGGAGCCTTAGGTGCGGATGCCACGCCCTTCACCTGATCTTTGACCTCAGCCACTTTATCAGAGTCCGCAGTTTGAACAGCCCTGAGCCACCAGGTTGTAATTATTCAGTTGTCTTATTTCTCTGTCTCTAGTAATCAGGACAGAGACAGGCAAGTGGTCATGTCTTAGTAAATACTGATTGAATTAATGAAATTCAGGCTTTGCTAGCTAAGCTTAAGTATTTTGTTAGCTATTTCAGGAATCTCTTTGGCTTCATATGAGTTAATAATAAATATTTCAGCAAATTTTCAGGCAGTTGAAAAGTTAATCATGTGTTTTCCATGTATAGTTCCTAAACTAAAGGGAAGGATAATTAGGAGTTAATGAAGTTAGTGTAAGAAAAAAAAAAGATCAATTGCAAACACTGGTCTTTAAACGTCATGTGTCAGTGGCTGGAAACATAGGGAGTGGGTTAGAGAAAAAAAGAGAACGTGCAGGAGACTTTTTCAAAGGGGCACACATGGGCTTTCAGAGTGGTGTTCCCACAATCACCTTCCTCAGAACTTTCCCTTAGTTACAGATGCGCAGGCTGGTGTGGAACTTGGCTGTCCCTGCCTCTCCTTCGGTTCCCCCTCTCCTCCCCCCAGCAGCTTACGTGAGGCAACAGAGGGTCCCCATGATCGCTGAAATGATCAGAAAAGCAAAAATGGCAGCTGTAGGGATGGAGCTCCTGATGAGATCCCACAGGTAGTCACTGAAGTTGCTCAGCCAGGACCTGGGAGTTTCTGCAGGAAGAGCATAGACAGTCACTGAAGAGAGCCCGAGTAAGTGATGAAGCTGGGATTTGAAACCTGGTTCAAGTTCAAATAGTTGTCCCAGATCTCAGGTTCTTATAGTTGCCCAGGACCCATATTCCTAACAACTTTGCTGTGCTGAGAGATTAAAGGAATACACTTTTGGGAAAACAAAGGTATCCTCCGATGGACATCATCTTTTCCTCCTTGTATGTGAAATAGGAACAATAATGTCCGCCCCAGATCGCTTAAAGGTTGTTTGGAGGTGTCTGTGAATCAATGGGGTACACTGTGAGCAAGGAGCACGACTTAATAGACACCATGCTGTTGCCTAGAGGGTGTTCGGGAAGCTGAGGGCCCTGGGTGTCCCGTGAGGAGAAAGGAGATGGCTGCCTGCCCAGTGGCACCACCAGGAGGAGGCCGGGGCGGCCGGCAGAAGGAGGTTCAGGGTCTGCTGATCGGGGAAGAGGCAGGGCAAACAAAAGTGTCTGTGGTGTGAAGTCAGGAGGGCTCACCACTCACAACGGTACCCTTTCCAGCGATGGGAAGGAACTCGGCACCACGCTGGGCTTCGGGAGCAGCTAAGCCGTGGGTCAGCGGCTCGTCAGCTTTAGCTGAAATTTCGCTTCCTTTCTGAAGTCCTCTTGACCCCTCCCCCCAGACAACTTTAATTATCCCTTGTCCTCAGGGAGTATTTGTCATATTTTATGGAAGGTTGACACCTGTGGCTTTGGCTTAGTGGGTTCATGCTTGTTGAACCAAACCAGAAATACTTTGCTTTCCTGTGAACATTTTTTTTAAAATACAGAATCACTCTTTCCTGACCGGAGACAGGAATCTTACGTCCTATGAAGATAGGAACATTCATCGTAACAGCAAACACACCCCTTGAGCGTGGTTCCAATCCATCCTGGTCTTGTTTTCCGAAGGCAGATAAAGGTGACAGAGACAAAGCGACAGTTTCCAACAAGAGGCAAGTCAGAGAGCACAGCAGAAATCCAGTGCTCAGCAGCTTTGGGGGTTCCATGAGCCCTCCCGAGGGCCTGCACCGAGGGGAGATGGCTTTTCCCTTGGCTCGTCCCAAGGCAGCTCTGTCTGAAAAGTCAGAAAATGGTGGTTTAGATTTTATTGCAAACCTAGAGCTATTATGAACACAAGAAAAATTCACTTACTGACACTGTTGAATCCTGAACACAGTCAGTTTCCAAGGCAAAAACCAACCCGCCTTCAAGAAACAAAACAACACAAGACAGAAATTGACTGTGCTCCATCGGATCGGGTACCTGACATCCCCTCCTAAACCACATGCCCCTTTGGGCTTTTCCAGCTCAATTAGTGGAAACTCTTAAGTTGTTCAGGCCAAACCCTGTGGTGTCATCTTTGACTCCACTTTTTCAGTCCCACATCCTTTTCATTTTGTTTTGTTTTGAGTTGGGTTTATTACTGAATCAGCAAATAAGCGGTATAAATGGTTAACCAGGTATGAATTTCAGTGGATAAGGGGGCACAGTCCATCATGGGGGTGGCGGTGGCCCAGAAGTTCTGCAGTCACAGGAGTTCATAGCTTCCTGCTTGCTGCCACTGAACAGCCAAAGAGATCTCACTTTGTTGTAAGTCAGGTAGTATCCTACTGACTTCCCTGACCTCATGGCCTATTATCTACTCTTGATCGCTCCACCTCAGCCTCATTTCCTCTGGAACAAGCCACACGTGCTCCTCTCTGTTTTGTTCACATAGGCTGTTCAGGTGCTCAATAAATATTTTTTGAATGAATGAATGGGTGGTGAATTGGGGCAGATATTGTTCATTGCCTGTCATCACCACCCCCTCTTCACTTATTACGTGCAACCGGAGAGGCTAGAAAAGCGGAATCCGCTTTCTCCCAGCCAGCCTTGCTGCTAGCAATGGCTGTGGGACATAGTTTTGGACACTGAAGCATAATGGAGATCTGATGGGTGGCTTCTGGGAAGACTTTCTGCTGTCTTGATAAAAGAAATGGCGCTACCATTTCCCCTTTGTGTTGCCTTGAACATTCTTTAAGTGTTACCTGGGGTTGGAGGAGCCATCCTGTGACCATCAGGCAATGGACACAAGGAAAAGGCCAAGAAAATGACACCTATTCTGGCTCTGACAATTTTAAGCCACTAAACCAACACCTCTATCTGCCCACCTCTCAAATACTAGGTCTGAGAAAAATAAACCCCTATTTGAGCTTTCTATTACTTAAGACATTTAGAACTGACATTCTCACCCACTGTTGAGACCCGTGTCAGGTAAGGTGGCAAAGAAGCCAGTGAATCAGGCCTCCGTCTTAAGAAGAAGCTGGCCAGAGTCTTCCTTCAAGGTTTCTGAAGTTCCAAATAGAATTCTACTCCTCCTTATGATGTCATCTACCGCATTTGATCTGCCCCCAGTCTCCCTCTATTTGACAGCTAAGCATACAGATGTTTTCTTCTGTCTATGCATAAATATTTGTGTCGATACTGAAACCCATCCTCATGGTAGCCATATCCTCTTGGGCTTGAAGCTTTCTAAGATATTTTGTTTGCCACATGGTATCTACTGCACCTTCAAATAGTGTATGTATGGGATTTTAATAGATGATAAAGGTGGCATTTCATTTCAGTGGGGAAAAAGAGATGGTTTAATGTGATGACTGGCTATTCATTCGGATGCACTGACTGAAGTGACAGCCATACACACAAAAATAAACTCTAGATGGATCAAGGACTAAACAAAAATAAAACCATATACATATCGGGATAAAACAGGAGTGGAGTTTTTTGTAATCTTAGGGTGAAAAAAGCTACTTTGAATATGTCATAAAACCCCAAAGCCATAGGTGAAAATAATGATAAATTTATTGCATAAAAATGTAAAGCTTTCATACAGCAAAACATTGTAAAGAAAGATAAAAGATTAATGACAAACTAGGTGAAAAATTCCACAACATATATGACAGATAATAGGTTAATGTCCTTAACATACAAAGAACTCTTACAAATCAATTTTTTAAAAAGGATGATCAGCTCCATAGAAGAACTGGCATAAATGAATCAGTCAGAAAAGCAATGGATAAATAAATTGTGATATATATTATATAATGGATTACTCTACTGCAATTAAAGTGAGCCACTAGGAAATATATGCAATAAGGGTTGTTTCCAGTTTGGAAGTGTTATGGGTAGTTTTGCCCTGTCTCTTGGTTCACATGGCAGTTCTGGGTCTAGGTCATTACCCAACAGAATTGCCACAGGCTATCTTTATGCTCAACTTTTGTAGATAATGCCAGATTGTTTTCCAAAATAATTATACCACTTTGAGTTTATTTTTGTATATGGTATGAGGAAATGTTCTAATTTCATTCTTTTACATGTAACTGTCCAGTTTTCCCAGCACCACTTATGGAAGAGACTGTCTTTTCTTCATTGTATATTCTTGTCTCCTTTGTCATAGATTAATTGACCATAGGTGTGTGGGTTTATTTCTGGGCTCTGTATCCTGTTCCATTGGTTTATGTGTCTGTTTTTGTCTATTTTTGAGCCATTACCATACTGTTTTGATGACTGTAGCTTTGTAATACAGTCCGAAGTCAGGAAGCATGATTCCTCTAGTTTTGTTCTTGTTTCTGAAGATGTTTTGGCTGTTCAGGGTCTTTTGTATTTCCATATAAATTTTAGAATTGTTTGTTCTGGTTCTGGAAAAATGCCACTGGTATTTTGATAAAGATTGCATTAAATCTGTAGATTGCCTTGGGTAGCATTGTCATTTTAACAATATTAATTTTTCCAATCCATGAACACAGTATATTTGTCCATCTGTGTCATCTTCATCAGGGTCTTGTAGGTTTCTGAGTACAGGCCCCCCCATTAGCCAAATCAGCTGGAGTATGATTGCAAACACTGAACTCGTAAAAGTGATCCCAGGAGATCTGGGCGATGCAAATACAGCATTTCTCACATTAGGTTCACTACATTCTGCTGCAGCCTCTCCCGGATTCTGGTTGGTCACAACCTCTAGAAAACTTATAAAAGGGGGGTTTGTGGGATGGGCCAGAGGCCAGACTACTGCCTTTACTCCTTCTAGTGCTAATGGATGTCAAGGTTAAGAATCTCTCTCTCTGCTACTGGATCAAGGCTCCATTTCTAATTTTTTAAATGTTAGCTTCACCTCATAAATTATAAAATTTCATTGTTCACATTTTTATTTCCAGTATAAAAGCACAACTCTCAAAGGCATTTGTTTTCACACACCAATGTTTTGTTTAACTGATTCTTGAGGGAACCAGTGGGAAGACAAAAGAGCTGGTTTCAAGAGCATTTGAAAAATAAAGATGTATGTGGTCAATGGGAAAAGAATGCCAAAACAAGGTGATTAAGTTAGACATAAAAGTGGTTAACCTTTTACAGGGAGTCAAACCATATCACCTTATTGATTTCTGTAAATTAACCTCTAACCTTAATGGACTTTTACAGGACAGTAAACCATTCCCAACCTTATCTGTCAGGGATGGGGCGAGGTGGGGGTTCCTCTTGGGCAGTTAGGGTACAGAATTTCCTGGTACATTTTGTTGTGTCGTTTCAGCAGGAAATTAGCTGAGGAGGGAGTAAAATGAGTGCATGATTAGAATTACAATGTTGTATCTCCTATCCCAGAGAGCCATGGATTTTCCTCATTTTTCTGTGGAAATATTAAAACTATGTCCTTTAGAAGCCTAGTATGATCATGACCTTTCTTGGTCACCACAGAGGAGGAAGTGGTGGCCGTGCCCAGAGGAGAACGCTTTCCAGCTGAGTTTCCTCACTGCTTTTTGCCTGAGTACCTTGGAAGGAAGGACCAATCTGGGAGCGGCCGCAGCAAATGCGCAAGAGGTAAATTGGATGCAACAGCCCCAGAGAACGCAGGACACATGATGATTGATTTGGGAGGCTTCAGGGCATATCTGCCGGGACTGAGGAATTGGAATACATAGAAAAACGATGGCACCGTGGGCAGCGTGGGGCACGAAGTGACCCGGAGGGCGGGCTCAGAGGGATGCTGGACCCGAACCAGGAAAGGGCCCGGGGCCAGGAAGGAAGGACCGGGCCTCAGTACTGCTGCTGCGCCTCGCAGCCCAGAAGCTCCAGCCTCAGGGCGATGTGGTGCGCCCAGCTCTGCGGGTGAATTCGAAGGAAGCGGGTAAACAGCGGGGGGTCTAGAGCGTTCACCACGGGTGTGAAGGAGTCTTGATTTCCCTGAAAAATCTGAAAGAGGAGAGATAGCATTTGTTGGTTGACAGGAAAAGAGTTATAATGTTTACACACACACACACCCGAGAGGCTCCCCAAGTCCATTGGCCTCCTGCTTGGTCTCCCTAAGCTCCGCCCCCTCACGGGCACCCACTCCAATGCCCATCGCCCAGCACGCACGCTTTTTTTCACTTCCAATTGAGGGACCCACGCTTCCGGTAGTCCAGGATTGAACCCTGGGAGGTGACTGGATGACTCGGTCCCCTGTCTCTGTACCTGGGAAAGTGGTTGTGACATCTAGAATTAAGAGCATCCTTGCTAACCTCCTGTGGAGGCCGTGCTTCCAGCTATGGCTTCCCTCTGGAATCTTCTCACCCACTTTCCCAACTAATTCAAGGAAGTTGTAAACATCATGATATTTTACTCCCAAATACTTCAACCTGCCAAGGCTTTGGGTCTCAGTTTAAATGTTATCTCCGAAACAGGACTCTTGTTGACTCTGAATCTCCTCTTGTTCATTTCCTTTACACCATTCAGAATCTTCTCATTTATCTGTTTACCTGCTTATTGACCATTTCATTTGTTTTCACCACCAAATGTCGGTTCCATGACAGCAGAGACCTTGGTCACTGACCTTCCACACGTACAATATATATAGTATATACGTAGCAAATATACTATAAACATTTGTTAAAGGTTGTGTGTTTGATAAAACTTCCGGGAAACAAAAGAGATTCTTGGATAAATATTTGTGGCATACTTTGGAGGCTTGTACATCTTCTGTTAGACTTATTCCTTGATCTTTTCCCTCAAGAAACTGAAAGAATAATACAAGGAACACTTAAATCTCCTTTAATCTACAACAGACTCCTAGTCTCTGGTCTTTTTTTGTCCTTCATGGTGTTGACATTTTAAAAAGTCTAGGACCATTGCGTTGTAGAATGTCCCACATTCTAAATTTGTGTGACTGTTTTCTTATTATTAGGTTTCAGTTCAACATCGTTAGTGAGAATATTAACTAGGTGATGTGCCTTTCCCACCATATCACATCAGAGGACACGTGATGCCGATTCCTCCAGAGTTTGACCCTTAGTTAAGGTGATGTCCACCAGATCTCTCTTTTATAAAGGTAATAACTTCCCTTACCCAACAATCTGTGGGGTTAGACTTTGAGACTGTGTAAATATTCTGTTCCACATTAAGCTTTCATCCAATGGTTTTAGTATCTGCTGAAGCTCCTTGCAAGTATTATATACTGTATTGATGATTGGTTTCTTAATTTTGTCATGTCTTCTACATTTATTAGCTGGAATTCTTCTGTAGAGAAGAACATCTCCTCTCCCTTTATATTTTTGATGATGATAATGGACTCCAAGATGTTCCAGTAACACCTAGCAGTTTCCTGGCTCTGGTCTTGAAATCTCTAAGGAGCCCAGGTTCCTTTTACTAGGAAATGGTATTTGGAAACCAAGACTGTTCTGGGTTGGCTTAGGCTCTGCTCCAGGCCAAGGCTCACGTACGCCATGTCTTCTCAGCTTGGACATTTTTATCTCATGGCAGAGAGCAGAGGCACCAGAGACTGAGCCAAACACAGGATCACATTGAAAGCTTCTGTTGGAAAGTGGTTTATATCATGTCTACTTACACTGCATTGGTCAACATGAGTCCTACTATGAAGCCCAAAGTCAATGGAGTTTTCAAAAAAGGAGGAAGTGAAAAATCAAGAATAATACCTTTGTGACTTCCCTGGTGGCCCAGTGGTTAAGACTCCACCTGCCAGTGCAGGGCACATGGGTTCGATCCCTGGTCTGGGAAGATTCCACATGCTGTGGAGCAAATAAGCCCATGCGCCACAACTACTGAGCCTGCGCTGTAGAGCCCACGAGCCACAACTACTGAGTCCGTGTGCCTAGAGTCCGTGCTCCACAACAAGAGAAGCCACCGCAATGAGAAGCCCGCGCATTGCAATGAAGAGTAGCCCCTGCTCGCCACAACTAGAGAAAGCCCGGGTGCAGCAACAAAGACCCAATGCAGCCAAAAATAGATAAGTAAATAAATAAATAAATAAAATAAAAGAATAATACCTTTTACCTCATCTGCTATTTTCTGTTCATTCATCACAGCAATGAGGTGATTTTACAATATGTAGTCAGAGATAAGAGGTTTGGGTGGCTTGTTAGGTTTCTTAGTCCACAAGCACCCTCTACTGTTGATAAAGAGAAGTGCAATTTCTGTAACAGATGGGATAGTAAGATATGTCTTGTGATTTTGTGACTCATTTTTGCTTTTCCAGAACACTTAATTTCCACCACTGAAACTTATGGTATTCTTTGTCTTCTAGTTATTCTGTGAGTTATGGGTGGTTTTATATTCAATTTTAAAATATATCTACAGAGAGATAGTTAGATAGAGAGATGGTTTTTGAAGGCTGTATGGAGAGATTTAGGCAGCTGCCATTATTTGATGAGAATGTGCAACTCAGTATTTGGAATTTTAAAATGCTATTTTAAATTATTTTTCTATTTGTTTCTGGCATGTAGAAATACAGTAAAATTTTCTATTGATTTTGTTTTCAGCAAGCTTGCAAACTTATCTTAGTAATTCTAATAATTTAGATAGATAGATTCTTTTGGATTTTCTATGTATGCCATCGTATCTTCCACATATTATGAGAGGGCTTTTTTTCCCAATCCTAACACATTTTATTTCTTTTTCTTACCTTACTGCATTGCTTTGGCCCTCCAATACAGTTTTTAATAAAAGTGGATGGGGCAGATTAAAGATGGCTATGAATTTTTTTTGATACTCCTCCCATGTAGAGGTAGGTGTATTTTGACTTTTTTTTTTTTTGGCCATGCCACACAGCTTGCGGGATCTTAGTTTACCGGCCAGGGATTGAACCCAGGCCATTGCAGTGAAAGCGCAGAGTCCTAACCACTGGACCTCCAGGGAATTCCCTTTTTTTTTAAAAAAAATTGAAGTATAGTTGGTTTACAATATTGTGTTAGTTTCAGATATACAGTAAAGTGATTCAGTTATATATACTTTTTTTCCAGATTATTTTCCATTATAGGTTATTACAAGATATCGAATATAGTTCCCTGTGCTATACAGTAGGTCCTTGTTGCTTATCTATTTTATGTATAGTAGTGTATATCTGTTAATCCCACACTCCTAATTTATCTCTCTTCCCCCCACCCTTCCCCTTTGGTAACCATAAGTTTGTTTTCTATGTCTGTGAGTCTATTTCTGTTTTGTAAATGAGTTCTTTTGTATCATTTCTTTTAGATTCCACATATAAGTGATATCATATGATATTTGTCTTTCTGTGTCTGACTTACTTCACTTAGTATGATAATCTCTAGGTCCATCCATGTTGCTGCAAATGGCATTGTTTCGTTCTTTTTTATGGCTGAGTAGTATTGCATTGTATATATGTACCACATCCTCTTTATCCATTCCTCTGTCCTTGGACACTTAGGCTGCTTCCATGTCCTGGCTATTGTAAACAGTGCTGCAGTGAACATTGGGGCGCATGTGTCTTTTGATTTGTTTTAAGTTGGGGGGGCAATTGATTCTGCAGGCTGATAGAGTATGGCGGCAGAGGTGATGCTGTGCCAAGTTCAAGAGGACTGACGGTTTCCACCTTGGTTTCTTGGAATCTAGCTTTTATGTAAGAAGAGTGACTATCCTAAGACCACCATGCTGAGAGGCCCTGAAGAGACACCAGTGGATGAAAAGGTCAAGGAGAACCAAGATACCAGGTAGGTGAGCAAAGAAGCCAGCTAGGAAGTAGATCCATCCGTCCATACCCACTGAAACCCCATGGATCACAGACAAACCAGCCAGACAGATCAACCTAAATTCCTGATCCACAAAATTGTGGCCAAGTTTCAGGGTAGTTTGTGATGCAGCAATAGATAAATGGTATCTTATTTTTAATCTCAAAGGGAAACCTTTCTGTGTTTCACCTAAAATATTATATTTGCTGTAAAATTTTTGTGAATATCCTTTATCAGATTGCGTAGTTTCCCTACTAGTCTTAGTTTGCCAAATTTTCCCATTAAGGATAGATATTGAATTTTATGAATCTTTTTCTCAGCATTTATTAATGTGATGGATTGCATTAATTTTCTAATGTTAAGCCAACCTTGCATTCCTAGGATAAATCTAACACATACATATTGCTAATATTTTGTTTCGGATCTATGTTCATGAGTAAAGGTGGCCTATTATTTTCTTTTCTAATAAAATTGTCTTTGTTGTCATCATTTAAAGAGTTGGATAATGTAAATACAAGCTTTTTCCATTTTTCTGGAAGAATCTTTGTAATAATGGTATTATTTCTCCCTTGATAATTTGGTAGAGTATTTAATATAGCCATCTGAATCTGGAGGTTTCTTTGTAGGCAGATTTTTGAACACCAATTCAATCTTTCAAAGGTTGTAGGAGTTTCCGCACTTCCACTGCAGGGGGCCCAGGTTCCATCCCTGGTCGGGGAACTAAGATCCAGGAAGTTGTGGGGCGTGGCCAATAAAAAAAATGGTTGTAGGAGTTTCAGCGTTTTTGATTCCTTCTTGAGTAAGTTATATTTACTAGAAATTATCCATCTTACCTAATCTTCCAAATTTACTGTCATGAGGTTAATAAATATCCTCATTTCTTTATGTTGGCAGGATTTTACTGGGTGGTCAAATCAGTCATGCAAGTTGGAAATTTTGTTTTTTTTGGCTGTGGCTGCACAGCTTGCGGGATCTTAGTTCCCCCACCAGGGATTGAACCCAGGCCCTCTGCAGTGGAAGCTCAGAGTCTTAACCACTGGACTGCCAGGGAAGTCCCTGAAAAATTTTTTTAGTTTTTGCTTGAATGCATGAAAAATATTTCACCAGATTTTCTTTCTTTTGGGGGCAGGTTTCAGATTTTTCCTTTTAGCATCACATGGATATCATGAATTATCTTCTGATTTTCATTATTGCTTAGAAATCACCTGTCAGCTTGTCACTCTTATTATGGTAATGTATGTGTCTTCTGGTTCCTTTTTATTGTGGTAAAAGGTACATAACATAAAACTTATCATCTTAACCATTTTAAATTGTAAAATTCAGTGGCATTTAGTACATTCACCATTATCTAGTTCCAGAATATTTCTATCACTCCAAAAGGAAATCCAGTACCCATCAGGAAGCCACTCCCCGTTTACCCTTCTCTCCAATCTCTTGTAATCACTAATCTGTTTTCTGTCTCTATATTTTCCTATTCTGGATATTTCGTATAAATGGAATCATACAATATGTAGTCTTTTGTGTCTGACTTCTTCCACTTAGCGTATTTTCAAGGTTCATCTATATTGTAGCATGCATCAGCATGTCTATGTTTTTTAATGACTGAATAATATTCAGCTGTATGGATAGACCAGAATTTGTTTATCCACCAGTTGATGGACATTTGTGTCATTTTCACCCATTGGCTATTGTGAATAGTACTGCTACGAGCATTTGCCTGCAAGTTTTTGTTAATTGCCTATTTTCAGTTCCTTTGGGTACATACCCAGTAGCAGAATTCCTGGGATCATATGGTAATTCTATGGTTTCTACAGTGGCTGCCTATTTCGCATTGCCATCAGCGGTATGGGTTCCAATTTTTCTACATCCTTGCTAACACTTCTTACTTCCTGTATTAAAAAAAATTATAGCCATCCTAGTAAGTGTGAAGTAATATCTCATTGTGGTTTTGATTTGCATTTTTCTAATGACTAATGATGTTGGTGTTGATGTGCTTGTTGGCCATTTGTATATCTTCTTTGGAGAAATTCCTATTGAAGTCCTTTGTCTATTTTTAAATTTGGTTGTCTTTTTGTTGAGGTTAAGAATTCTTTTCATACTATTTTTCTTCTGTTGTTTGTGATTATGGTTCACATCTAAAACACCATTTGTAAAATCCAAGGTCATGAAGATTTACCTCTATATTTTCTTCCACGAGTTTTAAAGTTTTAGTTCTTATATTTAGGTATTTGATCTATTTTGAATTAATTTTTGTATATGGTGTGTGGTGACTTCATTCTTTTGCATGTGGCTATCCAGTTTTCCCAGTATTATTTGTTGAAGAGACTATTCTTTTCCCATTGAATGGTCTTGGCACCCTTATCGAAAATCAATTTACTATAGATGTATAGCGTTATTTCTGGACTTGAATTCTATCTTTATGTCACTACCACAGTGTTTTGATTACTGTAGCTTTGTAGTAGGTTTTGAAATTGGGAAGTGTGAATCCTGTAACTGTTTTTTCAAGATACTGTTTTTGCTATTTTGGGTCCCTTGCAATTACAGATGAATTTTAAGATCAGCTTGGCCATTTCTGCAAAAATGGCCATTGGGATTTTGATAGGGACTGCACTGAATCTGTAGAAAGCTTTGGTTAGTAGTGCCATCTTAATAATGTGTTCCAATCCATTAACCCAGGATGTCTCTCCATTCATTTAGGTCTTCTTTAATTTTTCAAGCAATGTTTTGTAGTTTTGAGTGTATAAGTCTTGTACCTCCTTGGTTAAGTTTATTCCTAAATATTTTATTCTTTTGGATGATACTGTAAATGAAATGTTTTTCTTAATTTTCTTTTCGGACTTTTCACTACTAGTGTGTGGAAACACAACAGATTTTTGTGTGCTGATCATGTATCCTACAACTTTACTGAACTCATCTATTGGTTCTAATAGCTTTTTGTGGGTTCTTTAGGATTTTCTATGATAAAATCATATCATTGGTGAAGAGAGACAGTTTTACTTCTTCCTTTCCAATCTGAATGCCTTTTGTTTAGTTTTTTTTTTGTAATTTCTCTGGCTATAACTTCCAGTACAGTGTTGAACAGAAGTGGTGAAAGTGGTCATCCTTGTTTGTTTGCCACTTCTCCACTATTTCTTTCATTCATTCTGGATTCCACTTATATATATATGGCTTTCTCTGTATAGCATATGTCTCAATTTCTTTTTCATATGTTTCACCTTCTGTGCTCCATTCTCGGTAATTTCTTCAGATATATGTTCCAGTGACTAAATTCTCTTTGGCTGTGCCCAATTCACTATTAAGTCTTTCTTTGATTTTTAAACTTCAACAATGATGTTTTCTAATTTCTAAAAGTACTGTTTTTTCCAAAACTGCCTAATAATTTGTCATTTATTTTTATGTTTCCATAGCTCATTGCTTTAAATATTTTGTGCATAATTACTTTATGATATATATCTGATAATGTCAATATCTGGTATTCTTCAGATTCTAAATTCGTATTGATTGTTTCTGCCCATTTGTAGTCAAGTTGGCTTGTTATCTTGTATGTCTGCTGATCTATGTTTATGATCTTATCATTTTAATATGTAGGAATCCTGGAGACCTAAACTGGGAATGCTTTTTCTCTAGAGAAATCATTCTTCCAGAAGCCAGGAGGTGCTACTTATCTGCAACTAGTTCTGCTACTTTCTGGGTTTCATTACTTAATGCAGAAGTCTCACATTCCATTCTTGCATTTTGCTCGAAGCTTGGTCTCCTGAGAACAACACTAATATAAGCATTTGCCTTTACGAAAGTTCCTCCATTTTACATTTTCTCATTTTTCACCTCTCTTTGCTCTGATTTAAGCTCATTATTTTAAAATAAAAGCTCATTTTTTTGGTTTGTTTTGTTTTTTGCTGTTGGTGGTGAGGAGGCTGGAGAGTCCCCTTTCTTCATTGAGTGTAGCAGTGCATTAAGAAGTATGTACTATAGGGCTTCCCTGGTGGTTCAGTGGTTGAGAGTCCGCCTGCCGATGCAGGGGACGCGGGTTCGTGCCCCGGTCCGGGAAGATCCCACATGCCGCGGAGCGGCTGGGCCCGTGAGCCATGGCTGCTGAGCCTGTGCGTCTGGAGCCTGTGCTCCGCAACGGGAGAGGGCACAACAGTGAGAGGCCCGCATACCGAAAAAAAAAAAAGTATGTACTATCAGTGCTATAGCCTTTTAAAAATTTTGGTAATATATACATAACATATATTTTAACATTTTAACTCTTTTTAAGCGTGCAAGTACGTTTGACAACAAGTACATAACATGTACATTCACAATGTTGTGCAACTATCACCACCAACCATCTCCAAAACGCTTTATCTTGCAAAACTGAAACTCTGGGGAATTCCCTGGCGCTCCAGTGGTTCGGTCTCTGTGATCTCACTGCTGAGGACACGGGTTCAATCACTGGTCAGGGAACGAAGATCCCACATCCCACAAGCCGCGCAGCGCGGCCAAAACAAAACAAAAAACCAAAAAATAAAAACAAAAACAAAACTGAAACTCTGTCTCCATCAAAAATAACTCTCCATCCTCCCCAGCTCCCAGCCTCTGGTAACCTCTATTCGACTTTCAGTCTCATTGTAATTGTTAATTTTACATGTCAACTTGTCTAGGCCATACGTGTCCAGATATTTGGTCAAACATTATTCTGGGTGTGTTGGTGAGGATATTTTTGGATGAGATTAACATTTAAATAGTAGAGTGAGTAGAGCAGATTGCTGTCCCCCCCACCCCAAGCGGGTGAGCGTTATGCAATCAGTTGAAGGTCTGAATAGAACAAAAAGGCTGACCCTCGTCTGAGTAAGAGAGAATTCTTTTTGCATGGCCCATTTGAATTGGGACATTGGGTTTTTTCCAGCCTTTGGGCTCAAACTCAAATATTGGCACTTCCTGGGTTCAGACAGGAACTACACCACTGGCTCTCCCCGTTTCCAGACCTTCACACTCAGACTGAAACTTTCGCCATTGGCTCTCCTGGGTCTCCAGCTTGCTGACTCACCCTGCAGATCTCGAGACTTGTCAGCCTCCACAATCATGTGAGTCAATCGGTTCTGTTTCTCTGGAGAACCCTGACTACTATATAAGTAGAATTATATAATATTTGTCCTTTTGTGTCTGCTCTAATTAATTTAGCCATGCATGTTACAGCATGTATCAGAGATATGCCCTTTTTAAAATGGGAATTTCCTCTAGAACATACATTATCAGTACTCTGGTTCACTAAACTGCCAGAAGCAAAAATGTTTAATCCAGCCTTGAGGGAACAAGGAATTCTTGGAGGAGATGATGTTTATCTGAGACTTGAAGAATGCACCAGGTGAAAGGGTCAATAAGAAGTACCTAGAAAAAATGTTCTAGGTAGAAGAAACAGTACATATAGAAGCCTAGGGTGAGAAAAAACATGCTGTTTTTAGGGACTTGAGGGTTCCTTAGTATGGGTGGAGCTTAGAAAGCCAAGGAGCAAGTAGCAAGAGACTATGCTAGAGAGGTCGGTAAGGGCCACCATCCTGAATGACACCAACATCTGTGAGGATAAGCAGCTTTTGGCTCTACTCTGCTCTTCCCTGGGAGGATGCATTCTTGCTTGGAGTCACTGTGTCCTCCCAGGATGCCTTTCATCGTGTCCTATTACTATAGATACTCAGTAAAGTTTATCCTGAAAGTCTGGTCATATATCAACCTTGTTATGTTTCTAAATGTCAAGTTCTAAGACAGGCTTTGTGCCTTTCCTGTGAGATTAGCGTACCTTTACTTTGCCATTCTGAAGAAACAGAGTCCAGTTATGGCCATCTTGACTACTGGATATGAGGAACTCCTTCACATACATGCTGGTGAGCAGAGATTTCACCCCCTGGGTGGTTATTCCTGTGACTCTCATTGTCTTCCGGAAGTCCACTTGCAGCCACTCTTTTTGATTATTTGCCTGGGGAATGCACCAGGTGCATTAGAGTAGTATCTTTTTGGTCACTATTTGCTCCCAGAAATCCCCAAATCCCTTCTTAATCATATCACAGCACTTATCACTGCATATTAATTATCTGTTTGTCAGTCTCCCTTATTAGACTCGAAGCAAATTGAGGGCTGAAAGTTTTCATGATTCATCTCTGTATCCCCAGGGTTAGCCACTTAATAGGGGCCCAGTAAAGGTTTGCTGAATGAATATATGAGTAATATACAGACTGACTAGAGTATTAAAAGTTTGGCAATGTGTTATACAACCTATTTTGTTTAAAATAAGCCCCTGGGGGAACAGAGACCATTAACTCCATCCATTTCCCCAAGCTAGTCAGTGATTGAAAATCACAAACTGAGTGGTTCCAGAAAAGAACTGTGCCCAATGAACTGTACATAACTATGACCCTTTGCTTTGTTGATATTTCTCTGTAAAACTGGATTTCAGCCACTCCAATTCTTTGACAAATATTAGCCCAGTACTACATATAGATATTCTGTTTCTAGGAGGTTCAATTAGGGATCATTTTCCCCATTCACATGGCACACCCACTAAATAAATATCTGTGGGGTTTTCTGTGTATAGTCAACTTTCCTTGACACTCTTTGTGGGAACAAGCAGGTGATAGAAGTAACTGAGGAAACAGTCAAGAGCTTACCCTATCCTTTCCCAACCACTACTCCTTCTTCTGCATCAGTTATATGGCAAATTTGTTCCCTCTTACCCGGGGTCTCCAGGCATTAGTCCTCCCTTGGAGGTGAAGTCGGGCTTGTGAAGGAGACCAGGTGGCAAACATATTGCTTAAGTGGGATGAGGCAGTAATCTGTGCATCTGATATTGCTTTACTCTCCATTCCCAGTGCCATGTTGCAACCTCAGAGAAATGAAAGGAGAATGTAATCACAAGAACAAGTTGCAGCTGAGGTTCTGCTGGCCTGTCTCCACTGATATGTTCTAGGGCTATTGTCATCACGAAGTCATTTTCCAGGCACTAACTCTTGCATGCTACTGTTAAGATGCCCCCTATTTTCTTGTCAGCTCTGCTCAGCTCTGTTGGACTTTGATTTGCCTTGTTAATAGTAGTGTAGGAGGTGGCTGCCCCTGGGGAATCCCATGGTTAGGATGACCAAGTCATGGGTTTGCCCAGGACTGTACTGGTTTTAGCATTGATAGTTCTGTGTCCTGGGAAATCCCCCCAGTCTCGGGAAAGCTAGGATGGTTAGCCATCCTACTCATGGTTGGGAGAGGTAAGGACATGGGATGACTTGACACTTACTGTTTAAATCACAGCCCATCAACTCCATGCGAAGAGTGCTGCGGATGCTGTAATGCGTTGGGTGCAAGCGGACATACCGAGCAATAATTGGAGGGTTAAAAATATTGTGTTTTATCCCAGATGAATCCACATTGCCAAAGAAGACCTGTAGGGAGGTATTAGC
Organism: Stenella coeruleoalba; assembly: GCF_951394435.1. Lineage (NCBI taxonomy): Eukaryota > Metazoa > Chordata > Mammalia > Artiodactyla > Delphinidae > Stenella > Stenella coeruleoalba. The sequence continues at coordinate 122,830,486 of NC_137152.1, forward strand.
ACAGATACATGTAAAATGAAGAAAGAATAAGAAGCAATTCCTCCCAATCATATCTCTCTTCTAATTGGCTCTGTGCATTTCTCAACAGCACCGAACACCCAACTAAACCATTCTGGCCAGCCAGATGTTAGAATGTAATATGCGAAGGAGAAAATCACAGGGAGAAGAATGGAACAAGGGAGATTAGGTCTGAGCAGGTTAAGTGTCTACTTTGGGGTCCTGTAAAACGGTCATTCATCAAAGTTGTGGAAGCCATTTAGGCCTTTGCTAACCCAGTGTGGGCCACAGACCAGCTGCATTAGAATCACCTGGGAGACACGCAACATCTTGAGCCCTATTCCAGATCTACTGAATCAAACCATACAGTTTGAGAAACAATAGCTTAGGGCAGAGTCCGCTGCAGCTGTGAAAGGGGACTTGGAGTAGGCGGCCTGCCATATGGTCTCAGGATGACCTTCCAATAATGTGTGTGTGAGTGTGTGTGTGTGTGTGTGTGTGTGTGTGTGTGTGTGTGCTGTGGGGCGTTAATTAACGATCCCTTGTGTATGAATTCATGAGACACATGTTAATATCCAACTTCTGGGGTTTAGGAACTTGACATGTCTAGGTTCTACAGAAAAGTACATGACATATTTAAGGAATAAGGAACACAGTTTGAGAAATATGGTAGTAATTCCAATTCAAAAGGCCTAGATTTAAATCATGGTATATAGAAAAAAGAAAGTTGAAAATCCTCTCTCATAAAACACCTGGGATTCTCTGTCTGCTTGAACTAAAACAGGAATCAATGTACGGCTGTTGTATAATCAGACATCAGAGTTATAGTATTATGGGGAATTTAAAAAACTGTTCTTCCATGTAACAATTTTTTCTTCCTATGGGATAAAAATGTTAATAAATGTATAGCATTGCCCCAGAAATCACAGCATTTAAAAATATTTTTATTGGAGTATAGTTGATTTACAACGTTGTGTTAGTTTCTGCTGTACAGCAAAGTGAATCAGTTATACACATACATGTATCCACGCTTTTTTAGATTCTTTTCCCACACAGGTCGTTACAGAGTACTGAGTAGAGTTCCATGTGCTATATAGTAGGTCCTTATTAGTTATCTATTTTCTATATAGTAGTGTGTATATGTCTATCCCAATCTCCCAATTGATCCCCCCCTTACCCCATGGTAACCGTAAGTTTGTTTTCCACATCTGTGACTCTACTTCTGTTTTGTACATAAGTTCATTTGTACACTTTCTTTTCGATTTCACATATAAGTGATGTCATGTATTTGTCTTTCTCTGTCTGACTTACTTCACTCAGTATGACAATCTGTAGGCACAGCATTATTTTTGATAAATAGATCTGCTTCATTTTTAACTCAATTATTGTGTCTTGATTAGATACCTTCTTAGGAAGACAATGTATTAATTCAACAAATAGTTAATGACTACAGAAATCCTAGATTCCATGTGTTATGTGCCAGAAACTATGTGCTAGGTGGCTTCACTGGTGAATTCTAATAAATGTTTAAAGAATTAATGCCAATCCTTCCCCAAACTCTTCCAAAAGATAGAAAAGGAGGAAAAACATCCTAACTCATACTATAGGGCCAGCATTACCTTGATACCAAAGCCAGACATATATACCAGAAGAAAGAAAATTACAGACCAATAGCCTTTATGAATATCGATGCAAAAATCCTCAGAAGAATTCTAGCAAGCTGAATCCAGCAGCATATTATAAATATTACATTCCATGTCCAAATAGGAATTATCCCAGGAATGCAAGGATGGCTCAACATAAGAAAACTGATTAGTCAAAACCACATTGATAAAATGAAGGGGGAAAACACCCTCATGATCATCTTAGTTGATGCAGAAAAAGCATTCAACAAAATCTAACAACTTTCATGATTAAAAAACAAACAAACAAAAAACACCCAGCAAACTAAGAATAGAAGGGAAATTCCTCAACAAAATAAAAGGCTTTTATGAAATACCCTAGCTAATGTCATACTCAATGGTGGAAGACTTTTCCCTAACATCAGGAACAATGTTAGGGAAGCATTTTCCCTAACATCAGGAACAAGAGAAGAATCCTTGCTTTCAGTGCTTCTACTCAAGACTGTAACGGAAGTCCTAGTCAGAGCAATGAGGCAAGAAAAAGAAATGAAAAGCATCGAAGTTGGAAAGGAAGTTAAACTACTTCTATTCTCAGATGACATGCTCTTCTGTACAGGAAACCCTAAAGAATCCACAAAACACATTAGAGTTAACAAACGAATTCAACCAAGTTGCAGTATACAAGATCAACACACAAAAATCTGTTGTGTTTCCATATCCTAGCAATGAAAAAATAATCCAAAATGAAATTGACAACAGTTCTATTTCACACAACATCAAAAGGAATAAAACACACAGAGATAAATTTAGCCAAGGAGGTGCAAGGCTTGTGCACTGAAAACTACAAAGCACTGCTGCAAGAAATTAATGATGACCTTAAAAAGAAAAGGGGAAAGACAGCAGATTTTGTGGATGGGAAGACTTAATACTTTTAAGATGGCAATCCCACCCAAAGTTGTCTAGAGATTTAATGAAATCCCTATGGAAATCGCAATGCTCTGTTTTACAGAAATGTAAAAGCCAATCCTAAATGCATACGGAATTTCAAGTGACCTTGAATAGCCAAAATAATCTTGGAAAAGAAGAAAAAAGTTGGAGGACTCACACTTCCCTATTTCAAAACTTAGTCCAAAGCTACGGTTATCAAAACTATGTGGTACTAGCATAAGGATAGACACATAGATCAGTGGAGTCCAGAAATAAACCCATAGATCTATCCCATGGGTTGTAAACCCAAATGAGTTGAAAACAGGTGTTCAAACAGAACCCTGCACAGGAATGTTCACCAGAGCACTATGCCCGACGGGCACAAGGCGGAAGTCACCCAAATGTACATCAGCTGCTGAGCGGATACACAACATGTGTGGTCTAGCCACGCATTGGAATATTATTCAGCCTGCTGAATATTATTCAGCCAGGAATATTATTCATTTGGAAGCAGATATATAGTCGTGATGGTGGCCCAGCACCGCCAGTGTATACTTGGTGCCCCTGGATGGTCCGCCATTAGCTGCCTTCTCTGTACAAAGTTCCCATCTGGTGGACAGTGAGAGTTCCACCAAAGAGAGGGTCCAGCGAACACAGTGAGCAGGATCCTGCCAGCGCCATTTCTTTGCAGGCCCAGGACCCCGGTGGAGGGGGTGGGGGCGGGGTGAGGTGGGGTGGGGGAGGGGTTATGGGAAAGCAGTGACCTCACAGGGTGCTCCCCGACCAATGAGGGCCCGGCCTATGGTCGCTAGGATACGGAGGAGGGGCCTGAGAACACCGGTTGTCTTGAGATGTTGGGACCAGCAGGCACAACCGACCGCCCCTCATCCCGCCGCACCTCATCCCAGCGCACCGCAGAGCGAGGCCATCGCAGAAAGCGCGCCCAACGGCCAGCATGCCAGGGAAGAGGGGCCGTCGAGGGTCACCCGGTCGCCGCTCCCACACCGCCCGAGCCGAGCTGTCCTTCTCCGTGAGCCACATGGAGCGCCTCCTGCGGGAGGGCCACTATGCCCAGCGCCTGAGCTCGTCCGCACCCGTCTACCTAGTGGCCATCATCCAGTACCTGGCGGCCAGGGTCCTGGAGCTGGCGCGCCATGAGGCCCAGAACAGCAGCAGGAGGCGCCTCACTCTGGAGCTGGTGGACTTGGCGGCCCGCAGCAACGCGCTGCTCAGAGACTTGTTCAGGACTATAGCACCATCTCCCAGGTGGCCCCGGCCCAGCCCTAGCTGCCCAACGACACCTGGGTTCCCGGCCCCTGGGGGCGCGGCCGTCAGGCGCCAGGTCCGCTCACCGACCGACCGCACAGCCCGGGCGGCCCCGGCCTGCCCGCCGCCTTGGGCACAGTCACTGCGAGTCAATAAAGTGTTTCAAGAGACCCCCTGCGCATGCTTCACTCACTTGGAGTGGGAGGTGGTGGTGGTGGGACACCCCTCGTCGGAGGGATGGGGGCGGGGGTCTAGCCGGAGTTGGGGGGTGGGGGCGTGGAGTCGGGGGTCACAGAGAGGAGCGGTCTCCCACGGTGACAGTGCATGGGGTGGCCCTGGGTGGGAGAGGCTGGCTGCGGCGGGGCTGGGGGCGGACTGGGGCCTGGGGTGAGGCCGGACAACAGAAGGCTGCCCCGCTGGCTCTGAGCAAGTCGGAGCCAGGCCAAAGTCCCCAGAGGGACGGGGTTCCTTGCGTCGGCGCTCGACACCGCGAGGGCGGTGTCGTGATAGGGTGAAGGTGCCAAGGTGACCGACCGCCCTGGGTGCGGGAGGCAGGGGTGGGTGGACAGAGCGCTTGGCATGGACTCCCATGGGGCAGGGGCTTTGACGGGAAGATTGAGGCATGATCGGGATTGGGGTGGGCGGGACACAATCAACACATAGGCAAAGTCGGAATTAGGGTCACGTGGGGTCAAGAGTTTTTGGTTGTGTTCCCCTAGCGATGCCAAGAGATGCCCTTCTTGGCAACCTGCGTAAACAAGCTGTCACCTACCGGTTGGAGCCCTGTTCTGGGAAGATCCCACATAGCAACAGGGGGCGCCCAGCCAGGCCCCGCCCCAGCACCATTGGTCCGCTCACAGAACCCCGGACAGCGGGCCACGCCCCGCCCCAGGGCCCCCGATTTGCATACACCACCCGCAGCCTGTCCCGGCCGGGCCTCCGTGCTTGCTATTTTGCATATCACCAGGGCGACGAGAGCTCCGGGCGGCCGAGCCGGCGCGGTCGCGTGGTGGGCCGGAGCCCGTCGCAGGACACGTCTCAGCCCGCCGCCGTCGCCCAGCACGTGCGCCCACTTGCGTCAGCGCGCCCGGAAGTGCCTAAGCGGCGATCATGGCGGCTTCCGCGGCCGGCCTGGGTGGTGGTGCGGGCCCCGGGCCTGAGGCCGGGGACTTCCTGGCGCGCTACCGCCAGGTGTGCAACAAGCTGAAGAAGCGGTTCCTGCGGAAGCCTAACGTGGCGGAGGCCGGCGAGCAGTTCGGCCAGCTGGGTCGCGAGCTGCGCGCACAGGAGTGCCTGCCGTACGCGGCCTGGTGCCAGCTGGCCGTGGCCCGCTGCCAGCAGGCGCTCTTCCACGGGCCCGGGGAGGCGCTGGCGCTGACCGAGGCCGCGCGCCTCTTCCTGCGGCAGGAGCGCGACGCGCGCCAGCGCTTGGCCTGCCCCGCCGCCTACGGGGAGCCGCTGCAGGCCGCTGCCGCCGCCCTGGGCGCCGCCGTGCGCCTGCACCTGGAGCTAGGCCAGCCGGCTGCCGCCGCCGCGCTCTGCCTCGAGCTGGCGGCCGCCCTGCGCGACCTGGGCCAGCCGGCCGCCGCCGCCGGCCACTTCCAACGCGCCGCGCAGCTGCAGCTGCCCCAGCTGCCCCTGGCCGCCCTGCAGGCGCTCGGCGACGCCGCGTCCTGCCAGCTGCTGGCGCGCGACTACAGCGGCGCCCTGGCGCTCTTCACGCGCATGCAGCTCCTGGCGCGGGAGTACGGCAGCCACCCGGTGCCGCCGACGGGGCCGCAGCCCCCGCCGCAGCCGCAGCCCAAGCCGCCGGCGCCGCAGCCCGGGGCCGGCGCGGCCTCCGCCCCACCGCTCGCGCTGCTCCTGCCCGGCGCGGGGGCCGCGGCCGCGCCCTCCCCCGCCGCGCTGGGCGCCTTCGCCGACGTGCTGGTCCGCTGCGAGGTGTCCCGCGTGCTGCTGCTGCTGCTCCTGCAGCCGCCGCCCGCCAAGCTCCTGCCGGAGCACGCGCACACCCTGGAGAAGTACTCCTGGGAGGCCTTCGACGGCCACGGGCAGGACAGCAGCGGCCCGCTTCCCGAGGAGCTCTTCCTGCTGCTGCAGTCCTTGGTCATGGCCACCCACGAGAAGGACACGGAAGCCGTCAAGTCGCTGCAGGTGGAGATGTGGCCCCTGTTGAGCGCCGAGCAGAACCACCTCCTGCACCTCGTTCTGCAGGAAACCATCTCCCCGTCGGGCCAGGGGATCTGACGAGTCCCTCCCAGCGACTCTGTGCCTGTCCCCGAGCCTCACGCACCCGCCTGCGCGTTTACGGGGACACAAGAGGCGTTGACCCGGCGCTTCTGCCTTTGCAGTGTATCTTACCCCTGTTGCCACCAGAGGAATGTGGTTGACTACAAGTTATGTTGTTTCCACAGTAGCGGCAGAAAAAAAACCATATGGTAGAATCGGAGTAGAGTCTCCCATTCTCTTCCCCAGAAACTGCAACAGAACCATGAGAGTCCCTTCCGCCCCCTTTCCTCTTCTGTTTTCACCCAACTGTCCCCACCCACCCCTCTTCCCCCGCAAGGCTCCCCTCCCCCCGCGTCCTTCTTTCCGACTGAGGGTTAATTTGCACAGCTCTGGCTCGCTACTTAAGCTGCATGATTTTTTCACGATGACTCTGATTAGCGTATTTCGATGTCCGCCTGCATGATCGCCCAGTTCCCCCTGTGTTTCATGCGCCCCGTACGTGTTCGTGGGAATCATTGGATTCAGTACTACGCTGTTGTCGCTACAGCCCTCAGTCCATGATAAAGCCATTCTGACCCTCCTAGCTTGTGGTTCGTATTTACCTTATCTGTAAAGTGGGAATAGCTTATCTACCTGGCAGGAGGCGGCAAGCAGAAGCAGATAGCTCCCTTTTAGCTCCAAGATGGATTCGTTGATTCGAAATGGACAGTGTGCCTGTGAATCTACAGAGATCATTTGCGATGTGGTCCTTTCTCAGCTGCGGTGCGAATGTGTTCGGTGCAGAGCGGGGTGGGCTCCAGAGCAGAGGTGTCACACGTGCACTGGAGTTTTCAGTTCTGGCTCCATTTCGAGAGGTACGGGTAATCCACGTGGCAGCTTTTATTTGTAGTGCGGATCCTTCTACAAATCTTAGTTAACTCCAATATGTAAAATCGGCATGCTGCTTGGGTATCGTGTGATCGTGTGTATGCCAGACTGTGCCCTTGTTCCCCAAAAGCAGGATGGCGTTCCATTTTTAAACACTAAATTTCCGAGGCTTTTTGGTCCAACCGTTGCATGCAAACCGACTTAGCTGTTTTCTCAAATTCAATTTTATTTCCTTTAGTGTTGAGAGTGATGGTAGGAACTCTTCAGAATGTAATCTCATTCATTCGGCTTGGGAAAACGCATCCTTTGGGCTGAAGTTGTAGACGGCACTAATCTTTTGAGGTGAGATTTAAGGACACAGTTTGGGAACAGATCTTGGTTTTGCGTATTTGGGGGCGGGAGGGGAATATGTGGAGTGTCGTCACTATGAGTTAAGTGTCCCAAAGTGGATGGGGCTTTTAGGGTATTCCTTTCTCCTTCTATTTCAGCAGTGTGGAAGCAGTGGCTGAGGAAATGTAGGGGAGGCCCATGTGAGACAGATTCAGCCACCCTTCCTGTGCTCTCACTTGGCTGCCCGAAGGGACTTTCCGAGCCCTGAAAGCCTAGTCCAGCTTGTTGCCACAGTGGTAAGGGTGCGTGCTCCCCTGTGCTCTTGCTTTTGCTGGTACACTCTTGTCAGCCTGGGCTGCAGCTCTGGCCTCCTTCCTATTGTCCTTATGACAAGAATGCTTAGGAATTATGGGCCGTGACTGGTGACAGCATTTGGGTTTGGGCGCAAGGAGAAGCCTCCTTAGACCTCTGGTCTAAACTCCTTGCTTTGAGGAGGTGGGGGGAGGGATTACCAGAGAGCCTGGTATTGGGTATACAAGCATAACTATAGAAAACGCTAAAGATTTTTTTCCGTTTGCCGTTGGTTCATTTATGTATCTCCCTCAGAAACTTCATAGCACGGAGAGCTGGGCCAAGGCCAGATTTCAGTGATTTTGACAGAAATCTCTTGCTATATGTCAACTTATGTTGACAGGACATGATTAGTGTTCTTTTTAACTTGAAAACCAGAGGGACAGATCTGCATCGTTGAAATGTTCATTGACAATTCAAAATTAACATTCAAAATATTATGAAATATTGAAAATAGTGGCAGTGAAGCAGTGATCCTGAAAGGGTGCTTGGGCTCCCCTTTACAAGGGACTTCTATGATGAGAAATGTTGCTTATGAAAAAACATTCTGTATGTAAATGGTACAAAGATACTAAGTCATTTGAGAACCACTATACTGGAGGAAGACGACTAAGACTGAAATTTGTAAACTGGGCAAAAAGCTCTGGGATAGAAGGGTTCTGGTTAATGTGAACTGTCTAGGCATCTCTACTGCCATTAGACTAGACCAACAGTCCACAAACACTTTCTGTAAAGGAGGAGAGAGAAATATTTCAGTCTTTTCGCACCACATAATCTTCCTTGTTTGTTTGTTTTTGAAACTTTAAACACGTAAAAACCATTCTTAACTCACAGTCCATATGCAAAAGCAGGTTGTACTCCAAGTCCATGGGCTCTAGCTCGTGCAGCCCTTCACTAGAACCTAGAACATAGCAGTTACTCAATAACTGCTCAAGGAATGACCCTCATGAGTGTAGTTAATAACTATTTTATCTTTGTCATTGAACAAGAAAGGTTGAAAATAAATGAACTAGTCATTTAACTCCAGATTCTAAGAAACAAGAAGATAAATGAAAGTGAATTTTTAAATTTTTAAACAGAAATTAATTAATTAGAAAACAACACCTTCAAATCTATGTTTGATTTTAAGACCAAGAGTTGATTCTTTTAAAACCCAGTAGAATAGATAAACACCAACTCTGATAAAGGGGGAAAAAGAGAGATACATGTGTGCATGTAGGTAAAGATATATGGCATGGGAAGGGAGATAGAACTTTAATGTACACATTTACAGCAATTAACTATAGGTAACAGAAAATGAGAATGCCAGTAATCAGATAAGGAACGGAAAAGATAGTTCAAGTATCTACCACTAAACGAGGCACAGTGGCTTTTCCATCCAATTTTCGTTAAACAGATGATTACATTAATTAAACTATTCTAGAGCAATAGTTTAGTGGAAAAAGATGGAAGCTTTTACACTGTTTTCAAGGTTAGTATAACTCTAATGCCAAAGCCTGATAAATACAGCCCCCCAAAGAGGTAAAACAACTTTATTGATTGGTACAGATAGAAAAATTCTAAACAAAATGTTAGCAAATTGGATCCAGCTAAACTTTAAATGACTGATACACCATGACTTATGGGCAGTTTTCCCAGGAACGCAGCACCACGTTGTGCTGGAGCCCCAGCTGGGACTGGCTTGTGAGAGCCAACTGTGGGCGTCTGCTCCCAACTCTGCATTCCATGACACTGTGTCAGCAGCCTGAAATCAGGTGTGATGGGAATATTTACATCATGGAAATCAGCAAACACTGCAAATAAAGGCCTTTGTGCTGACTGCCCCCCACTTTGCCCCAGAGCTGGTGGCTAAACATTCGCCAGCCCACCATTGAGTGTGAGTATAATCTGACAATAGCAAAGAGAAGAAATGTGATCCTACCCAAGATGCTGAGAAAGCATTTGGTGAAATTCTACAGCCATTCCAAATAAGGTAGGAGTAGCAAGAAACGAAAAATACTTGAAACTAACAGCATGTTAAACAGCAAAATATGGGATCCATTCCCATTAAAGTCAGAAGCAAGATCTGCTAATATTTAATAAACATATGCTAATATATCTATATCTATACATATATATCACACTGAAAACAAAAGAAGAGCAAAGAGCATTTTGGTCACCATCCAAGTCTACAAAGACTAATATCTGCTGCAGCCGCTGATGGACAGTGCACTTGGTGTTCAGAGGAAGAGATGAATGGGATAACAGGATGAGGCACTCTGTGCTTTAGACAGGAAATTAAAGATGATAACAGGATGCTCTGTGCTTTGGACGAACAGGCCGTTAGGTAGTTAATATGCATTTCAGGAAGAATTTTAATGAACCCTGCTTCTTGCATCTTCCCGTACATAGAAAAACACTATAATCGTGAACTCGAGGTATCTGTTCTTTGTGAATAGTAGTAATATTTTACCAAGATTCATGCTTGACTGCATGTATTCCTTAACAAAAACATCATATGTAAACTAGCCTCCCCTCAACCCCTTTGGAGCAGTTCCTCAGAGCTATCTGAGAGGCTGCCTCCCAGGCTATAGTCATCAGTAAAACCCTGAATAAAGCTTGATTCACAACTCTCACGTTGTGTATTTTTCTTTTAGTTGACAACACAATATATAATGTTTATGTGTTTGTGTATGTGTCTGTGTGTGCGTGTATTAATCACAAAGGCATTTAGAGTGATTACTATTTCCTGTTTGCCAGGTCCTGTCAGCATAATGTCATCCACGTAATAGACCAGTATGGTGTTCTGTGGGATGTCGAGATGTCTGGGGTCCCTAGGGTCTATATTATGATAAGGAACAAGGGAAGTGGCATTGCCTTGAGGCATGGACAGTAAAGTTAATACTGTTGTTCCTACTTCATAAATGCAAATCTATTCTGATTTTGGTTGTCAATGGAAATGAAGAAGAAAGCATTTTCCAGGTCTGTAGTTTCACATTAGGTGCCTGAGGCTGTGTTAATGTGCTCCAGAGGAGATACTACACCTGGAATTGCAGGGTTTTTGTCATCACCACCTGATTAAATTTGTGATGATCTGTCATTTTTCCATGACTCGTCTGGCTTTTGTAGTGGCCAAACAGGGACCCTAAGGAGACTAGCCACTGGCTTGGGAAGCAACTATTCAAGGTGTAGTCACTGAGAGACTTGTATGCAGAGCATGGATGACTGCTTCAGAGACTGGGGAAGGGTTACCTCTTCAGGCAAAGGAGGTTCAGGGCAATTTGGCGGTTTGCAGTTCTCAGCCTCATGCATGTCTGCCTACATGTACCCATCCCGGGACTTCCCTGGTGGTTTAGTGGTTAAGACTCCAGGCTTCCACTACAGGAGGCACGGGTTGGATCCCTGGTCGGGGAGCTAACATCCTGCATGCTGTGCAGCACAGCCAATTTAAAAAAAATGTACCCATCCCTGGTCTCAGAGTTCCATTCCTTTCCACCAGTGCCCTTACCTTAGCATAACAGGCCTGGTGGGACTGACCATTTAATTGTCACTGTGACTCTGCAGTTCACATGCTCAGCTACTAGATTTGGTATTAGGTCCAAGTATCTGCCTGTAACCACAGGACATGGAAGGCTCCTCCAGAGCTCCATGGATGCATCCTGATTCTCTACATATGTTCATGGGTGTTCTTTGCATATATTCACAACATTTAATTTCTTTTTTCCCTATGTATGCCGTAAAAGGAAGGGCCATAAAAAGAAGACAGGTCACTCTACAATCAGGTATGCTAAACTTGTTGCCATAGCAACTAAACGCCACTGTCAATTTAATCTCCCAATGTCTTCCTCACCATCTGTAGCTCATCCCATTGTATCACTCACTGGTGATAATCTGAGAAATTGTGATGCCCCCGCATGTCATAGGTCACTGCGCATCCAGCCTTCTCCCCAAGCAGGGAATTACACCTGTGCTCCTTGAATATATTAGCAACATAACCCTAGAATTCCATTTTGAAGGTCTGTTTCCTGGGGCCACTTTTGGCAGCAATTGCTGTACGAGGCAGGGTTCCAGCAAGAAACACGGAACACTAAAATTCGTATAATGTGAGGAAAGGTTAGTAAAGGTGCTAGCTAAGAAGGCGGGGGCAGGGTGCTGCCACCCCTAGGCCTGGAAGGCTGAGGAGAAGATTAGGTAGACAAAATGAGCAGAAATTCTGTGCATTCCTCCCACTGAGAAGTGGGTCCCTTCTAGGTCCCTGCCCCTTGAACGTGGGTGGATGTGTGACCTGCTTATAACCAACAGAATGTATTGCAAATGACACTACATGACTTAACAGACTAAATTAGAAAAGGGGACGTCATCTCCACCTTGCTAGTTGGGCCAGTCATGCTGGGAGAAGCTACTTCAGTCAACAGCCCCAGAGGTCGCTCAACACCGACCACCAGACATACAAGTAGAGATGCTTCCAAATGATTCCAGCCCCTAGCTGTCACATCTTCCCAGCTGAGGCCCCAGATACCATGGAGCAGAGAGACAGGCCATCCCTGCTGTGCCCTGTCCAAAGTCCTGACCCACAGAATCCAAGAACAAAACGAAATGGGCTTTTCTCATGACGCTAAGTTTTGGGGTCATCGGCAACTCAGCGATAGGAACTGGGACATGTAGAGAAAACCACTTTGAGGGGAGCAGTGGCCTTCAGTGGAGAGTTAACAGCCAAGGGAAGAAATACCCTGATATTCCACACATGCCAGGCTCACAGAAGAAGAGGCGTGGTAGCGAAGCAGGAAAACGGATCTGAAGGGGCAAACAGAAGTCATCTTGCATGGGGCCATTTTAGGATTTGAACCTTATTCTGAAGACAAGAGGGAGACATTGAAAGGTTTAGGCAGGGGACTGATAGTATGATCCCCAAAACGATGTGCAGCTTTTATTAGAGAAGAGACTAGAAACAGAAGAAGACTAGTTAGGAATGTAACATAATACGTCAAGTGTGAGGTGATGGGGCCTCGGGCTGTAGTAACAACTGTATAAATGAAACAGAAGAGATGGGAGAGCTGTTACCAAGGAAGAGTTGGCTGGATGTGTGGCTGTTCATCAGGGGGTGCAAGAATGAGGGAAAAGTAGATGATGAAGCTACGGTTTTGAGCCCGCTTGCCCTTTCGTCACTTCAAACCTAGAATGTCCATAAGCAAACTGACAGTCTTATCAATCTACCCAGTCAGGGATCACACGTTTCTCTCAGCAGAGCACCTGTTCATTTCTATTGCCTATGAGATCCTTGATGCTGCCACTCTTTTGTCCATATGTCCGTAGTCACTCCTATTGCCCATGAGTGGAAAATTCTTTTTTGGGGGGTTACATTTGTGGAAGCTATGAGTGTTTGTTCCATACCTGAAATCTGTCAAAAGCTCTTTAAAAGATTCATGCATTCTCTTAAAAGGACTAATTACATACCATTAAGGTCCCAGTGGAATTCCCTCGATAACTCCGCCACTGCTTTCCATCAAGGCTATACATGATGATAAATTGAGAGATGTAGAGGCTGGAAAACTTCTGACGGGCGCCCTGGGTCATGATGCTGTGAATAATCATTGGTGTCAACAGATCCACCTACAGATGAAAACAACCCTTTATTTTAAATGTATGTACCACCTTCTGAAATCATTTATCAGCTTAAGAAGAATCTACATGGATACAGATACACCCAGTATTACCTTGGAGGTGCAGGTGAAGCAGAGACCAATGCTGAAATGTGGATGCATGTGAAGCTGTGGAATAAATGATGGGAACGTGTAGGAAATGTGCTCACTGAGTTCCCAGACTACTTCCTGACAAAGGAAATCACTTCCACATCATTGAGCTCCAATTTCCTCTGCACACATCCTTTGTGCTGCACAAATTTAGTGCGGCTTCTTCTCTGTTTCCATTTCACTTTATATATAATTTCATTATAGTAAATTATTGCACCACATTGTAAAGTTTTCATGCTTTTTGCCTTCCTTGTTAGACTGAGATCCTTAATGCAGTAAACCTGTCTGAGTCACCTAACCTCTCTATGTCTCAATTTCTTTATCTGTAAAGTGGAGGGAATGATGGCATTTATGGCAAAAGGTTACCAGAGGATTAAAGAGTTAATACATTACATGTGCTGAGCTCACTGCTGAGCAGTAACGGAACAGTTACTACCTGTTAGCTTTTATATTCTCTCTAGCCCCAGCACCTAACGTAGCATCTGACGTAATACTGATGCTTAGCACATGTTTTGGAATGAATGAGTGAATAACAGTGGGTCTTAAAGAGGCAGGCATGGGTCACGCAAGCATTACAAGGCAGTAGCTATTACAGGAATTTTGACATCTGTTACTGCCCTAACAAGCCAGTCAAACTTAACTTCTCCCAGATTGGACTGGTCATGACTCTTGTGCTTAATGACTATCTTTTTCAGTTGACTGTAAGCTCCATCTATACATACACTCATTCATTCAAAGAATATATTTTTAGCATTTGTTATGTGCCAAGCACTGTTCTAGGTACTGGGAATAGAGTCGTGAACAATTAAAAAAAGAGTCCTGCCCTCATGGAACTTAAATTTGAGTTGGGGAAACAGACTATATATTATATATATGTTTTATTTGTTTACAGCTACACAAAGAAACAGTACAGTTCAACATAAGTCATGATTTTGTACCCGGTACTTTCAGTTGCTTATGCCACTTATTGGCTGTGTGACATGGGACAAGTTATTTAACTTTTCTGTGCTTCACCTTCCTTATCTGAAATGAAGATTGTTGTGGTAGGGATTTAGTCGCTTGATTTGTTTTCAGTACATAGTAAGGAAGCCCTGTATACTTTAATATTTTGATCATGATTTTCATAAAGTATAAAAAAGTTTACTGATCAAGTCAGTAAACTGTGTGAAACTGGAAGACTAGAGAATACTTTGGGAGACAGAGCTTGGCAAGCTGGAACACTGGCCAAATCTAAGAAGCGGAAATTTAATAGGCTGTATCACTCAGGGTTCTTTGGCTATGCTTGGAAAAGGTGCTCTGTTTACTAGTCTCATCAGACTGTATCCAGTGAGGCAGATAGATTTCCCCAAATAGAAATGAGGATGCTATTACAAAAAGGAAATACATAGAACAGATGCAGGGCAGCCAAATAGATTAAAATGTCCACTATGCGGTGATACATATAAAGTTGAAAGTGATAACCACAGAAATACAAGGTGAGAACATCTGGTTTGGCAGCTTCACAAACAAAAAAAATACTTAGGAATTAGCGAACAGTCAGGTCAAATTGAGTCATAATTGGCAGTGCCTACAAAACAAAAAAAAAATGAGCTGATGTGGCATTAACAGATGTACTCTTTGTGTCTGCTTGCTGGTAAGCTAGCTCATCTTTCCCTGATCCCTATTTATTATTTTATTTTAATTTTTTAAATTAATTAATTAATTTATCTTTGGCTGCGTTGGGTCTTCGTTGCTGCGTGCGGGCTTTCTCTAGTTGCGGCGAGCAGGGGCTACTCTTCGTTGCGGTGCGCAGGCTTCTCATTGCGGTGGGTTCTTGCTGCAGAGCATGGGCTCTAGGCACGTGGGCTTCAGTAGTTGTGGCACATGGGCTCATTAGGTGTGGCTCGCAGGCTCTAGAACGCAGGCTCAGTAGTTGTGGCACACTGGCTTAGCTGCTCTGCGGCATGTGGGATATTCCCGGACCAAGGCTCAAACCTGTGTCCCCTTCATTGGCAGGCGGATGCTTAACCACTGCGCCACCAGGGAAGTTCCCTATTTATCATTTTAACCTCAGGGAAAATAGGAGAGCAGATGCAATCTTGCAAAGGAGTAAAGTATGTAGGGGAATTTCCTCAGCTGACTGAGAAAAAGAGGAAAGCTGACGGACTAGAAGAGGATGCAGGTGGGGGAAGTAGGTGGTAAAACGTGTGTAATTAGTCCTGACTGATCACATGTTGACGTGAAAATATTTTTGGATATTTCGGGTTAAAGAAAATGTATTATTATTATTGTTATTTTTTTGGCTGTGCTGTGTAGCTTGCAGGATCTTAGTTCCCCAACCAGGGATTGAACCCAGGCCCTCAGCACTGAAAGCACAGAGTCCTAACCACTGGACCACCAGGGAATTCCCAAGAAAATGTATTATTAAAATGATTTTCATTTTAATGATGCTCCTTTTTTTAATGCAGCTACTAGAAAATGTAAAATTACATGTGTGGTTTGCATTTGTGGGTCACATTACATTTCTATTGGACAGCACTGCTCCAGAGGAAATGGGGAAGTGAGAAAATACGAAAGGCTGGGTCATTTAAAAAGAAATTGAGTTAATCTAGGACACTTTCAGTTATGGCTCCAAGTTGGTTTATCAGATTGGACTAACTTCAGTAGGTGTTTCTTACTACTGGGTGGTGTAGAAATGTGAAGAAGAAAGATTCAGTTTTAGAAAATGAAGAAGCCACATTTTCTTGGCTTGTGGGATGGGGGATTGAGCCATTTGTTTTTGTATTAAAATGAAGGGACTGGAGGACTCAAGGACATCTAGGCAGTTGAAGGCATCTAAAGGTAGAATACAGTCTTGGGAGGTGGTAAGTTCAATGTTATAGAAAATATTCAGAGATTCTAATCCCAACAGAAAGATTAAAAACACAGTGTACTCAATTCTATTCCTGAGTCTTTCATTCCTGACTCTTTTGGTACAAATCATAAACCACTCTATTCTTCAGTTCTTTCCTCGTCTATTACATGGAGTTTGATGACAATGACTTTGGTATAAAGGAGATATAAAACTATAAAACGCTTTGAGCTTGCAAGAGGAATGTGTGATGTGATGGAATGCGATGCATTTTCTAACCTTGATCCAGGAAAAGGGGTCCTTGGTGCTCCAGGCATTGATTGATCCAGAATAATGAAGTCTGGCCAGCTTTGGGGCCCACTGTCCTTTGCCCAAGAAAGGGGAGAGAGATTAGATTCAGCTGGGTTGGTCCTAGTCATTTAGGAATAAAATTACTCTCTTGAGAAAGGTTAATGCTAGCTGTGGAGACGTTAAAGGCATAAAGCATATTAGTATCAATGACCACCAATGTGGCCTGCGGGCTGTAGGTTGAGAACTCTCATCAGTGACTACTACCAGGCCTGTCCTTGTTGTCCATTGTATTTTCTAAAATTTAATAATTTTGTTGATTGTTAGTACCTCTAGTTAGCTAATACTGGAATGTGTTACCATCACTATCAAATAATATTATTATTTCTTTATTACCTAACGTATGTTCACTGGAGAAAAATTAGAAAATAAAATATAAAAATAAAACGTAAGTAAAAATAAAAATAAAAGAAGTAAAAAACAACATACTTCCGCCCAGAGAAAAATAATACTATTTTAGTATATAACTTACAAGCCTCTTTTTCTTTCTTTTTTTTTTTTTTTTTTTTGCGGTACGCGGGCCTCTCACTTTCGCGGCCTCTCTCGTTGCGGAGCCAGGCTCCGGACGCGCAGGCTCAGCGGCCATGGCTCACGGGCCCAGCCGCTCCGCGGCATGTGGGATCCTCCCGGACCGGGGCACGAACCCGCGTCCCCTGCATCGGCAGGCGGACTCTCAACCACTGCGCCACCAGGGAAGCCCTCTTTTTCTTTTCTTTTCAAAGTGGCCTTACATTTGGTAATTCCTCCAGCAATTTGTTTGTTTTTCAAATGCAATTTTTTCCCTCTAAAACAGAGTTTGGCCAACTTTGTTCTGTAAATAATTTAACCTTTGCAGATCATCTTGTCTTGTTGCAATTACTTAAATGCTGTTGTAGAGCAAAAGCGGCCACAGATGATTGTAACTGAAAGGGTGTGGCTTCTTTATGGAGCGAAATTAGAATTTCATGTAATTTTCACATGTCATGGAATACTATTCTTCTTTTGTTTTTTTCCCCCAATAATTTAAGAATAGAAAAGTGATTCTTAGCTTGAAGGCCATACAAAATCAAGTGATGGGCTGGATGTGGCCTGCGGGCTGTAGTTTGAGAACTCTCTCTAGATCCAGTTCAAGCTTTCTATCACTGCTCACAGAAAAATGTAGCTTCTTGCTACAGTGAAGAGAATGGACTCAAGGGAAGCCATACGGAAGGCAGGCAGGACATTTAAGGTGGTAGTGGCATTACTCAGGTGAGAAGTGATGATGGCCTGAATTAAGATGCTCACACTGGGAAATGGAGAAGAGAAAATAGATTTGAAAGGCACCTATGGAGACGGATTGGTTATCTGAATCTTTCCAATAGAAATAAAAAAGATATAATCAGCCCAGTGCTTTACGAGAAAGGAATAGTATTTACCATATTGTCCTGAAGCTGTAATCTGAAAATCTCTAATGCGTCCAGAAGCCATTCCCAGTGGAGTCTGACATTCTGAAATCACATGAAGGGAGCACGATAGTTAGAAGTGCAGAAAGTATAGCTGCACAAATGCAAGTCAATGAGAACACCAACAAATGCTCATATTTTTTAGTGTTTACTATGTGCCAAGAACTGTACTAAATATTTTATTGTACTATATCATTGAATTCACTCCAACAGGTAGGTGCTACTGCTACTCACATTGTGCAGCTGAGGAAACTAGGGTCAATACGTAAGTACACCAGTGGTTCTCCTACTTGTTTAGGGTGAAAACTCAAATTCTTCCAAATGATATTTGTAAGTTATCTTTGGTAACTGAACCAAAACTAAGTTTCAAAATTTGCTCTTGGAGCTTCAGGGTCAAAGTCAGGGTCAAGGCTTCAAGCCTATCTGCCCTCCTCTGAGGGCTCTGATGATTTCTACCAGCAATATTCATTTTAGATTTGGAAAGGACTGTGAGCTGGTATTCGTTTCCCGACAAAAGCAACCGTCCTAGGAAGGGGGAAAGAGGTATAGAGGTAGGTGCCACTCACTCCTGTTGTACACCAGGAAGAGCGTGCTCATCCCAGCTTGCAGGTGCTCGCCAATAAGACATTCTATCCGCCAAATTCCAACTTTGGATGGTAGCATTTCCACTGTCTCAAAAACACCTTATCAAAACCAAAAGGAACAAAAATTATTTCTTTTCACACAAATGGGCATAAGATACACTGGCTTATGCAGAATATCAAAGGAGATCTACCCAAGTCAGTTGCACCATTCTTGGACCCCTCAAACCCAGAGTGCTTGGCATGTGACCCCTACAGCTGGAGGCCCTGGAAATTGAGTACTGACCCCAGGAAATGGGAAAGACTGGGTGACGGGATGCTTTGGTGGTGGAGACAGGAGAAAGATTGGCCTGCACTCAGTGCTTTTCGAAGCCAGAGGTGTATTTCTCATTGACGAGATGTGGGCTCCCTGCCTTGAGGGGTAAAGTAACTCCAGGAGCAAGAAGCTAGAGGGTGAATGCTGAGGGGCTGAGGAATCAGTCACAGTGA
The DNA here is from genome assembly GCF_951394435.1 of Stenella coeruleoalba. Taxonomy (NCBI): domain Eukaryota; kingdom Metazoa; phylum Chordata; class Mammalia; order Artiodactyla; family Delphinidae; genus Stenella; species Stenella coeruleoalba. Next base: position 122,849,473 of record NC_137152.1, read on the forward strand.
CCACCCAGAATAAAGGTGGAAACAACCAGGTCAAGAGGATTTCATGAGGGACGGTCCCAAAAGGGAGTCTCTGAAGAGCCCCTGAAAGTACCCCACCAAACATAGAGTCAGATTGAAATATCTGCCTGGTGCAGACAGTGGTGCCATCCCTCGCCTCTGCCCTTGCCCCGCTGCGGTTCAGACCAGCAACAGCCAGGAGTGCAGGGGGAAGCATAAGGTAGCGAGACAGAAAACTCAACCAACTTGGAGGACGAGATACTGAACTTAAATCAAGTTCAGAATTTTGATTAATATCTTGGAGTAGACATTGTAATTTGTGACCTGAACTATATTTGTGATGTAAAGTGACTGCAGGACTGTTTATTACTTAAGAGTGAGCAGACTATGGTAGGAGGAGCTTCAAGATGGCAGAGGAGTAAGACGTGGAGATCTCCTTACCCCCCGCAAATACATCAGAAATACAACTACATGTGGAACAACCCCTACAGAACACCTACTGAACGCTGGCAGAAGACCTCAGACCTCCCAAAAGGCAAGAAACTCCCCACGTACCTGGGTAGGGCAAAAGAAAAAAGAAAAAACAGAGACAAAAGGATAGGGACGGGACCTGCACCAGTGGGAAGGAGCTGTGAAGGAGGAAAGGTTTCCACACACTAGGAGCCCCTTCGCGGGCGGAGACTGCAGGAGGCAGAGGGGGCAGCTTCAGAGCCGCGGAGGAGAGCACGGCAACAGGGGTGCGGGGGGCAAAGCGGGGAGATTCCCGCACAGAGTATCGGTGCCAACCAGCACTCACCAGCCCGAGAGGCTTGTCTGCTCACCCGCCGAGGCGGGCGGGGCTGGGAGCTGAGGCTCAGGCTTCGGGTCGGAGTGCAGGGAGAGGACTGGGGTTGGCGGCGTGAACACAGCCTGAAGGGGTTAGTGCACCACGGCTAGTGCACTGCAGGCTCGCCCGGCATCCGTACCCCTCCCTCCCCCCGGCCTGAGTGAGCCAGAGCCCCCGAATCAGTGGCTCCTTTAACCCCGTCCTGTCTGAGCTAAGAACAGACGCCCTCCTGCGACCTACACGCAGAGGCGGGGCAAAATCCAAAGCTGAGCCCCGGGAGCTGTGCGAACAAAGAAGAGAAAGGGGAATCTCTCCCAGCAGCCTCAGGAGCAGCGGATTAAAGCTCCACAATCAACTTGATGTACCTGCATCTGTGGAATACATGAATGGGCAACGAATCATCCCAAATAGAGGAGGTGGACTTTGGGAGCAACTGTAGACTTGGGGTTTGCTTTCTGCATCAATTTGTTTCTGGTTTTATGTTTATGTTAGTTTAGTATTTAGAGGTTATTATCACTGGTATATTTGTTTATTGATTTAGTTGCTCTCCTCCTTTTTATATATATTTTTTTCCTTTTTCTCTTTTTGTGAGTGTGTATGTGTATGCTTCTTTGTGTGATTTTGTCTGTATAGCTTTGCTTTTACCATTTGTCCTACAGTTATGTCTGTCCATTTTTTTTTAGTATAGTTTTTAGCACTTGTTATCACTGGTGGATTTGTTTATTGGTTTGGTTGCTCTCTTCTTTTTTTTAAATTGCTTTTTAATTTTAATAATTTTTAAAAATTTTAATAATTTTATTTTATTTATTTATTTTCCTTCTTTCTTTTTTTTCTCCCTTTTCTTCTGAGCCATGTGGCTGACAGGGTCTTGGTGCTCCTGCTGAGTGTCAGGCCTGAGCCTCTGAGGTAGGAGAGCCGAGTTCAGGACATTGGACCACCAGAGACCTCCCGGGCCCATGTAATATCATACGGCGAGAGCTCTCCCAGAGATCTCCATCTCAACGCTAAGACCCAGCTTCACTCAATGACCAGCAAGCTCCAGTGCTGGATGCCCCACGCCAAACAACTAGCGAGACAGGAACACAACCCCACACATTACACCTAAATCAATTAGAGAAAGAAGAACAAAAAACCCCAAAGTTAGCAGAAGGGAAGAAACCATAAAGATCACATCAGAAATAAATGAAAAGGAAATGAAGGAAACTATAGCAAAGATCCATAAAACTAAAAGCTGGTTCTTTGAGAAGATAAACAAAATTGATAAACCATTAGCCAGACTCATCAAGAAAAAAAGGGAGAAGCCTCAAATCAATAGAATTAGAAATGAAAAAGGAGAAGTAACAACTGACACTGCAGAAATACAAAGGATCATGAGAAATTACTACAAGCAACTCTATGCCAATAAAGTGGACAACCTGGAAGAAATGGACAAATTCTTAGAAATGCACAACCTGCCAAGACTGAATCAGGAAGAAATAGAAAATATAAACAGATCAATCACAAGCACTGAAATTGACACTGTCATTAAAAATCTTCCAACAAACAAAAGCCCAGGACCAGACGGCTTCACAGGCAAATTCTATCAAATATTTAGAGAAGAGCTGACACCCATCCTTCTCAAACTCTTCCAAAATATAGCAGAGGGAGGAAAACTCCCAAACTCATTCTACGAGGCCACCATCACCCTGATGCCAAAACCAGACAAGGATGTCACAAAGAAAGAAAACTACAGGCCAATATCACTGATGAACATAGATGCAAAAATCCTCAACAAAATACTAGCAAACAGAATCCAACAGCACATTAAAAGGATCATACACCATGATCAAGTGGGGTTTAGTCCAAGAATGCAAGGATTCTTCAATATACGCAAATCAATCAACGTGATACACCATATTAACAAATTGAAGGAGGAAAACCATATGATCGTCTCAATAGATGCAGAAAAAGCTTTTGACAAAATTCAACGCCAATTTATGATAAAAACGTTCCAGAAAGTAGGCAGAGAGGGAAATTACCTCAACCATATATGGGCCATATATGACAAACCCACAGCCAACATCACTTTTAATGGTGAAAAACTGAAACCATTTCCACTAAGATCAAGAACAAGACAAGGCTGCCCACTCTCACCACTATTATTCAACATAGTTTTGGAAGTTTTAGTCACGGCAATCAGAGAAGAAAAAGAAATAAAAGGAATCCAAACTGAAAAGAAGAAGTAAAACTGTCACTGTTTGCAGATGACATGATACTATACACAGAGAATCCTAAAGATGGTACCAGAAAACTACTAGAGCTAATCAATGAATTGGGTAAAGTAGCAGGATACAAAATTAATGCACAGAAATCTCTTGCATTCCTATACACTAATGACAAAAATATCTGAAGAGAAATTACGGAAACACTTCCATTTACCATTGCAACAAAATGAATAAAATACCTAGAAATAAACCTACTTAAGGAAACAAAAGACCTGTATGCAGAAAACTATAAGACACTGATGAAAGAAATTAAAGATGATACAAACAGATGGAGAGATATACCATGGCCTTGGATTGGAAAAATCAACATTGTGAAAATGACTATACTACCCAAAGCAATCTACAAATTCAATGCAATCCCTATCAAACTACCAATGGCATTTTTCACAGAACTAGAACAAAAAATCTTAAAGTTTGTATGGAGACACAGAAGACCCCAAATAGCCAAAACAATCTTGAGAAAGAAATATGGAGGTGGAGGAATCAGACTCCCTGACTTCAGACTATACTACAAAGCTACAGTCATTAAGACAGTATGGTACTGGCACAAAAACAGAAATATAGATCAATGGAACACGATAGAAAGCCCAGAGATAAACCCACGCACATATGGTCACCTTATCTTTGAAAAAGGAGACAAGAATAGACAATGGAGAAAAGAGAGCCTCTTCAATAAGTGGTGCTGGGAAAACTGGACAGCTACATGTAAAAGAATGAAATTAAAACACTTTCTGGGCTTCCCTGGTGGTGCAGTGGTTGAGAGTCCGCCTGCCGATGCAGGGGACACGGGTTTGTGCCCCGGTCCGGGAAGATCCCACATGCTGTGGAGCGGCTGGGCCCGTGAGCCATGGCCGCTAAGCCTGCGTGTCCGGAGCCTGTACTCCGCAACGGGAGAGGCCGCAACAGTGAGAGGCCTGCATACCGCAAAAACAAACAAACAAAAAAAACACTTCCTAACACCATACACAAAAATAAATTCAAAATGGATTAAAGACCTAAATGTAAGGCCAGACACTATAAAACTCTTAGAGGAAAACATAGGCAGAACACCTTATGACATAAATCACAGCAAGATCCTTTTTGACCCACCTCCTAGAGAAATGGAAATAAAAACAAAAATAAACAAATGGGACCTAATGAAACTTCAAAGCTTTTGCACAGCCAAGGCAACCATAAACAAGACGAGAAGACAACCCTCAGATTGGGAGAAAATATCTGCAAGCGAAGCAACTGACAAAGGATTAATCTCTCAAATATAGAAGCAGCTCATGAAGCTCAATATCAAAAATAAACCAACTCAACCCAAAAATGGGCAGAAGATCTAACAGACATTTCTCCAAAGAAGACATACAGATTACCAACAAGCACGTGAAAGGATGCTCAACATCACTAATCATTAGAGAAATGCATATTAAAACTACAATGTGGTATCACCTCACACTAGTCAGAATGGCCATCATCAAAGTCTAGAAACAATAAATGCTGGAGAGGGTGTGGAGAAAAGGAACCCTCTTGCACTGTTGGTGAGAATATAAATTGATATAGCCACTATGGAGAACAGTATGGAGGTTCCTTAAAAAACTACAAATAGAACTACCATATGACCCAGCAATCCCACTACTGGGCATATACTCTGAGAAAACCATAATTCAAAAAGAGTCATGTACCACTATGTTCACTGCAGCACTATTTACAATAGCCAGGACATGGAAGCAACCTAAGTGTTCATCGACAGAGGAATGTATAAAGAAGATGTGGCACATATACACAATGGAATATTAGTCAGCCATAAAAAGAAATGAAATTGAGTTATTTGTAGTGAGGTGCATGGACCCAGAGTCAGTCGTACAGAGTGAAGTAAGTCCGAAAGAGAAAAACAAATACCATATGCTAACACATATATATATATAGAATTAAAAAAAAAAAAAAGGTCCTGAAGAACCTAGGGGCAGGACAGGAATAAAGAAGCGACACAGAGAATGGACTTGAGGACACGGGGAGGGGGAAGGGGAAGCTGGGACGAAGTGAGAGAGTGGCATGGACTTATATATACAACCAAATGTAAAATAGATGGCTAGTGGGAAGCAGCTGCATGGCACAGGGAGATCAGCTCGGTGCTTTGTTATCACCTAGAGGGGCGGGATAGGGAGGGTGGGAAGGAGGCGCAAGAGGGAGGGGATATGAGGATATAAGTATACGTATAGCTGATTCACTTTGTTATACAGCAGCAACTAACACACCACTGTAAAGGAACTATACTCCAATAAAGATGTTTAAAAAAAAAGTGAGCTTAAAGTCACTGGGCTTATCAGAATTTTTACACAGAAACAGGGGAAGTTTACTTTCACTATTAAACCTGTTTTAAAGGGACACTGGAGAACTAAAATGAAATTATGTTTTGATCAACATTGTGAGGAGTGCTTAATCAATATATTGCTTTCATACATAAACAAATCAGTCTTTGGGAAACTACTGGTGCCATGTGGGATTTGAGGTGGTAGAAAAATCCCTTTTTCCTAGGAAAGTGCTGTGACATCAATTATCCATTTCTTCTGTTCTATTTCCTTTATAGCACATCATCTGTATCTGAAATTATCATGTTCACTTGCTAATTTATTTATTATCTCTCTGTAGGGTAAAGTTACTTGAAAAAGTAAGCTACCCGAGAGCAGGGAGTTGGTCTGCTTTGTTCACTGGACATATCCCCAGGGCACAGACCTTTAAAGTAGGTTTTCAGCAAGCACAGTAAGTTGAAGAAAGAGCACAAAGTGGCTCGTACCCGGGTAGAGGTTGTAGACTGCCATTTTATACTCCTCCGTTTTCCGTACAGTGAACACATGTCCACTGAAATGAATAGAATGGATATTTTCATTGCTGCCCATGCTGAGCAGATACCATCGGATCTTTTGATCCTGAGCCATTGCTAAACCAGGTAGTGTATCCATCACATAGCCATTGATTGCTGGAGAAAGAACACAGAGAAAGCTGTTAAAATCTGTTGTATAAGTGTCTTTCCCTCCACTCCAGTCAAAAAATATTGATCCCTATGAGGATTCCACTCCCATACATATAGCCTCAAATCATACAATGTCGAAATCTCAGGCTCAAGGTTCATTTCGCAGCGAGTAATATTTGGGTGTGGAATATATTACCATGGAAGCGATACTTTTCTCTAAAAGTGGGGTCCTCCATCTGGATGTTGCAGGGAGCCCTGCAGTTCCTTTCCATGTTTTCAGTGAAGTACCAGCTCTTGGTCTCATCAAAAATAGTGAAAAACAGAGCAAATTCCTGCACTGTCACTTGTCTCCCATGGGCAGCGCTCAGAGTGTTTGTGCGGCAGATCAGAAGGGGTCCAATCAAGCCTGAGTGCACATCTTTTTCCTGAAAGACACCAGTCCTGTGAGCAAAAGTTCTCTCACCCATGAACCAGAGTGGATTTCTCATCAACTTTTATGCCACTCCAACCCACTCCCCATCTTCCCACAGTACAATTTCTTCCTCTTTAGTAGATTCCAGAGCGATATGTCTAAGCCATAAATATGATGACACCTCCCCTATTTAAAGCTTCCCATTATGCTTAGGATAAATACCAAACTTCCAACATAACACAAAGCCTCTTTCTTTTAAACCAGAAAGAGGCCAGCACAACACAGACCTGCTTACCAGATCAACATCAGAAAAATACGCCCAGGCTTTGCAGTCAAACTCATCTGTAGTTGGTGCCATATGATGCTGCACTTTCCAGAAGTAAGTTTTGGTTTCATTAGGCTCGACAAACTTTTTTCTAGGTTCTGCTCCTTGCCTCTGATCTTCCTCATAAGAAATAAGGCTAGAATAGAAGGAGTAGGGACGAGATGCCTGGTTTTTAAATGTTACCTGCAGAGCAAGAAAAAAAAAGAAAAGAAATTTAAAAAAGCAAGTGTTATGTTTTAAGATCTTGTAAAGTTCTTAGGTTAGGGTTTATAGCCCTAATAGCAATGCCGATTTGGGGGGTTTTTATCCAGGTTTTTAATAGCTGGAGGAAATGGTACAGAGTATGGATGTTGTTAGAACCCAAACCTAAAGATCTACAAAAGAAACTGAGACATTTTTGAATTCCAAAATCTTTATGGCATGAACTCAAAGTTGCAAAGGAGAAAATTTCTAAATACTTAAAAGCAATTCCAAAGTAAAAGGGAAAATATCACCACAGGGGTTTTAAGAGACCCTAACTCCAGGAACTGATACTCTTAAATTAAGGTTCTTCATGACAAATGCCAGGATGAATACTTATGATATTTAAAGAAGACTTGTTTTTCAAATTTAAAAAAATCATACATTTTCATGGGACATATGGAAAGTAAAATAAAATTGAAGTCAGAAAAAAATTCACTCACAATCCCATAATTTTAGATCCTCCGATATCCTTCATGTAAACAATCAATTGGGACAATGGATGACTGTTTCTGGAAAAAATAAAACTACCTTGATCTTTGGCTCACACACACCAAAAACAAATTCTAGTCTACAGGAATTATCGATGGATTAAAAAGTTAAATGTTAAGAAATTAAACTGTAAAAGAAAGTTGAAAAAAGTATAGGTGATTTTAAGAAAAAAAAATCTCTGTATAGGGAAGGATTTTAATAAACAAAAAAGCTATGAAAGTGTCATAAAGGAAAGATTTATGGGTTACTACCTAAAATTTCAAACCTGTTTTATTTTAAAAACCATTATATACAAAATTAAGAGAAAACAAACTTGGAAAAATATTATTCACTAAAATGATCAATGATCATTAATATATCAATGATCTATAATATACAAGGTAATATAAATGAACAAGAAAAGCACTCCCTCCAAAAATTTCAACTATGCAAATAACATTAATAGATAATTCATTAGAGAAAATCTTAAAATGTTCATGTACATTGCACTCCTGGAATTTTATCCTAGGAAGAGGGTCGTGGCTGCAGCATTACTTAAATAGTAAAAAAAAAAAAAAAAAAAAAAAAAAAAACTATCTAAAAGGTTGTTCAAAGTAGGTGGTTAAGTAAACCATAAAATCATATAATGGACTAATATTCCATCATTTAAAAATATACGTAGGGTTTTTGTTTCCTGGTGCGCGAGGAGAGGGGATTAAGAGCGCTGTAAGGAATTCCAGAGACGGGCGCGAGCCGCGGCTAAAAGCGCGGACCCCAGAGACGGGCAGGAGACGCTAAGGCTGCTGCTGCCGCCCCCAAGAAGCTTGTGTGCAACCGCAGGTCACTATCCACACCCCCCTTCCGGGGAGCCTGTGCAGCCCGCCACTGCCAGGATCCCGGGATCCACGGACAACTTCCCCGGGAGAACGCACGGCGCGCCTCAGGCTGGGGCAACGTCCCGGCGGCCTCTGCCACCGCAGGCTCGCCTTGCAGCCATGCCCCTCCCTCCCCCCAGCCTGAGTGCGCCAGAGCCCCCGAATCAGCGGCTCCTTTAACCCCGTCCTGTCTGAGCGAAGAACAGACGCCCTCCTGCGACCTACACGCAGAGGCGGGGCCAAATCCAAAGCTGAGCCCCGGGAGCTGTGACAACAAAGAGGAGAAAGGGAAATCTCTCCCAGCAGCCCCAGGAGCAGCGGATTAAAGCTCCACAATCAACTTGATGTACCTGCATCTGTGGAATACATGAATATAAAACGAATCATCCCAAATTGAGGAGGTGGACTTTAGAAGCAAAGATATATACTTTTTTCCCCTTTTTCTCTTTTTGTGAGTGTGTATGTGTATGCTTCTGTGTGAGATTTTGTCTGTATAGCTTTGCTTCCACCATTTGTCCTAGGGTTCTATCTGTCCGTTTCTTTTTCTCTTAATAATTATTTTTTTATTTTAATAACTTTATTAATTTTATCTTACTTTATTTTACTTTATCTTCTTTCTTTCTTCTTTTCCTTCCTTCCCTCCTACCTTCCTTCCTCCCTCCTTCCCTCCCTCCTTTGTTTCTTTCTTTCTTTCTTTCTTTCTGCTTCTACTAATTCTTTCTTTCTACTTTTCTCCCTTTTATTCTGAGCCGTGTGGATGAAATGCTCTTGGTGCTGCAGTCAGCAGTCAGCGTTGTGCCTCTGAGGTGGGAGAGCCAACTTCAGGACACTGGTCCACAAGAGACCTCCCAGCTCCACGTAATATCAAATGGCGAAAATCTCCCAGAGATCTCCATCTCAGCACCAATACCCAGCTTCACTCAACAACCAGCAAGCTACAGTGCTGAATACCCTATGCCAAACAACTAGCAAGACAGGAACACAACCCCACCCATTAGCAGAGAGGCTGCCTAAAATCATAATAAGGCCACAGACACCCCAAAACACACCACCAGACGTGGACCTGCCCACCAGAAAGACAAGATCCAGCCTCATCCACCAGAACACAGGCCCTAGTCCCCTCCACCAGGAAGCCTACACAACCCACTGAACCAACTTTAGCCACTGGAGACAGACACCAAAAACAGCGGGAACTACGAACCTGCAGTCTGCAAAAAGGAGACCGCAAACACATTAAGATAAGCAAAATGAGAAGACAGAAAAACACACAGCAGATGAAGGAGCAAGATAAAAACCCACGAGACCTAACAAATGAAGCGGAAATAGCCAGTCTACCTGAAAAAGAATTCAGAATAATGATAGTAAAGATGATCCAAAATCTTGGAAATAGAATAGAGAAAATGCAAGAAACATTTAACAAGGACCTAGAAGAACTAAAGATGAAACAAGCAGTGATGAACAACACAATAAATGAAATTAAAAATACTCTAGATGGGATCAATAGCAGAATAACTGAGGCAGAAGAACGGATAAGTGACCTGGAAGATAAAATAGTGGAAATAACTACTGCAGAGCAGAATACAGAAAAAAGAATGAAAAGAACTGAGGACAGTCTCAGAGACCTCTGGGACAACATTAAACACACCAACGTTCGAATTATAGGGGTTCCAGAAGAAGAAGAGAAAAAGAAAGGGACTGAGAAAATATTTGAGGAGATTATAGTTGAACACTTCCCTAATATGGGAAAGGAAATAGTTAATCAAGTCCAGGAAGCACAGAGAGTCCCATACAGGATAAATCCAAGGAGTAACATGCCAAGACACATATTAATCAAACTGTCAAAAATTAAATACAAAGAAAATATATTAAAAGCAGCAAGGGAAAAACAACAAATAATACACAAGGGAATCCCCATAAGGTTAACAGCTGATCTTTGAGCAGAAACTCTGCAAGCCAGAAGGGACTGGCAGGACATATTTAAAGTGATGAAGGAGAAAAACCTGCAACCAAGATTACTCTACCCAGCAAGGATCTCATTCAGATTTGATGGAGAAATTAAAACCTTTACAGACAAGCAAAAGCTGAGAGAGTTCAGCACCACCAAACCAGCTCTACAACAACTGCTAAAGGAACTTCTCTAGGCAAGAAACACAAGAGAAGGAAAAGACCTACAATAGCGAACCCAAAACAAATAAGAAAATGGGAATAAGAACATACATATTGATAATTACCTTAAATGTAAATGGATTAAATGCTCCCACCAAAAAACACAGACTGGCTGAATGGATACAAAAACAAGACCCATATATTTGCTGTCTACAAGAGACCCACTTCAGACCTAGAGACACATACAGACTGAAAGTAAGGGGATGGAAAAAGATATTTCATGCAAATGGAAACCAATAGAAAGCTGGAGTAGCAATTCTCATATCAGACAAAATAGACTTAAAAATAAAGACTATTAGAAGAGACAAAGAAGGACACTACATAATGATCAAGGGATCCAAGAAGAAGATATAACAATTGTATATATTTATGCACCCAACATAGGAGCACCTCAATACATAAGGCAAATACTAACAGCCATGAAAGGGGAAATCAACAGTAACACATTCATAGTAGGGAACTTTAACACCCCACTTTCACCAATGGAAAGATCATCCAAAATGAAAATAAATAAGGAAACACAAGCTTTAAATGATACATTAAACAAGATGGACTTAATTGATATTTATAGGACATTCCATTCAAAAACAACAGAATACACATTTTTCTCAAGTGCTCATGGAACATTCTCCAGGATAGATCATATCTTGGGTCACAAATCAAGCCTTGGTAAATATAAGAAAATTGAAATTGTATCAGGTATCTTTTCCGACCACAGTGCTATGAAACTAGATATCAATTACAGGAAAAGATCTGTAAACAATACAAACACATGGAGGCTAAACAATACACTACTTAATAACGAAGTGATCACTGAAGAAATCAAAGAGGAAATCAAAAAATACCTAGAAACAAATGACAATGGAGACACGACGACCCAAAATCTATGGGATGCAGCAAAAGCAGTTCTAAGAGGGAAGTCTATAGCAATACAATCCTACCTTAAGAAACAGGAAACATCTCGAATAAACAACCTAACCTTGCACCTAAAGCAATTAGAGAAAGAAGAACAAAAAAACCCCAAAGTTAGCAGAAGGAAAGAAATCATAAAAATCAGATCAGAAATAAATGAAAAAGAAATGAAGGAAATAATAGCAAAGATCCATAAAACTAAAAGCTGGTTCTTTGAAAGGATAAACAAAATTGATAAACCACTAGCCAGACTCATCAAGAAAAAAAGGGAGAAGACTCAAATCAACAGAATTAGAAATGAAAAAGGAGAAGTAACAACTGACACTGCAGAAATACAAAAGATCATGAGAGATTACTACAAGCAACTCTATGCCAATAAAACGGACAACCTGAAAGAAATGGACAAATTCTTAGAAAAGCACAACCTTCCAAGACTGAATCAGGAAGAAACAGAAAATACGAACAGACCAATCACAAGCATTGAAATTGAAACTGTGATTAAAAATCTTCCAACAAACAAAAGCCCAGGACCAGATGGCTTCACAGGCAAATTCTATCAAACATTTAGAGAAGAGCTAACACCTATCCTTCTCAAACTCTTCCAAAATATAGCAGAGGGAGGAACACTCCCAAACTAATTCTACAAGGCCACCATCACCCTGATACCAAAACCAGACAAAGATGTCACAAAGAAAGAAAACTACAGGCCAATATCACTGATGAACATAGATGCAAAAATCCTCAACAAAATACTAGCAAACAGAATCCAACAGCACATTAAAAGGATCATACACCATGATCAAGTGGGGTTTAGTCCAGGAATGCAAGGATTCTTCAATATAAGCAAATCAATCAACGTGATACACCATATTAACAAATTGAAGGAGGAAAACCATATGATCATCTCAACAGATGCAGAGAAAGCTTTCGACAAAATTCAACACCCATTTATGATAAAAAAAACCTGCAGAAAGTAGGCATAGAGAGAACTTTCCTCAACGTAATAAAGGCCATATATGACAAAGCCACAGCCAACATCGTCCTCAATGGTGAAAAACTGAAAGCATTTCCACTAAGATCAGGAAGAAGACAAGGTTGCCCACTCTCACCACTATTATTCAACATATTTTTGGAAGTTTTAGCCACAGCAATCAGAGAAGAAAAGGAAATAAAAGGAATGCAAATCGGAAAAGAAGAAGTAAAGCTGTCACTGTTTGCAGATGACATGATACTATACATAGAGAATCCTAAAGATGCTACCAGAGAACTACTAGAGCTAATCAACAAATTTGGTAAAGTAGCAGGATACAAAATTAATGCACAGAAATCTCTGGCATTCCTATTCACTAATGATGAAAAATCTGAAAGTGAAATCAAGAAAACACTCCCATTTATCACTGCAACAAAAAGAATAAAATACCTAGGAATAAACCTACCTAAGGAGACAAAAGACCTGTATGCAGAAAATTATAAGACACTGATGAAAGAAATTAAAGAGGATAGAAACAGATGGAGAGATATACCATGTTCTTGGATTGGAAGAATCAACATTGTGAAAATGACTCTACTACCCAAAGCAATCTACAGATTCAATGCAATCCCTATCAAACTACCACTGGCATTTTTCACAGAACTAGAACAAAAAATTTCAGAATTTGTATGGAAACACAAAAGACCCCAAATAGCCAAAGCAATCTTGAGAAAGAAAAACAGAGCTGGAGGAATCAGACTCCCTGACTTCAGACTATACTACAAAGCTACAGTAATCAAGACAGTATGGTACTGGCACAAAAACAGAAACATAGCTCAATGGAACAGGATAGAAAGCCCAGAGATAAACCCACGCACATATGGTCACCTTATCTTTGATAAAGGAGGCAGGAATATACAGTGGGGAAAGGACAGCCTCTTCAATAAGTGGTGCTGGGAAAACTGGACAGGTACATGTAAAAGTATGAGATTAGCTCACTCCCTAACACCATACACAAAAATAAGCTCAAAATGGATTAAAGACCTAAATGTAAGGCCAGAAACTATCAAACTCTTAGAGGAAAATATAGGCAGAACACTCTATGACATAAATCACAGCAAGATCCTTTTTGACCCACCTCCTAGAGAAATGGAAATAAAAACAAAAATAAACAAATGGGACCTAATGAAACTTCAAAGCTTTTGCACAGCAAAGGAAACCATAAACAAGACTAAAAGACAACCCTCAGAATGGGAGAAAATATTTGCAAATGAAGCAACCGACAAAGGATTAATCTCCAAAATTTATAAGCAGCTCATGCAGCTCAATAACAAAAAAAAAACAAACAACCCAATCCAAAAATGGGCAGAAGACCTAAATAGACATTTCTCCAAAGAAGATATACAGACTGCCAACAAACACATGAAAGAATGCTCAACATCACTAATTATTAGAGAAATGCAAATCAAAACTACAATGAGATATCATCTCACACCAGTCAGAATGGCCATCATCAAAAAATCTGGAAACAATAAATGCTGGAGAGGGTGTGGAGAAAAGAGAACCCTCTTGCACTGTTGGTGGGAATGTAAACTGATACAGCCACTGTGCAGAACAGTATGGAGGTTCCTTAAAAAACTACAAATAGAACTACCATATTACCCAGAAATCCCACTACTGGGCATATACCCTGAGGAAACCATAATTCAAAAAGAGTCATGTACCAAAATGTTCATTGCAGCTCTCTTTACAATAGCCCGGAGATGGAAACAACCTAAGTGTCCATCATCGGATGAATGGATAAAGAAGATGTGGCAATATATACAATGGAATATTACTCAGCCATAAAAAGAAACGAAATTGAGCTGTTTGCAATGAGGTGGATAGACCTAGAGTCTGTCATACAGAGTGAAGTAAGTCAGAAAGAGAGAGACAAATACCGTATGCTAACACATATATACGGAATTTAAGAAAAAAAATGTCATGAAGAACCTAGGGGTAAGACAGGAATAAAGACACAGACCTACTAAAGAATGGACTTGAGGATATGGGGAGGGGGAAGGGTAAGCTGTGATAAAGCGAGAGAGAGGCATGGACATATATACATTACCAAACGTAAGGTAGATAGCTAGTGGGAAGCAGCCGCATAGCACAGGGAGATCAGCTCGGTGCTTTGTGACCGCCTGGAGGGGTGGGATAGGGAGGGTGGGAGGCAGGGCGACGCAAGAGGGAAGAGATATGGGAACATATGTATATATATAACTGATTCATTTTGTTGTAAAGCAGAAACTAACACACCATTGTAAAGCAATTATACTCCAATAAAGATGTTAAAAAAATATATATGTAGGGGCCTTCCCTGGTGGCGCAGTGGTTGAGAGTCCGCCTGCCGATGCCGGGGACACGGGTTCGTGCCCTGGTCCGGGAAGATCCCACATGCCGCGGAGCGGCTGGGCCCGTGAGCCATGGCCGCTGAGCCTGCGCGTCCGGAGCCTGTACTCCGCATCGGGAGAGGCCATAACAGTCAGAGGCCCGAGTACCACAAAAAAAAAAAAAAAAAAAAAAAAAAAAAAAATATATATATATATATTATATATGTGTGTGTAGGAAGTGTTTTTAATGACATAAGAAATGTTTATGACATATTTATTTAAAATGAAGGATGATCCATTGTTTAATTTTGAATACATAAAGAGAATACATAGGAAAAACATAAGAACATACAGCAAAATGATAATTATGGTATTATTTTTCAACTTCCTTATTTTCTATACTTTAAACTTTTTCAAAAGTGAGAATACATTATTTTTATTTAAAAAATTATTGGAGTATAGTTGATTTCCAATGTTGTGTTCGTTTCAGGTGTACAGCATAGTGAACCAGTTATACATATACATGTATCCACTCTTTTTTTTTTTTTTTGCGGTACGTGGGCCTCTCACTGTTGTGGCCTCTCCCGTTGCAGAGTACAGGCTGCAGACGCGCAGGCTCAGCGGCCATGGCTCACGGGCCCAGACGCTCCGCGGCATGTGGGATCTTCCCGGACCGGGGCACGAACCCGTGTCCCCTGCATCGGCAGGCGGACTCTCAACCACTGCGCCACCAGGGAAGCCCTATCCACTCTTTTTTAGATTCTTTTCCCATATAGGTCATTACAGAGTATTGAGTGGAGTTCCCTGTGCTATACAGCAGGTTCTTACTAGTTATCTATTTTATATATAGTAGTGTGTATATGTCAATCCTGATCTCCCAATGTATCCCTCCCTCTCCCCTTCCCCCTCGGTAACCATAAGTTTTGTTTTCTACAACTGTGACTCTATTTGTTTTGTAAATAAATTCATTTGTACCCTTTTTAAAGATTTCATATATAAGCGATATCTTACGATACTTCTCTTTCTCTGTCTGACTTCACTCAGTATGACAATGTCTAGGTCCATCCATGTTGCTACAAATGGCATTATTTCATTCTTTTTATGGCCATTATTCTTAGAATCAGAAATCTAAAATACACACACGGGATTAATTTTCTTGTAATTTCATTGTCCTCAACTTACCATGATGTTGTCTTCGACTTCTGCTCTTATATATGGTCCCAAGAGTCCCAAATGTTCATTTAGTTCTCCGCGGTATAAGGGCTGAGTAAAGGAGCCATCAGCATATTCCTCAAATACCACCTTTTTGAACTGAGGGACACCTCCATTCTCAGCTCTGGAGAAAAAAGCAGAGGAAAAGCAATATCCTCATGGACCAGGTGGGTAGAAATGCCTCACATTGTTGTGTTCCCTGTATTTGAGATACATTTGGTAGAATTGATGATGAATTGGAAATGTAATGGAGAAGGGAGGGACAAAGAGGGATTAGAGATAACCTCCCGGTTTCTGATTTGGGCAAATGGATGGATGGTGATGCAGTTCACTGAGATGGAGAACCCTAGAAGGGTAGGTTGCTGTATACAGTTTCGGACACATGGGGTATCTATGGGAATTATATTGGGAAATACATGGAGACTGGGAGTTCACAAAAGAGGTCTAGATGAAGATTATCTATATTTAGGTGGTAACAAAATCATGGAAGTGGCTTATCAAAGCCAATAGTCAATTTTATGTCCTCATCTTACTCAACATGTAAGCAACATTTTGCATAGTTAACCACTCCATCCTCCTTGACATACTCTCTCCAGGCTTCTCTAGTATATAAGATCCATGAAAGCAGGGGGATTTGTCTGTTTTGTCCACTGTTGTACTCCCAGCAGCTGGAACAAGTGCCTGCCACATAGTAGGTGCTCAAAAAAGATTTGTTGAACGTTGAATGGATGTAGGGTTTATAAACATACTCTAAATATGAGAGCCTCAGTGTTCAGTCCTTGGACCACTTTTCTTTGCTTTTTAAAAATTCTGTAAAAACTGTGAACTAAAACTATACAATAAAGTGCATAAAACATAAATGCTTTTGATACAAAAAATGCAACCACCACTAAGATCAAGAACTTTGCCAGCAGCCCAGAAGACTCACTGTTATCTGCCTTTTCAATCACATCCTCTCCCTTCCCACTAAGTGTAACCCCCATTCTGATGTTTATAATTATTTATTTGATTTTATTCATAACCGTACCACTTATGTATACATACCTAAAGAATATAGCTTAGTTTTGCCTATTTTTGAAGTATGCAAATGGAACCATACTGCATACATTCTTTTGTTTGTGATATTTTTTACTCAGCATTATGGCTGTGATTCGTCTATGTTGTTGTGTGTAGCTATAGTTTGTTCATTCCTATTGCTGTATAGCATTCCATTGTGTGAATATAATGCAATCATGTGCATGTGAGTAATTTTTGGTGCTTATACATAGTCCTGCTATGAACCTTCCTATGAATTTCTGCTGGGCACATCTAGGAGTGGAACTGCACCATTTTCCATTTTCATCAGCAATGTATGAGAGTTCCATTTGCTCCAAATCTTCACAAACACTTGACATTGACTGTGTTTTTACATTTTTGGCCATTCTAGTGGTTGCATAGCAGTGTCTCTGTGGTTTTATTTTGCATTTCCCTGATTAATAATGAGGTTAATTTCTTATGGGTAGTAGCCATTTGGATTTCCTCTTGTGGAATTGCCTATCCAAGTTTGTTTCCTTCTTTTTTGTACCAATTTTTCTATTGGATAATCAGCCTTTTTTTCTTATTGATTCAAAGGAGTACTCTATACATTCTTGATATGAGTCTTCGTTGGCCTTTTGTGCTGCAAACATCTTCCCTTCTGTGGCTATTTTTTCATTCTCTTTTTGTTATCTTTGGAGGAGCATAAAGTCATAATTTTAATGTAGTGAAATTTATTTAAAAATTCTTCATAGTTAGTGCTTTTTGTATCTTGATATCAATTCTCTTTCTTTTCCTACCCTGAAGTTATTAAGATATTCTTTTACTTTTTTTCTTTCTAAGAGATTTAAGGTTTTATATTTATGTTTAGACTTGTAACCCACTGTTAGTGGATTTTTGTGTATAGTGCGAGTTAGGGATCCAGTTTAATGTATTTCCATATGGATATCAAAAAATTTCAGCACATTTATTGAAAACTGCTCTTCTGTGACACCTTTTCCATAAATCAAATGCCTATAAATGTGTGAGTCTAGTTTTGGATTTTCTGTTCTCTTTCACTGACCTATTTGTTTACTCCTAAGCCAATTATCACATTACTATAGCTTTAAAATAAGTCTCAATGTGTTATACAGCAATTCCTCCTATCTTGTTCCTTTTCCTCAAGAGGGTCTTGGCTATTCTTGGTGCTTTGCATTTTCTTAGTAACTTTAAAATCAGGCTTGTTGAGTTCTGCAAGAGAAAATACTTGTTGAGATTTTCACATAGGTTGTGCCGAATCTATAGATCGGTTTGGGGATAGTTTACGTTTTCATAATATCGCATTTTCCAGTACATGTACATGGTATATCTTGGCATCTACTTAGGTCTTCTTTAAAGTTTCCCAATAAATTTCCATAGGTTTTTCCATAGAGGTCTTGAAAAATTTTTGTCATACTTATTTCTACGTACTTGTTACTATTTCATTCCATTGTAAATGACATGTTCTTTTAATTTCATTTTCTATCTGTCTGCTGCTATTATATCGATATACAATAGATTTTGTATATTGATTTTCAATTCTACAAACCTGCTAACCTTCCTAGTTAATTCTAATCACTTATTTGTAAACATTTTTTATATGTATAAAATCATATCATCCGTACTCAAGGACAGTTTTATTTCTTTCTTTTCAACCTTTATACCTTTTATATGTGTTTACTGCTTGAGGGTTCAGTACAGTATTGAATAGAAGTGATGATAATGATTGAGAATTTATCTATTTCTCTATTTAAGTCTGTCAAGTTTTGCTTTATGTATTTTAAAACTATATTATTAGGTTCATAGTAATTTAGGAATGTATGGCTGCCTATTGAATTGACTGTTTTATTATTATAACATTTCCTCCTTATCTCTACAAACCTCTTGCTTTAAAGTTTCCTTTCTACTTAACTGAGTACTTAGATTTTTAAAAAATATTTATTTATTTATTTGGTTGCACTGGGTCTTAGTTGCAGTTCGCTGGCTCCTTAGTTGCGGCATGTGGACTCCTTAGTTGTGGTTTCTTGCTTATTTTTCTTGTTTTATTTCATACCCAGTATCTTTGTGTGCTAGAAGTTGTATCTGGGATATTTGTGAAAATAACTTGAGGCCTAGAATGTTGGTTTCTTATACTAGAGAGGTTTTATGTATTCTTCAGCCAGATGTCTGCAGGCACTGCCAATCCAAGACATGCTTAAATTTTGATCAAGAATAGAGATTTCATGGACAACACAGATGACAGAAAACTGGGCTGTAAGTCAATGAAGTGCAAGTTAACTGGTTTACCATTACTTTGAGGATGTAGCCCTTTGGGGACCTAGCATAAAGTGGGCACGGTTTACATCTACTTTTACTCCCTTATCATCCCATCAAGTCTTATTTGAATGCTATTAATAAGCTCATAACTCCTAAATTTATATCTTTAGCACAGACCTCTTCCTTGGATTCCAGACTCATATATCTAACTGCCTACTCAACATCTCAACTTGGGGACTTCCCTGGTGGTCCAGTGGTAAAGAATCCACCTTCCAATGCAGGGGACGTGGGTTCGATCCCTGGTCGGGGAACTAAGATCCCACATGCCACGGGGCAACTAAGCCCATGTGCCACAACTACTGAGCTCGCAAGCCTCAACTAGAGACCCCATGTGCCACAAACTACAGAGCCCACGTGCCCTGGAGCCAGCATGCCACAACTAGAGAGAAGCCCGCACGCCACAACGAAGAGCTCATGCGCTGCAATGAAAAGATCCTGCATGCCTCAATGAAGATCCCTCGTGCCGCAACTAAGACCCAATGCAGCCAAAAAAATTAAAAGAAATTTTTAAAAAACACAACTTGGATCTCTAATAGGCATCTCAAATTAAATATGTACAAAACAGACCCTTGAGTGTTTCCTCAAATAAATCTGTTCTGCTTCAAGCCTTCCACGTCTCATTAAATGTCACTATCATCCACCTAGTTGCTCAGGACAAAACCCGAAAATCTTCTTTGAGTCTTCTCTCACCATTCCTCTCCATACTCAATCTAACAGCAAGCCCTCTCTGCTTACCTTTAAATTATAATCAACATCCTTACATTCCTTTTGATTTTCACCACCACTACCCTGTTCTAATCAATAGCTTGATCAATGCTGGTGAGACTAATCTGGTGGAGAGTGAGAAACTGATGATGTAAGAGAGAACAAGGGACTTGCTGAAGCAACATTTTTCATGAAGGGAGAAAGGATGGGATCAAGTGCAAAACTGGACAGTATATTGGTACAGATGTCAGTAAATGTGGTGTTGGAAGTCTGTGGAGTTCAGTGCAAAGCATCAGCTAGGAGTGAGAAGGGGTGTTGGAGAATGGGCAAAACGTGTTGGAGACTTAGGGAAAAAGCAGAAAATGTAAGATAGAGGTCCAGGAGAGCAGGAAATATTCTAAGGTTGCTGTGCAGCAATAAGGGCTCATTTGAGGTAGAAAGCAAGGCTGGGAAGTGACAATGACTAATGAAGAGGGATAGCATCTACCCTTCCTCTAGGTCCTATATTATCTGACCACTGCTCATCTCTGCCACCTCATCTCCCTACCCCTGCACACACTTCCTTACTGTACTACATTCATGTTGGTCCTTTTTTGTTCCTCAAACATGCTAAACTTGTTTCATTCTCAGGGCCTTTGCATTTCCTGTTCCCTCTGCCGGAAATGTCTTCTCTCAGACCTCTGTTAGCTGACCTCTTATCATCATTTAGGTCTCAACTCCACAAAGAGAATTTCTCTGACCGTTACAGCTAAAGTAACACCCCCGTCACTCCACCATATTATTCAAGTCTACCTTTTGAACGGCACCAAGATTCCCCTATTTAGTTTTCTACTAATTTATTGTCCCTTGCTCTCCCAGGTAGAATGTAGGCTCCTACTTTGCTGCACTCCAGTGTCTATGCAAGTGTCTGGCATATAATAGGTGCTCAATAAATATTGGTTGACTGATTGACTCTCCTTATGTTTATCTTCCAAATGTCTCTGTGCTTTCTCTCCCCTGCCCAACCTCCCTCTGCTCCCCTAACAATCAAATCCTCCCACTTTGCCCTCTGGATCCCCAGTACTATGGAAAACAACTTTCCCTGCATCCTCAATCTCTTTACCACACACTTCACTGCTTCCTCCTGCCTCCATCAGGGCTCTCTCAGGAGACTAAACCTTACCCTGCAGCTCATAGGGCTGATAGGTGAGGCTGACTTTCTTCCTGCTCCCCATGGCTGTTTCTGACCCCCTACCCTTTTGTAGACCCCTCTTCTTCACCATCCCACCAGAGTGAGTTTCATGCCATCTGGGTTTACCATCCCGTAACTCTCATTGTTAGTGTCATCATCTAATCTCCCATTTGCTCCTCAGCTTCATCTAGACTTTGCCATCTGGTTCTCAGTTTCCTCAATCTTTGGAGTCTCACTGCTGGTTGTGCCTTTCCTATTGTTTCAGCACCTGGTAAAATCAAAGGTCACAACAGTAGGACAAAGGAATAATCAATGTACCCATACCTGTTTCTTAGTGCATGGGGGGATCTATTCATCCCATAATCCCAGAGCCGCTCCACTGCAGCAATAAAATAGTGTCGCGTTCTCTTTTGAAAGCTGCGGGGGTCCTGATTTTCACCCTCATCATAAATGTCAAAATCTTCTCTCTTCGTATCAAGTGAGAAAGTATCATCATAGTCAATTTTGTCTTCCTCTGGCTGAAAAGTAGTAAGGGTTATTTCCCTTTGATGGCGCTTCAAGACTGTTGGATTTTGAGACCACAACCTTCCAGTCCCTCCTTGCTTTACCCAGGTGGCTTCTCTTTGGGTCTTATCTTGTACTTCATTTATTGCTGCTATTGAATGATTGTTTTCACAAGGGTCCAGGGGCAAAATGATGTCTTTTGTCTTAAAAGCTCTGTGTTTTTGTGACTTCTCTAGGGATTTCTCTTCTCTTGGTATCAGGGTAGCATATTGGTTATCCCAAGCAAGGGGACCCAGCAGCTTGGGGGGAGTATTTTCAGAGCTTTCTGTTGCCCATTTCAGAAAGGGCACTTTTCCAGGTCTATTTACTTTATTCAGTTTAACAAGTCCCTGTGTTTTCTGAAGGAATATCTCTTCCCTGAGATCCAGGTGGGCAGGAGAACCATTGCTAGTTTTTGTATGGAAAAAGTCTTCCTGATGAACAACTTTGCCAGATGCTTCAGGCAATCCTGGTTTCAAGAGAACAGTGTTCTCAAGTTTCTTGTACATGAGTAAGTTTGTGGCCCGTTTCCCTAGGGCGCTGATATTTCTTTGACCTCCAATTACTTCCAAGGTTAGGAAGGCTAAAGAAAGGTTATTTCTCTTGGCTCCTTGTAAGAAATGACTGCTTTCTTGGACCCCAGAACTCCTTTCCACAAAGCTATAACTACAGGCGGATGCTGGAGGATGAGAAGAGTTGTCTTGGGATGGAATCTTGGTCACATCTGTAGGTCTAATTGATGGGAATACTGATACCTGTGCAATGGGTAATGCAGAGCCATTTGTTTGAATGTCATGACTCCTCATAGAACAACCTGATAAGAATGACTGAATAATGGCCCTTTTCTCCTTCCTGTTGTACTCTATCTGTGTGACGGTGCCCTGGGTCAAATATTTCATGTTTTTGGACCACTGAGTTGAGGTGTCATTCAAAGTTACCCCCCTTTCGAGCTTTATTTCTTCCAGTGGGAGTCTGAATTGTTTCAAATCCCGCTTATCACGTTGAGGTATAGCCTTCTGCTGACTTGGAATAGGAGACATCTTTGTGGTGCTTGGATATTTATCTAGCGTTTTCTTTGTTTGATTTCCCAAGTCTTCCAAGTTTGCTTCCTCCCTTCTTTTTGAGAAATGGGCCATGTGAATCCCTGCTCTTTTTGCTGAGCCATTCAATGACCTGGTGTCTTGAAGTACTGGAGAATATGTCTCCTCATCTGAACCTTCTACATTTTGCTTAGTGCTTAGTGAAAAAAGGTTCTTCAGAAAATTCTTAGTCCCAGTCACTGTATACACCTGAGGCAAAACTACATTCTCTTGGATTAATTTTTCTTTCCTTTCTATCTCTTCCTGAGACCTTTTTTCTTGATTCTGTGTATCATTTTCTTGGACATTAGCCAAGTTAGTAAGAAATACGTTCTTGCTATTTGGAAAAATCATCGCTTTAAGACCTGTGCCCTTGCTAAATTCCTCCTCTCCTACTACCACCTTATTCTTCTCTGACAAGAAATTCTGATCTTTCACAGATTTTTCTGATCCCGAAGATGTTAATTGCTTTGGATTGGGCCTTTGCCCAGAACTTAAGGAGTTCTTGCCATGGGTCCTTTTTATCCAATTTGTTGAATCTGGCAAGAACAGAGTCTTGAAGAGCGATGGATCTGGATATTCTGCATCTAGTGGCACAGAGCCTTCTTTGTTTTGGTGGATCATTTCCATATTTTTTGACGAATTAGTTTTATTTGACACATGATTTAGTCCCAAAGCTGTAGTATTTTTGTCCATAAACATTTCATCATGAATTAAGGAAGTTACTTCTTGAAACTCAGTATTACTTTCTAACATAATATCTTGCAAGACTGATGTACTATTATCAATTAATAATGCTGGGTCATCAATGTGAGTCTTTGTATTAGTTGTTGAGTTAACTGGTGCCTTGTTTGTCTTTACTAAGGAGATATTAACTTGAAATAAAGCATCATCTTTGGTCAGTGAAGCAGGTCCACGAACTCTTTCCTCTTTAAATAACCTATCACTCTCCACTGATAATACATTTTCTCCCAGTGAACTTTCTTGACTATTTGTTAAAACTGCTTCTAATGACTTGGAATCATTATCTTCTTTACTCAAGCCCAAAGGTACACCAGACCCAATAAAGTGAGATGAATTTTTGCCAAATACATGGGCACCTAATTGACTACTAAAATTAACTGGCATATTTGGGGGTCCTAAGGAACCTGTCTTTTCAGTACCTGCTGACAACTTGTCTGATGGAATTGTTGGTGGAGTCATTAGGTTGTTCGATGAACTAGAAATTTTAAAATCAAGTTTCTTCAACTCTACTGTTGTTATAGTTGTCCCCAAATTCTCATTCAATCTTAACGGCAGCTCTGGCTCAGGCGTAGATACTCTTTTCCCACTGTGATGGAGCTCTGGTGTGAGATGTGCCACTTCAGACGGGCGCTTGTTTCTTTCTATTGCTCTAGGTAAATGATCATTAGCCTTATTTCTGGCTTCTTGGAGATCAGATAAGGATAATCCATGTGGAGTAGGATTCTGTCCCAAGAGCACCAGCAAATCACTAGAGGAGACACTTTGTTCTTTAAGCAGCTGCATTCTCTCTCCAGACTGAGGGTCAGTCTTCTCTACATCATTTTCTGGAGTTGTGGTGGCTTTGAATTGCATTTGCCTAGTGCTAGGGTGCCTTGAATTCTGGGAGAAGCTTCTGGGTTCAATGACATTGTTTTCATTCAGCAAGAAGGTTGGAATATCTTCATATGTGTCCTCATAATAATCACCAGTGTTCCTGTCACAACTATAAACCTTCAGTAAGGCTGTCATGCCTCTGTTCCGAAAGTCTGAGTTGTGGCACCCCAGAACCCACAGACCTGGAGATGAGGAAGAATAAGACTCTGGTTACTCATAACCCAGGTCCCAAGCAAGATTTGTGTTAGAGGTTCTCTTCTATTCCCAGATAAATGAAAAAATACTACTCAGTACCATTATATAGCAGGTTGTTAGGTTAAGTCCCTGACACATGGAACAGTAGTACAACAATGGTAGTAAAAGTGGTTTTGCATTGCTGCTGTTGTGGTATATCTGTTTGTGACCACAAGAAAGGGCTGCGATTTAAAATGAATATATATATATATATATATATATGGATAAAAATGGAGAAATGTAATCATACACAATAGTGGAGAGTCTTACTAGTCACACAGAACTCTTTGGTGACAAGGGAGCAGGACTTACGTTTAGGATACAAATAACATAAAATCCCACCACAGTTCTAGCAATATTAATTTCTACTATGAACAGGATTATCTGAGTAAAAGAATTTCATGGTGGTAAAGTATATGCATAAACATAAATGAAAAGAAATACACCTTTACTAAGCTATCCATCAGGTACCTGAACAGTCTCATCAAGTCACAATATTTGCAAGCAAAATCTTAACTGAATACAGCTTTTCCTCAAAGAGAAAACTTTTCTCAAAGTATATTTCCACAGAGCCCTATGAGACAATGGGATGCCCATGGAAAAGGTTCCTGTGGTCAAACATTCTGGAATTAATGCACACTGCAATCTATGTGCAGCCAGATAATCACTCGAATGGGAAATGAGAATAAAGAGATTTTCTAATATACAAGGATTCAGAATATCTACCTCTAATTCAGCCATTCTCAGGAAGTGATTAGAGAATGTCTTCTACCAAAATAAAGGAGTATATTAAAAAATACGAAGACATGGGATACAAAAACCCAATTTCATGATATTTAAAGCATATTTTTGATGGTATAAAACCATATTGGTTCAGAGTAGACCAGAACTGGAGCTGAAATGAGTAATTTAAATAAGGTTTTTCACTTTAAAAATTCCACTGTTATAACTTAGATAAATCTAATACTTCCTTTTCCTGAGGAAGACAGTAATTGGTTGAGAAAAGGGGAAATGAAACTCCATAAACAGGTCTAGAATGACATCCACCATACTCTGAGAAGGGCCTGGGATTGGGAATAGTGATCAAGAGGAACTTTAGTTATATCTGTACTGGTTGAATTTTTGTAAGGAGAACATATTTTTGTATTACATGTGTGAATAAAAATAAATTAAAACATTATAGTAATTAATTAATAAATTTCAATCCAAGAGCTTAAAGAAGAGTTGATTCTGATTAAAACTCAATAAAATAAATAACCAAATAAAAATAAGAAATTCCACACATATAAAATTTGAAATAAGGAAGGAGATATAACCACAGATGCAAAGAAAATTAACTTATATTTCCCTTGGACACACCTCAGCTGCCAATCTCCCACTCCAACTTCCGAAACAGGCATAAGACGCCTGGCCAAGTTTGAGATTTGATCAGCACTACAACTATACGGACCTGCCTCCAACGTCAGTGATATAACTGGGGCTTTCAATGAACTAATTGATTTTTTAGGCTGATGTTCAATCCTGGAGCTAGTTCCTATCAAAGTAACCGAGAGAGACAGAGCCCAGCTGATCACAAGTGGGTAGGAGCACACCTCAGGCTTCATTAGGCAAGAGCTCTTTAATGATAGTGCAATATCCCTAGCATGGAATATTAACCAATTTTTTAAAATGATGATGTTCATCTATATTTAGTGATATAGAAAAACATCAAATACATTATTAAGTGAGGGGAAAAAAGATTACAAAACATGATATAATCACCATTCTACTATCTGTTTCTGTGAGTTCTACTTTTTCTTTTTTTCAAAAAGATTTCCCATAGTAGTGATTCCATACAATATTTTTCTTGGTCTGGCTTATTTCACTTAGCATAATGCCCTCCATTTATCATTATTACAAAATATTGGCTATATTCCCTGTGTCATAGTATATATCCTTGTAGCTTATTTATTTTATACATAGTAGTTTGTACCTCTTAATCCCCTTTCCCTATCGTGCTCCTCCCCCTTCCCTCTCCCCACTGGTAACCACTAGTTTGTTCTCTGTATCTGTGAGTCCGCTGCTTTTTTGTTATCTTCACTAGTTTGTCGTATTTTTTAGATTCCACATATAAGTGATAGCATACAGTATTTGTCTTTCTCTGTCTCACATATTTCACTTAGCATAATACACTCCAAGTCCATCCATGTTGCTGCAAAGGGCAAAACTTCATTTTTCAATGACTGAGTAGTATTCCATTGTGTGTATATATATATATATTCCATTGTATATATGTATGTATGTATGTATGTGTACATATATATATATATATATATGTATATCCATCTGTTGATGGACACTTAGGTTGGCAATTGTAAATAGTGCTGCTATGAACATTGGGGTACACATCTTTTTTTTCAATTAGAGTTTTCTTTTTTTTTTTTTGGATATATACCCAGGAGTGGAATTGCTGGGTCATACAGTAGTTCTATTTTTAGTTCTTTGAGAACCCTCCATACTGTTTTCCATGGTGGCTGCACCAATTTGCATTCCCACCAATATTGTGTTAGCCTTTCATTTTTCCACTTCCTTGCCAACATTTGCTATTTGTTGTCTTTTTGCTGATGGCCATTCTGACAAGTGTGAGGTGATATCTCATTGCGGTTTTGATTTGCATTTCTCTGATGATTGATGATGGTGAGCACCTTTTCATGTGCCTCTCAGCCATCTGTAAGTCTTCCTTGGAAAAATGTCTATTCAGGCTTTCTGACCATTCTTTAAATTGGGTTGTTTGTTTTTTTGATGTTGAGTTGTGTGAGCTGTTTACATATTTTGGATATTAACCACTTGTTGGTCATATCATTTGCAAATATTTTCTCCCATTCAGTAAGTTGTCTTTTTATAAAAATATTTATTTATTTGGCTGCATTGGGTCTTAGTTTCAGCATGTGGGATCTTTTGTTGTGGCAGGCGGGCTTCTCTCTAGTTGTGGCGCATGGGCTCTAGAGCACACACGGGCTTAGTTGTCCCGCGGCATGTGGGATCTTAGTTCCCTGACCAGGGATCGAACCCACATCCCCTGCATTGGAAGGCGGATCCTTAACCACTGGACCACCAGGGAAGTCCCAGTAGGTGGTCTCTTTGTTTCTGTTTTGTCGATGGTTTCCTTTGCTGTGCAAAAGCTTTAAGTTTAATTAGGTCCCATTTGTTTATTTTTGCTTTTATCTCCTGTAAGAGACAGATCCAAAAAAATGTTGCTACTATTTATGTCATAGAGTGTCTCATCTATGTTTTTTTCTAGGAGTTTTATCATATCTGGTCTCACATTTAGGTCTTTAATTTATTTTGAGTCTATTTTCGTATATGGTCTTAGAGAATTTCTAATATCATTCTCTTACATGTATCTGTCCAGTTTTCCCAGCTCTACTTATTGAAGGGACAGTCTTTTCTCCATTGTATATTCTTGCACCCTTCGTTGTAGATTGACCAGAAGTGTGTGGGTTTATTTCTGGGCTCTCTATCGTGTGCCATTGATCTATATTTCTGTTTTTTGTTTTGGCTATTCATTATCTTTTGTGTTTACATATAGATTTAAAAATTTTTTGTTCTAGTTCTGTGAAAAATGCTATTGGTAATTTGATAGGGATTGCATTGGATCTGTAGATTGCCTTGGGTAGTATAGTCATTTTGACAATATTGATTCTTCTAATCCAAGAACATGGTATATCTTTCCATCTGTTTGTGTCATCTTTGATTTCTTTCATCATCATCTTATAGATTTCTGAGTACAGGTCTTTTGCCTCCTTAAGCAGGTTTATTCCTAGGTATTTTATTCTTTATTATGTGATTGTAAATGGGATTGTTTCCTTAATTTCTCTTTCTGATAGTTTGTTGTTAGTGTATAGAAATGCAACAGATTTTCTGTATATTATTTTTGGACCCTACAACTTTACTGAATTAATTGATGAGCTCTAGTAGTTTTTTGGTGGTGTCTTTAGGATTTTCTATGTATAGTGTCATGTCATCTGCAAATAGTGATAGCAAATAGTGACAAAGAGTGACACCTGTTGGTGGGTGAAGCTGGTCCCAAGGCTAGAGCAGGCTCACTGGAGGGCAGGGCCAGAGTCCAGGGGATTCTGGGGCTGGTGCCTGCCCACTGGTGGGTGAAGCTGGGTCCCAGGGTCTCTGGCTGGGGGTCGCTGGGGGTCCCGGGTCTGGTGCCTGCACACTGGTTTGTGGGGCAGATCCTGTGCCCTCTGGTGGACAGGGCCATGTCCAGGGGCAGCTGTGGGCTCAGGGGATCTTAAGGCAGCCTGTCTGTTGGTGGGTGGGGCTGTGCCCATGCCCAGTTAGTTGCTTGGCATGAGGTGTCTCAGCACTTTTGCCTACAGGCAGGGATGGGTCCTGAGGCTTATAAGCTAGAGGGAGGATTTCACCATGGTGCTTACCAGCACCAGTGTCCTCCTGGTAGAATCAGCTCCCCAAATGGCTGCCACCAGCGTCTGTGTCCCCAGGGTGAGCTGCAGTTGCCTCCTACCTCTCTGGGAGACTCTCCAGATCAGCAGGTAGCTCTGACCCAGGCTCCTATTACTGCTTCTGCCCTGGATCCCGGAGCATGTGAGAGTTTGTGTACGCCCTTTAAGAGTACAGTTTCTGCTTCCCACAGCTCTCTGGGACTCTCGGGCGTGAGCCCTGCTGGTCTTCAAAGCCAAATGCTCTGGGGGCTCATTTTCCCAGTATATGACTCACAGGCTATGGAGCCCAACATAGGGTCAGACCCCTCTCTCCTTGGGGAGAACCTCTGCAATGGTACTTATCCTCCTGTTTGTGGATTGTCCACCTGGGTTTATGGAACTTGCCTATATTGCGACTCCACCCCTCCTATCCATCTTGTTTGTTCCTTCTTCATACATTAGTTGTAGAAGATCTTTTCTGGTACATTCCAGTCTTTTCCACTGATGGTTGTTCTGAAAATAGTTGTGATTTGGTGTGCCTGTGAGAGCAGGTGAGCTCAGGGTCTTTCTACTCTTCCATTCATTCATCAATGGACACTTAGGTTGTTTCCATGTTTTGGCTGTTGTGAATAATGTTGCAATAAACATGGGAGTGCAGATATCTCTTCAAGATCCTGATTTCATTTCCTTTGTATGTATACCAGAAGTGGGATTGCTGGATCATAGGGTAGTTCTATTTTTAATTTTTTGAGGAACCTCCATACTGTTCTCCATAATGGCTGCACCAATTTATATTCCCACCAACAATGCACAAGGATGCCCTTTTCTTTCTTTCTTTCTTTCTTTTTAAAAAAATATTTATTTATGTATTTGGCTGTGCTGGGTCTTAGTTGTGGCACACAGGATCTTCATTGTGACATGCGGGATCTTTAGTTGCGGCATGCAGGATCTTTAGTTGCAACATGTGGGATCTTAGTTGTGGCATGCAGGATCTAGTTCCCTGACCAGGGATTGAACCCAGGCCCCCTGCATTGGGAGCATGGAGTCTTAACCACTGGACCACCAGGCAAGTCCCAAGGATTCCCCTTTCTCCACATCTTTGCCAACACTTATTATCATGTGATTTTTTTGATAATAGCCGTTTTGACAGGTCTGAGCTGATATCTCACTGTGGTTTTGATTTGCATTTCCCTGATGATTAGCGACATTGAGAACATTTTCATATACCTGTTGGTCACTTGTATGTCTTCTCTGGAAAAATTTAATGGTATTCCATAAATCCTGTAGGCTTTCTTCATTCCTTTTTTTCTCCTCTTGACTGGATAATTTCAAAAGATTTATCTTTGAGTTTGCAGATTGTTTCTTCTGCTTAATCAAGTATGTTGTTGAAGCTCTCTATTGCATTTTTCATTTCGTTCATTATATTCTTTAGCTCCAGGATTTCTGGGTTCCTTCCTTCCTTCCTTTCTTCCTTTCTTCCTCCCTTCCTGCCTCCCTCCCTCTTTCTCTCTTTCTTTCTTCTGCGGTTCAGCAGCTCCAGTTCCAGGGAGGGCACAACAGCATAGTCTCCATGCAGTTCTGTCAGTTGAGGTCAATGTCAGTGAAGACTGTGGAGGGTCCTTGATGGTCAAGGCTGTGAGTGTCTGTGATGGAAGCAGTGGTGAGGGTTGTTGGCCTCCTAGATGGCAAAGGATGCTGGGGTCCTCTTGATCACCTTTTCACCCACAGACTGAGGTCCTAGCTGAGGGGATTCTTCTCGGTGCTGTGTCTGGCATGTGAGCACACAGGCCTTGATGGCAGTGCTGGGTTCTGGGACAGAGATGCACATGCATTGATGGTGGTGCCAGTGTTTGGGGTGCAGGTGCTCAGAGTGACAGTGTAGTTCATGGTTCCTGAGCTTGGAGTGTGAGCACATCTGCTGTAGTGGCGCCAGTTTCAAAGGCACAGGCATGCACAGATCGCCAATGAAGCTGGGGTCCACATTCTCTTAAGGCATGCCACATCAGCTCAGGTCCTGGTGGGTGGGGTGCAGTGGTGTCTTGGTGCTTGGAGGGGCAAGGTAGAGCAGCAACATGGGCCCCAGGGATGATGGGGTCCTCAGGCTCTGAGTTGCAAGCACACCAGCAACTCAAGCCCTGAAGATGGTGGGTGCTGGGGGAGGCCTAAGCCCTGAGGGGAGGATGCAGCTCCTCCTCTGGGGGGAGGCAGCGGCTTGGACTGTAAGCAGGTCCATCAGGTGGTGAAGGCTGCTGGTGTTCCTGGTGGTGACAAGAGGGGTTACAGTTCTCCTGTTGTCCTTTCCCCATGGGAAGGAATCCCTTAGAGGGGATCCCCTTTGGCACCAAGCTGCTTCAGACTGAGGGACAGAATGACACAAGTCAAATTTTTGATACGCTCTTCTATTTGGCCATCCTCATCTTTGTGCTCCACAGTGTTTCTGATACTTCTTCATTCTGTTCTAGATTTGTCCAAGAGCTATTTTCATTGGTATGTACACAGTGCAAATATTATTCACAATTTCAGGAGAAATGAAGACTTTTCAGACAAGCAAAACCTGATAAAATTAATTAACCAGCAGACGTGCACTATAAGCGTTAAGGAGATACACTATAAATGTAAGCGCATAGAAAGGTTGAAAGTACCAGAATGGAAAAAGCATATACCACACAAACATTAACCAAAATAAAGGTGACTGAGGCACATAAATTTCAGAAAAAGCAGATATTATGGCAACAAGTACTACTTCAGAAAAAGAAGGACATTTCACAATGATAACATGGTTAATTTAACAGGAGTACATAACAATCTTAAATTTGTAAGCACCTGATTTTATTTTGCCTCATTTATTTTGAAACAACAAACCCAACAATTACAGGTAGAGCTCTTAACATAGTTCTCTCAGTAACTGTAAGAAGCAGACAAAACATCAGCAAACTTATAAGGATTTTAACAAAATGATAAAGCAACTTGACATACATGGAACAGTCCACCTAACTGCAAAGACACATTCATCTTAAGTTCCAACGAGCCATTAGCCAAAGGAAACCATATGCTGGGCATAAAGCAAGTCTCAGCACATTTCAAAGAACTGAAATCATGTAGAGTATGTTATATGACCACAGCGAAGTAAAAATACGAAATGAGCAACAGAAAACTAGAAAATATCCATATGTTTAGGAATTTAGTAAACCAGTTTTAATAATTATGAATAAAAGAAGTCACAATGGATATTAGAAAATATTTCTAATATTTTAATATAATTGATAATAAAAATGACTCATCAAAACTTCTGATATGTGGGATTTTTCCCTGCTCTTACCAGTTTTATTCAAAATTAAGGCACAGAAAAAAAGAATTAAAAGGCATAAGTGTTGGAAAGGAAAAGCTGAAACTGTCAATATTTGCAACAATTTGATTGTGTACAAGAAAATCTTATGGGACTCTATAAAATAACTGCCAGGTCTTACAGTGAATTTAGCAAGGCTGCAAGATACAAGGTCAATATACAACAATTAATCGTATGTCTTTTGTGTATATGTTCCAGCAAAACGTTATTTACAGAAACAGGTGACCAACCTGCTCACTAGTTTCTTTTTTTATTGAGATATAATTGATAGATACCACTGTGTA
The DNA here is from genome assembly GCF_951394435.1 of Stenella coeruleoalba. Taxonomy (NCBI): domain Eukaryota; kingdom Metazoa; phylum Chordata; class Mammalia; order Artiodactyla; family Delphinidae; genus Stenella; species Stenella coeruleoalba. The sequence goes on from NC_137152.1 coordinate 122,882,231, forward strand.
AGTTTAACCTTTACAGTGTATTGATTTGATACATTTATATATTGCAATATGGATCACCATCATAGTGGTAGCTATGTGCCTTTATCACATCACATAATTATCATCTTTTTGTGGTGATATGCGGTTAAAGCAGGGTGTAAAGTGAGCTGCAAGAATGATGTACTGATAGGGAATTCCCTGGCGGCGCAGTGGTTAAGAATCCACCTGCCAATGCCGGGGACACGGGTTTGAGCCCTGGTCCGGGAAGACCCCACGTGCCGCGGAGCAACTAAGCCCATGCGCCACAACTACTGAAGCCCGCGCACCTGGAGCCCGTGCTCTGCAGCAAGAGAAGCCACCGCAATGAGAACCCCACACACCGCAACGAAGAGTAGTCCCCATTCGCCGCAACTAGAGAAAGCCCGCACGCAGCAACGGAAGACCCAATGCAGCCGAAAATAAATAAATTTTTAAAAATAAATAAATAGGGGCTTCCCTGGTGGCCCAGTGGTTGAGAGTCCGCCTGCCGATGCAGGGGACACGGGTTCGTGCCCCGGTCTGGGAGGATCCCACATGCCCGCGGAGCGGCTGGGCTCGTGAGCCATGGCCGCTGAGCCTGCGCGTCCGGAGCCTGTGCTCCGCAATGGGAGAGGCCACCACAGCAGTGAGAGGCCCGCGTACCGCAAAAAATAAATAAATAAATAAATAAAAATTAAAAAAAAAGAATGATGCACTGACACATACCACAACGTGGATGACTCTGGCTGAGTGACAATTATGCCAAGTGAAATAAGCCAGACACAAAAGGACAAATAAAAGGGATCAGACTTTTCCCTCAAGACACATAAAGCAGAGTTTTAATTTGTCTTTAGAATTTAAGTGATCACCAAAGTAGTTTAAAAGCTTCTCAAAATATTGATATTTTAAATATCTTTCTCTGCCTACACACAGACACACACACAGACACACACACACACACACACACACACACACACACACACTTTCTTTCTTTGGTTTCGACAATTACAACCATATTATGCATACTGTTTTATAATATTTTTGCAGGTATTTAATTCATTCATTCATCGAAAAAACGTTTATTAAGCGTCTACTATAGGCCAGGCACTGTAAACATTCGGGATTCAGTGATGAGCAAGATAACAAGGTCCCTGTCCTTAGAGACCTTACAACTTAGCTGGAAAACAGATAACAAAGACATAAACACGAATAAACAAGATACTTTCAGAGGTGTTACTGGAGTTTTGTCAGGTTCTTCACTCACTTCTTACAAAACTGCATTTCTTGAAGTAAGATAAATTTCTGGGTATGAAGGTGAATCTATATTTTTATATGCTGAGATTGGTTTTTATTCCCAAGAAATTTCCCCATGAGAATTTATCTCCAGAAAAGCCATAAGTGTAAGAGAATAACTACAGTGTGTAGGTAGTCTTATGTGCTTCCCTCTGCAGATGATGGGGGTGGGAGGGACAAGGAGCCCTTGTTACTCAGCTGCAACAGTGTGTGTTAGATTTAGGCCGGGCCTCTGTTCCTCCTGTACACTGGGCTGGTGCTCTCAAAAGCAATGAGATATCATCTCACACCAGTCAGAATGGCCATCATCAAAAAATCTAGAAACAATAAATGCTGGAGAGGGTGTGGAGAAAAGGGAACACTCTTGCACTGCTGGTGGGAATGTGAATCGGTACAGCCACTATGGAGAACAGTATGGAGGTTCCTTAAAAAACTACAAATAGAACTACCATATGACCCAGCAATCCCACTACTGGGCATATACCCTGAGAAAACCAAAATCGAAAAAGTGTCATGTACCAAAATGTTCATTGCAGCTCTATTTACAATAGCCCGGAGATGGAAACAACCTAAGTGTCCATCATTGGGTGAATGGATAAAGAAGATGTGGCACATATATACAATGGAATATTACTCAGCCATAAAAAGAAACGAAATTGAGCTATTTGTAATGAGGTGGATAGACCTAGAGTCTGTCATACAGAGTGAAGTAAGTCAGAAAGAGAGAGACAAATACCGTATGCTAACACATATATATGGAATTTAAGAAAAAATGTCATGAAGAACCTAGGAGTAAGACAGGAATAAAGACACAGACCTACTAGAGAATGGACTTGAGGATATGGGGAGGGGGAAGGGTGAGCTGTGACAAAGCGAGAGAGAGGCATGGACATATATACACTACCAAACGTAAAATAGATGGCTAGTGGGAAGCAGCTGCATAGCACAGGGAGATAGCTCAGTGTTTTGTGACCACCTAGAGGGGTGGGATAGGGAGGGTGGGAGGGAGGGAGACGCAAGAGGGAAGAGATATGGGAACATATGTATATGTATAACTGATTCACTTTGTTATAAAGCAGAAACTAACACACCATTGTAAAGCAATTATACCCCAATAAAGATGTTACAAAAAAAAAAAAGCCTTGCGGTAGTTATGGAGGGAGAGAGAGGGCGAGAAGCTGACAGCCACATTCGTCCAGAAGGCTGCACAGTGGTTTGATGTTATGTGTGCAAAAGGAGATAATGATGTACTTCCCAGCAATACCAATGTTCACAAGGCACACGGAAACACGTTTAGTCCCTGCGTGTTAACTGCATGTATAAATGTATAGTCACCACTACAGTTTAGTAAACACACTTAAACTTTTGGCTGATGGCAAGTAAAAGCACTTTTTAGAACAAAGACTTTTAACTTAAATACTTGATGTGGTGTTGTCTTTAAAATGCCTTGTAATTACCAAAATCACTTGAACCATTTAGTATCTACCCAAATGTAAGCTAGTGGGCAAAAGAACATGTGAATGGCTAGTGAAGCAAACACCACTGTTAGTAAAAGAATAATATAAATAACTAACCTGGGTTTTCCATTGACATGAAGACAGTTTCTCCTGAGAAGGGGAATAGGGTAAGTGTGTCTTCATAGACCATTTTGTGTTTGAAGGTATATCCAGAGAAAAAGACAGACAGGAAGTCAGTCTGTGCTCCAACACTTAGAATGTACCAGTATGCCACCTCATGCAAACAAACCGACAGTTGCAAGCTATCAAAAACATAGCCATTGATGCCTGTAAAGAGAATGGAGAATAAAAGATTTTAGCAGTACCTGCATGTATTACTTTGGACTGTCATGATCTGATTAGAAATGATTATATGTTATGCCCGTTACCTTATTCCCAAGAAGAGATAACATTATACCTTTCAAAAAAGTAAATTGTTAATACTTGATCAGCTAGGTTCCAATGTCAAAGTGTGGAGAGTCACAGACCATCACAGTACTGATGGATTTAGATGCTGTATGGTGGGCGCAGGCTGATGAGCAGCAGGACGTTTGCATGCTCTCAGAGTATCTCCCTATACACTGCTTATTAGCTGCAAGGAGAAAAATAATAACTACACGGAGGAAAAAACCAGAAAAAAACTCTTGATCTGGTGATCAAAATTAGTATCTGCTAGTGTTCCAAATTCAAGGAAACAGGTATCAAAGAAGCAGGACAACTAGATCCATAACTAGACCCTGAAACAGAGAGAGGAAATGCTACAAAATATAGCACTGATGGATACAACTGGAATATTGGCTACCAATTAGGTAAGGTTATTGTATAAATGTGTTAGATAATGTATTCTATGACTGTTAAATTTTCTGGATTTCATAACTGCACTTTGGTTATATAAGCAAATATCTTTATTCATAGGAAATACACAATGAAGTATTAAGAGATAAAGGGGCACGATATCTGCAAGCTATTCTCAAGTTGAAAATAAGTAATAAAAAGTATATATAGAAGAAAGAGAGAATGATAAAGCAAAAATAGCAAAATCTTAAAAAATGAGTGAATCTGGATAAAAGGTATATATATATACCCATTAAGGGTATATATATATACCTATATATCTATATATATATACCTATTTTTGCAGCATTTCTGAAAGTTTGAAATTATTTCTAAATAAAAAGTAAGTAAAAGTAACACAGATTTCAATTTATAAACAGAATTGTTTCTGAAAGCCTCTTCCATACATCTATCTGTCCATCCATTCAATAAACATTTGTTTACCTGCAAGGTGGAGGCCCACAAATCCACTAAGCAATGCTCAGACACTAGCTTAGTGCAACTAATTGAGAAGCAAAGTTTCTTGCCCTACAAAGTGTTAAAAGATATTTTAAAGTTATTGTAATTAAAAGCATGGTCTGAGTGCAGTATAGATGATTATGTCAATCAGAATACAGAGTCCAGAAACAGACACAGATATAAATGGAAATTTAATACATGACAAAGAGAGCACCCCAAAACAGTAGCAGAAAGAATGAACTATTTGGTAAACGCTGGTGGAAAATATGACTATTCATATGGGACCACAAAAGACCCTGAATAGCCAAAGCAATCCTGAGAAAGAATAACAAAGCTGGAGGCCTCACACTTCCTGATTTCAAACTACACTACCTTTGTAGTGATCAAAATAGTATGGCACTCGCATAAAAATAGACACATAAATCAATGGAAAAGAATCAAGAGCCCAGAAGGAAACTCTCACATATATGGCCAACTGATAAATGACAAGAGAGCCAAGAATACTCAATGGGGAAAGGATAGTCTCTTCAATAAATGGTTCTGGGAAAACTGAATAGCCACATGCTGAAGAATGAATTTGGACCTTTACATTACATGATACACAAAAATTAACTTGAAATGGATTAAAGGCAAGCATAAGACCTGAAATTGTAAAACTCCTAGAAAACATAGGGAAACTTGTCTTTGCAATGATTTTTTGGATGTGACACCTGAAGCACAAGCAACAAAAGTAAAAATTAATAAGTGGGACTACATCAAACTAAAAATCTTCTGCACAGCAAAAGAAACGATCAACAGAATGAAAAGGCAACCACCTATGGAATGGGAGAAGATATTTGCAAAGCATGTATCTGATAAGGGATTAATGTCCAAAATATATAAAGAACTCATACAACTTAATAACAAAACAAACAAACAAGCAAAAACAATTTGATTTTAAAAATGGGCAGGGGAACTGAATAGACATTTTCCCAAAGAAGACATACAAATGGTCAACTGGTACATGAAAAGATGCTCAACAGCACTAATCATCAGGGAAATGTGATCCTCAGTGAAATAAGTCAGAGAAAGAGAAATACTGTATGATTCCACTTATATGTGGAATCTAAAAAATATGAACTCATAGAAACAGAGAGTAGAATTGTGGTTACGAGGGGCTGGGGTGTGTGTGTGGGAAATGGACAGATGTTGGTCAAAGGATACAAACTTCCAGCTATGTAAGGGGAATAAGTTCTGGGGATCAGCATGGTGATTTTGTTAATAATACTGTATTATATACTTGAAACTTGCTAAGAGAGTAGATATGAAATGTTCTCACCACAAAAAAGAAATGGTAATTATGTGATCTGGTGGAGGTGTTAGCTAACACTATGTGTTATACACCTTAAACTTTTATACAATTTTATATGACAATTTTATATTAATAATGCTGGAAACAAAACAAAACAAACAACAACAGTCTGTGTATAAAGGGTAAAATTTCAAAGGTATTACCCCCACAATGGGAAAAGACGTGTGCATAACTCCCAAAATAGTAAAGAAAAATCGGAATTTAAAAACACTTAATTGATCAAAAAATAAAGGAGAAAATACTAAAAATTTAGAAAAAAAGGAAACACAAATTACTATAAATAAATCCCATGTAGATAGGATAAACTCCCCATTTAAGAGGGAGATGGTCTAGGACTTCCCTGGTGGTCCAGTGGTTAAGACTCTGTGCTTCCACTGCAGTGGGCACAGGTTCAATCCCTGTTCAGGGGAACTAAGATCCTGCATGCCAGGCGGTGCAGCCAAAAGAAAGAGGAGAGAGAGAGAGAGTGAGAGAGAGAGAGAGCGAGAGAGTGAGAGAGAGAGATGGTCTAATGGGATCTCGTCCTCAGCACAGATTCTCCCAGGGTCTCCGCACAGATTTGCTCTGGCCATTGGCTCCTCCTGACTGGCAGAGTCATCCTTGGGGGGTTTCTCCTCTATTCATATGGCTTTCCTTCCTGGGGCTGCTTGGCAGAGAGTCCCTGGCTCAAGGCTCAGGGGTTTGGAGCTGGCTCCAGGTTCTCTGATTATTTCCAAGTTTTAGCAATTATGGATAGAGCTGCTGTGTACATTCATGGACAGGTTTTTGTGTGAACCTAAGTTTTTATTTCTCTAGGGTAAATACCCAGGAGTGGGATTGCTGGATCATATGGTAGTTCTATGTTTAATTTTTGAGGAACCTCCATACTGTTTTCCATAATGGCTGTGCCAACTTACATAGCCACGAACAATATACAAGGGTTCCCATTCCGCACATCCTTGCAACACTTGTAATCTTTTGTGATTTTGATAACAGGCATTCTAACAGGTGTGAGGTGATATTTCATTGTGGTTTTGATTTGCATTTGCCAAACTGTCTTCCAGAGTGACTAAACCATTGTACACGCCCACCAGCAATGCATGAGGGCTCCTGTTGCTCTGCACAGCATATTTAATATTGTCCGTTTTGTTTTATTTTAGCTGTTAAAATAGACATGTGGCAGTATCTCACTATGGCTTTAATATGCATTTCCTTAATGGCCAATGATCGAGTATTTTTTCATACGCTTATGTGCCTTCCATATATCTTCTCTGGTAATGTGTCTGTTCAAATCTTTTGCACATTATTAGGCATCTGTTTGTCTTCTTACTGCTGAGTCTGAGAGTTTACATATGGATATGTGATTTGCAAATATTTTCTACCAATCTGTGGCTTGTCGTTTCATTCTCTTTAACAATATCCTGTGTAGAGCAAAAGTTTTTCATTTGATGAAATCCAATTTATCAAGTTTTTCCTTCTATTAATTTTGATTTTGGTGTCATTTATCAGAACCCTTTGCCTAACTCCAGGTCATGAAAATTTCCTTCTATGTTTTCTTTGAAACTTTTTGTCGTTTTACATTATACATTTATATTTTTAAATATAAATTTATTTCTTTCTTTATTTATGGCTGCGTTGGGTCTCCGTTGCTGCGCGCGGGCTTTCTCTAGTTGCGGTGAATGGGGCCTACTCTTCGCTGTGGTGCGTGGGCTTCTCATTGCAGTGGCTTCTCGTTGCGGAGCACGGGCTCTAGGCGCGCGGGCTTCAGTAGTTGTGGCACTCGGGCTCAGTAGTTGTGGCGTGCAGGCTCTAGAGCGCAGGCTCAGTAGTTGTGGCGCACGGGCTTAGTTGCTCCGTGGCATGTGGGATCTTCCCGGATCAGGGCTCAAACCCATGTCCCCTGCATTGGCAGGCGGATTCTTAACCACTGCGCCACCAGGGAAGCCCTTACGTTATACATTTAGATCTATGATCCATTTTAAGTTAATCTTTAAGTGTGAGATTTAGGTTGAGGTTCATCCTTTTGTATATGGGTGACTAATTGTTCCAACACTATCTGTTGAAAAGACTATTCTTTCTCCATTGAATTGCATTTCCATCTTCATCAAAAATCAATTAGTCATATATGTGTGGGTCTATTTCTGCACTATATATTCTATGTCATTCATCGTTGTCAATACAATGCTACCTTGGTTACTGTAGCTTTATAGTAAGTCTTAAAATCAGGTAATATGAGTCCTCCAATTCCATTTTTCTTTTTCAAAATTGTTTTGGCTATTCTAATGCCTTTGGCTTTCCATATAAATTTTACAATATACTTTTCCCTACCAACAAAAAAAATCCTCCTGGGATTTTAATAGGAATTGCATTATATCTATAGATCAATTTGGGAATAGCTGACATCTTCACTCTATTGAGTCTTCCAATCCATGAAAGTTGCATGTCTCTCCACTTATTTAGGTCTTTTAAAATTCCTTTCATCAGTGTTTTCTAATTTTCAGTGTACAGATCCTGCATGTTTTGTTAGATTTAGGCCTAAGTATTTCATTTTTTGAGCTATTATAAATGGTATTATTTTTGTAATTTAAGTTTCCAATAGTTGGCTATTGTTAATAGAGATATGACTGACTTTGGTATGTCAACTTGTATTCTGCAATCAGACGAAACTCACTTATTAGTTCTAGGAGCTTTTTCGTGGTGATCTTGAGATTTTCTATGTAGATAATCATGTCATATTCAGTTTTAGTTCTTTACTTCCAATCTGCATGCTTTTAAATCTTTCTAGTTTCCTTCCCCAATTTACCTGCTGCCAACTACTTTTCAGGTTCTCAGATAGCTGCTCCATGCATTTTGTATGGAACAATCCTTAACTATCATTCAGTAGGATAGACAGGGTGATTCCATCTTAAACAGAACCAGAACTGCAAAACGCATATATTTTTAATTTTGACGGTTTCAATCAGATTGGTTTCAAAAAGACTGTGCTAGCTATCCACTAGCATTGTATGCTAATACTCTTTTACTCACAAGCCCACTAGTAATAATTATATTATAATTTTGCCAGTCTGACAGGTATTAATTGTTATCGCAACGGTATTCTATTTTGCATTTCTCTGTAGTGAGACTGACGTTTTTTATCAAATGTTTGACCATTCTGACTTGTGCGTGTATATAAACACATACACATATGTGCTCCCACCCAAATTCATATGTTGAAGGTTCTAACCCCTAGTACCTCAGAATGTGACTGCATTCAGAGATAGGGTCTTTAGACAGGTAATTCTTTAACATGAGGTCATTAGGGTGGCCCTAACCCTATATGATTCGTGTCCTTATAAGAGGAAATTTGTACACAGACATGTGCACACACGAAGGAAAGACCACCTATAAGCCAAGGAGAGGGACCTCAGAAGAAACCAATCCTGTTGACACCTTGATCTCGGACTTCTGGCCTCTAGACTTACGAGGAAATAAATGTCTACTGTTGAAGCCACCCAGTCTCTGGGACTCTGTTATGGCAAGCCTAGCAGACTAATACAACATATATGTTTTTGTTTTATTTTTGGTTTTTTTTTTGCGGTGTGTGGGCCTCTCACTGTTGTGGCCTCTCCCGTTGCGGAGCACAGGCTCTGGACGCGCAGGCTCAGCGGCCATGGCTCACGGGCCCAGCCGCTCCGCGGCATGTGGGATCTTCCCGGACCGGGGCACGAACCCGCGTCCCCTGCATGGGCAGACGGACTCTCAACCACTGCGCCACCAGGGAAGCCCCATATATGTGTTTATATATTATTATATAATCATAGAAAAATATGTTTTAACATGGGCTACTGGACACAAAATGATTAGTGGAAACGTATAATATGGAAGGAGGAGAGAAGATAAGAGGGAAGGGGAAGCCAAATAAATATCAAAAAGATCATGTTGTACACTTTAAATATGTACAATTTTTATTTGTCAATTATACCTCAATAAAGCTGCAAAAAAAAGATGTTGGGTTTTTTTAAATGTACAATGTCGTGATTAATTTGACTGTTAAATTGTTATAGCTGGCAAGCTTTTTACATATGTAGAATTGCATTCCCTTTGTATTTCATGTGTAATTTACTGATTGAGCACATTTCATATTAAGGATGGCTTATGTATGTTTGGGTAAATGAAAACTGTGTGTCTGATTTATCCTTTAAAAATAAACTTCACTGAATATTTGATGCCTTCTAAAAGAAAATATATGCATTATATGATCATATTTATGCATTTATATAAAATTGCATATGTTCATATGTAATAATGTTTAAGGAAATATGACTCTCATGTGGCACATAAATTAACTGCCCATCCATTTGGTGTCTTCAGTTTCCCTTTATCCATTACCCACTGGACTCAAGTGCTGCTTTACTTACTGTGCATGATGTTGGAGACTTGGAACTCTGGATCCTGGGGCTGCACTCCATCTGCATTGGGGAGGAAGCGCTGAATATTCTCTGTGAGGTACCAGCTTTGATTCTCATCAAATACAGAAAACAGGATGACATTTCTCTTGTCTGACATCATCTATTAATTACATGGAATGAAAGGAAGAAAGAAATGCTACTAGTATTGTCAGGTAGAAATTAGCAGTCTATGATGGAAGTGATGGCATGCATGTGATGTATCTACAGTCCTCTGGTTCAATGCCATTTCTCCCTAGGGTCACTATTATGGCATGTCCCAGGGCCTGGGAGCAGTGAGTATATGTTTAGAGCAAATGTGTCCTCAGGGCAAGAGGGTAACAGGACCCATTAAACTTAGTTTCTTCTGGACCCAAGGCTATATGCTGGCTGATTGTTTTGGTAGAGTCTGTAGCCTCATTCTCTCCATGTTTAGATTAGAGAATTTTCACTCTTTAAAGACCCAAGTGATTATTCAATGTCTTTCTTAAACAATTTAGTCAAATCAAGTAAGGTGAATGCCTTCCCTAAACTTTCATCTAGCAAATGCCCTTCCACAAGACTACCAATCTGTGAAAAACTAAAAATACAAAATAGAAGTAAAATAACAAAGCTAAGATGAACCATAAAATGTTTACTAACACTAACACTTTTAGGTTTTATGTTTACAAAGTTGAAAGTTTTTTGGGGGGGAGGAGCTGTTTGTATATGAACCGAAGTTATGAGTTAGTCATTTGCTAATTGAATCCGCTAAAAATTAATGTATAAACGTCACTAATATGTATAAATTTCATCTTGTGTAAACTATTACTACAGAAATTAAAATGCTGAGGGGAGGAGATTGGAGAATATAGGTACATTTCAGTCCTCTTCCAAAAACTGATGGAAAACTATAATTAGGAAAAATTAGGAAAGATACTTGGCCAAACTGATGCCTCTCTGGGTTTGTGTGCCACGTGTTTTACCTGCATTAAAGTTCATAAAATGTTTTCAGACTAGTAGGAATCCTATATATCATAAATAACCAAATGGACATGTAGTCAAGCCTCAGCAATATGGCAATGAGTTATTTTGCAGCCAAGCAATGAGTTTTTGTGAAGAATCAAGCTTTTTAAATTCAGAGTATTTAATTTTTTCTAAAATGGCAGAAGTGGTCCAAATTCTAACCATATTCTGAAATATTTTACATATTGCCTTGAATTTTGCTCAACAAATATTTACTGAACTCCTACTAAAATACCGCACACTATGCTAGATGCTGCACATGTGTTCATTTTGAGGTGTCTTTGAATCTCCCACAGTGAGACGTCCAGGGGTGACGTCTAAGCTATCGTATACATTTGTGGGTCATCTGAAAATAGGTGGTAATTGATCATGTAAAAATGGGCAAGATCACTTACAGAGAGAGGAATTTTAGACTGAGAATGAGTATTATAGAAATAATCTAGGGCCCAGGCTCTCCTATCCATCCAGCAGGCAAGTTTATTACACCAAAGTCAAATTCAATAAAAGCAGTGAGAAACCCAGCTCATTTCTTTTTTTGCTCAATAGTGCAGACTACTATATTTTCTGCAGGCTCTAGGTGGATGTACACTGAGAGAATATAGGAAATACTATCTGCAAGTTCATGTGCGTCATCATTCCATTTTAGCTTCAGACCCAGCACTTGGAAAGGGATGAGCTCACCTGGTTTCCTCTTTGATCTACAGATTCTTTGTAGCAGATGAGGAGAGGGCCAATGAGTCCTGAAGCTACATCTCTCTCTAGATTAACGAAGCTTGAGTAATATCGGGTCAGGCACCGAGGATCTGATTTAGTTGGCCCATCTTCTACAGTCACTGTCCATTTATATTTGAATATCTGTCCTGGCAGAATGGGCATATCTTTCAAATGTTTCACACCTACCCACACCCAAACCCCAAAATAGCTTGATTAGAAGTATAACAAGGCACACATTGGTAATCGTGTCGTTATTACAATGGCTCTACAAATGTATATGTACATATAAATTTTCTCAATAAGTGAAAACTAAATTTGCACCTCTTATAAGTTTAAGATTCACACAACTTTTTACAACAAAAATAGGTTCAGGAGGGCTTCCCTGGTGGCGCAGTGGTTGAGAGTCCGCCTGCCGATGCAGGGGACACAGGTTCGTGCCCCGGTCCGGGAATATCCCACATGCTGTGGAGCGGCTGGGCCCGTGAGCCGTGGCCGCTGGGCCTGCACGTCCGGAGCCTGTGCTCCGCAACGGGAGAGGCCACAGCAGTGAGAGGCCCGCGTACCACAAAAAAAAAAAAAAAAAAAGGGTTCAGGAGATTTCTGCTAGCATGTTAATTTGAGTTGAAATGAGCAGGTCTACCCACTAATAGAAATAATAGATAATAATATTTTTAAACATTTTTTTTAAACATTTTAAATACATAACTGAAAATGTATAAAGAAGAAAAAAAAAACCCAAGTGCCAAAAAGAAAGACACAACAAAGCCAGAGTGGCCTGAATAGATGCTGAAAGACTGCACACTGAAGTTTTAACTCACATGTGGTATCAAGACTTGTGGTATCTGGCCTCTGTGAGGAATGGAAGCAAGAATTAAAATCTGCCCTTGGGCTAAAGGGTCCTCAGGACAAGAACTGTCTGATTTTAGTAATTAAAACTCACTTTTGCGTATGTTTAATACCTAAAGATCCAGTCTATATCCATTCCCTAACCATAGGTCAGGGTTAACGTAATAGGGAGTGAGGGTAGATGGGTATTAGAGGAAAGGGCAAATAGAGTTTTGCTTAGTAGGTCCTGCTGTGTGAGCGCTCTCTCTCTGACTACACTGTTTGGTCACCAATGCTTTCTGTGTGGCAGGTGCTGAGATGCTGGTCTTTTCCTAGGGTACATGTATGGTTTCCTTGGAGTAACCTTCGGGACCTCAGCACCGTATACATGAGAGATGCTTACTTCAGTTATCCTTCCGCAGCCCTCCTCCCTCCCCAGCTCTTCTTATGTCTAGTGATGTATGCAAGAGCCTGTTATTTCTGGCATCCCTCACCCTGTCAGGCTGCCTTCTTAGGCAGGGTATCTTCAAAAGAGAGCAAGCCAGCTACTTGCAACAGTATCTACTTTTTACGGAGAAAACTCATGCATCCTAGCCAGGTCAAACAGCAGAAGGGCAGACTGCTCCACTCTTACCCTCTCTTCTTATCTGCTAGTTATAAGCAGTAAAGCCTTCAGAGTTTTCCACATAAAAAGCAAGTTACCAGGAATTGTATTTGCGTATGCCTCCAAATTTCAGGGTACACATTCAATATCTCCCCAGAATTCTGTTACATTGCCCTTCTCCCATAAAGGAACTGCAAGTCAATTTAGCATTAGAACTTTCATCAGCAACAATGAGTATCAGAAAACAGTGGATTGAAAATTATTTATAACCAGCCTATCTATACATCATATAATACTGAAGGACTCATAAAGCTTTCCCCCTATACACTAAATGTATTCAGAAGTATATTGAAGGTATACTTCCAGAAAAACAAAAGAAATCAAAACCCAGAAATGTACAAGATAGGAGCAGTAATGGCACTAGTCTACAAGTCCAAATAAAACAATCCGAAGATGGCAGCCTTGCAGCAGGCCTAGAAAGCATATAATCCAAATTAGAATAGTCAGCTGGTGAACTACGAGAACATCTGTAGAAGAAAAAAGGATCAGATACCAGTAAACAGCACGATTAAGAAGCTGGAAGACCTAAGGGATATGCTGAAAAGGCATACATTTCTTCTCCTGATAAAAGAAAAGAAAGTCGGGGCTTCCCTGGTGGCACAGTGGTTAGGAGTCCACCTGCCAATGTGGGAGACACAGGTTCGAGCCCTGGTCCGGGAAGATCCCACATGCCGCGGAGCAGCTAAGCCTGTGCACCGCAGCTGCTGGGCCTGCGCTCTAGAGCCCACGAGCCACAACTACTGAAGCCTGTGCGCCTAGAGCCCATGCTCCGCAACAAGAGAAGACACTGCAATGAGAAGTGGCCCCCGCTCACCACAACTAGAGGGGGCCCGCGTGCAGCAACAAAGACCCAACGCAGCCAAAAATAAAATAAATGTATTTTAAAAAAAACACTGCAACAAAATATTTTAAAAAAAGAAAAAAAAGTCTTTTTTCAGGAATACAAACACAAAAATTCCAAGATCAGCATGGTCCTAATATAAAGCAAACTAAAATTTACCATGATTTTGAACTACTGGTAGAGAATAAAGAAGGATAATCCATTTGACCTTAACAGTAAAATCATTGGAACTGTAGACAAAAGAATAATCATAGCATATCACCTAGTCCTGCAGTAAACTCATATACTTATAATAAGAAACATACTAAAATAATATAAATGCTGGCTTTTTGACTTTGAAAGTTTAGAATAAATATATAGAAAAAGCAAGGAGTTATTTGAAATTACAGTGCAAAATGTAAATGTTATCAACTTTAGTTTTATAAAAGTAAAGGTATAGCTGGCAGCAGTGGGGGAATGGAGGAGAAGAAGTGGGAAACTGTTGTTAGTACCTTAATGTATACAAAACGTAGGTATTTAGCATGTTTTTTTCAATTCTAATGATAGCCAGTTGAGGAACTAAAAGCACTGATGAAAGTCTAAAACAAATGGAATGGAAGAAGCACAATGCTAAATCCTCATTTAACACAAAATAAACCTATAATGTCTAAAGCTGAAAAACAAAGGAGTAGCATATAAATGATTTTTTAGAGCTATAGAGATAACTACCAAAAATCTAAAACAGAAATGCTTAAAAATGGATGCCTCTAGGGAGTGGAACTTACAGCCTTTCAATATTTTAAGCATGTATTATTTTGATAAAATAAATGTTCATCCCCAAGTAAAATTAAAGCAACAATGAAATACCACTTTTCACCCACCAGATTAGCAGGATTTTAAAAGACTATTATCTTCTAGCTATCAAGGATGTGGGAAATTATATTTTCATACATGACTAGTAGAAGTGCAACTTATTACTTCATTTGGGGACAAAGGCCTGGCTATTAAAAACAAAAATACAAATATTGTGACTCACAGGAAGATCAGTGAACCCCAAGTAGGATAGATATGAAGAAAATCACAGCCAGAGAAAAATGGCATACAGGGGAAGAATGACGGAATAGAATTTAGCTATTATAAAGGCAAGAAGATAGTAAAACAATATTTTGAATGTGCTAAAAGGAAAAAGAAACCCTCTCAACCCAGAATTCTATGTCCAGCAAAATTATCCTTCAAAAGCGAAGGCAAAATAAAGACATATTTTCAAATAAAATAAAACTGAAGAGAATAAGGATGGTGGGGTGATAAATGTGCGTGGTTTTAGTTGTTATTGCGGCTGTGCCCTCATCTGTACCTACAGGTAAGGAAGACCTATAAAATTGAGGTAACACTTACCTTTTGGAAATCTCCCTGGGTGCAAAGGACTGACATCAGTGATTCCATGAGGGTAGATGTTATATGGTCGGCTTGCTTTATTCTTAAATATAATCTGAAAGTATAAATGAGGTATAAGATTAGGTACAAGACAATTAGGATCAACAAGAAAAGTGTGGCCTACCTCCAGAAAACAAAAGCTGCCTTGTATCTATAGTATGGGGCTTTGAGCCTAGATAAAGCTCAAAATGTTTGTTCTTTTCATAAAATTGCTCAGACAGCTACTTAGGTTTCTCACTAAAGGTTCCTTTCCATTTATTTAAAATTATTTTAATCACTTCAGGAAGAATTCCTTGCACCTTCTGACATTAGTAATTGAAATTTGGATGTCTGCTGAGGGTACTGCTTCCCCTCAGCCTTTCCCACCATTTGGGCCCTGAATTCCCCAACAGCGGAAGGGAAAACTGGTTCAAGTGATAAAATCTTCACCGGATGCGCAGGCATGACCAGAAGGACTGCTGATTACAGCATTAAGCAAGGGTGGCAGTTGGAATTGTCTGATTGCACGAGCTTTAAAAGAGAAGTAGGATAGAAGAGTGATAACATGGAAGCAGCATTAAGAACTCTGAACATATCAGCTGGGCTCTATGCCTGAGGTTCTATGATATGAAGATAAAAAACCAACTTCTGGGCTTCCCTGGTGCTGCAGTGGATATTTATGTTATACTTTATTTATTTTATTGCTCATATTCTTCCAGCTTGGCTGTTAGAAGCTCCTATATTTCTTTAACATTGTCCCATCCTTTTATTTTTTGAGCACTTTCTTACTTTTTGGAACCACAAGATTCTCCAGGCTCATCTTATGTTTTCCCTGGCCCAGCCCTAGAATCATCCATTCTCCAAATGGCCTTGGTTCCTTTCATCAGAGAATGGTATTAGAAACCAAGATCTGGGTGTGCTCATTGCTACTGGGATGTCATTGCTTCTAGATCCTCTCAGTGGACAGCGCTAGGAAACATACTAACCTAAACATACACACACATATGTAATTATTTCTGTATGCATCCATCTGTATCTATATTTGGCGAACATGAACTCATAGTAATGTCTCCAACTGTAATCCAGTATCACATGATTTATTCTAGCCTTTCCTTTTTGTTTATTTATAATTACCCTCTTCAACAATGACAAATATAGCTCCCACTGTCATTCATTTACTTAATCTTCAAATAATAACAGTTTTGTTTATTCATTTCCAATCTTAAAACTTTTTTTCTCCTAAGAATACTGGCTAGGATTTCTAGTAAAATATTAAATAGAGGTTGTGATACTTGTTACTGTTTCTTGTCCTGATCTGATCTTAAACAGAAGGATTTCTCAGTTTCACCACCAAGTATGATTGGTGCCTATAGATTTTCTTCAGATATTTATCAGGATAAGGATGTCCCTTGTGATCTCAATTTCCTATGACTTTTTATTATGGATGGATGTTGAACTTTGATAAATATTTGTATGAAACTATTGAGATTTTCAAATTATATTTTACCCTTTTATGTGTTAATATGATGGATTACCATATTTGATTTTCTAATGTTAAATTCATCTAGTACTCCTCCGATAAATCAACCAGGTCATAATGTATTATCTTTTTAATATATTGCTCCATTGGGTTTATTAATTTTTGTTTAGGATTTTTTGAATCCATGTTTATAATGCAATTGGTCTGTAATTTCAATTTTCCTTTCTCATACTGTCCTGCTCAGGTTTACAACTGAGGCTATGCTAGCCTAATAAAGAACTGGTGGGTCTTTACTTTTTTCTTATACTCTACATTTAAAATTTTAATATAAAATTATATATTCCTTGCATATTGGTATAAATTGCCAATAAAATGGTAATTCTTGCTAGGTTGATAGCGATTTTCTTTCAACACATTAAAGACATAATTTCATTGTCTTCTGGCTTCCTTTGTTGCTTCTGAGAAGCAAGCTGTCAATTTATGTGGCAGTTTTCAAACATGGTTCCCAAATTCTTCGACACTCCTCCCAACAAGAGGTAGGCCAAAGTTTCCCTCTCCTTGATTCTGGGTGGACTTTGACTGCTTTTACTCAGATTATGCCATGAGATGCTGTGTGACTGCTGATGCTGGGTCATTAAAGGTGAGGCACTTTCTGACTGGTTTAGTGGAACACACACAGTTGGAGTCCTGAGCTGCTAATACGCTTTCTGCTTTATAAGTTGGCCTTTTTAAGATATTTCACATAAATTAAATCATGTAATACGTCTTTTTTGCTTGGCTTCTTTAACTTATCATAATGTTTTGAGTTTTATCCATGTTGTATCATGTATGAGTAGTTCATTTCTTTTAATTGCTGACTAGTGTTCCAATTATATGGGTACACTACATTTTGTTTATTCATTCACCAATTGGTGAACATTTGAATGGCCTCCAATTTGGGGCTATTATGAATAGTGCTGCTATGAACATTCACATACAAGTCTTTGTGTGGACCTATGTTTTCCTTTCTCTTGAGTATATGCCTAGAAGAAATTGCTGGATCACATGGTAATTCCATTTTTAACATTCTGAGGAATGGATAAACTGTTTTCCAAAGTGGCTGCAAATTTTTACATTCCCATCAGTAGTTTATGAAGCTTCCAATTTCTCTGCATCCTCACCAACGCTCGTTATTATCTGTCTTGTTGATTATAGCTATTTTAGTGGGTGTGAAATGGTATCTCATTGCGATTTTGATTTGCATTTCCCCAATAGCTAATAATGTTCAGCATCTTTTCATGTGCGTATTGGTCACTCCTTTATATATCATCCCTGGAGAAGCGTCTATACAAATCCTTTGCTTATTTTTCAGTTGGATTATTTGCCTTTTTAATTTATTTTTAAAACGTTTATTTATTTGTTTGTTTTGGCTGTGCCAGGTCTTAGTTGCGGCACGTGGGATATTCATTGCAGCATGCGGGATCTTTAGTTGTGGCATGCGGACTACTTAGTTGTGGCATGCATGCGGGATCTACTTCCCCGACCAGAGTTCGAACCCAGGCCCCCTGTATTGGGAGCACAGAGCCTTACCCACTGGACCACCAGGGAAGTCCCTATTTGCCTTTTTATTATTGAGTTTTTTTTATTACTGAGTAAGAGTCCTTTATAAATTCTGGATACTATTCCCTCATCAGATATATGATTTGCAATTATTTTCTCCCATTCCATGGGTTGTCTTTTCACTTTCTGGTTGGTATCCTTTGAGGCACAAAAGTTTTTAATTGTGATGAAGTCCAATCTATTTTATCTTTTGTTGCTTGCTGCTTTTGATGTCGTATCTAAGAAACCATTGTATAATCCAAGGTCACAAAGATTTACTCCTGTATATTCTTCTAAGGGTTTTAGTTTTAGCTCTAACATTTATATCTTTGATCCACCTTCAATTTGTGTATGGTATAAGGAAGGGGTCAAACTTCTTTCTTTTTCATGTGGGTATCCAGTTGTCCGAGTACTATTTGTTAAAAATACTATTCTTTCCCCATTGATTGGTCTTAGGACATTTGTGAAAAGTCAAGTGTTCACCTCCTACACTGCTGGTGGGAATATAAATTGTTGCAGTCACTGTGGAAAACAGTATGGAGGTTCCTTTGAAAAAACTAAAAATAGAGCTACCATATGATCCAGCAATCCCACTCCTAGGCATATATCCAGAAAAGATGAAAACTCTAATTCTACAAGATACATGTACCCCTATGTTCATAGCAGCACTATTTACAATAGCCAAGACATGGAAGCAACCTAAATGTCCATCTACAGATGAATGGATAAAGAAGACATTGCATATATATACAATGGAATACTACTCAGCCATAAAAAAGAACAAAATAATGCCATTTGTAGCAACATGGATGGACCCAGAAATTATCATACTAAGTAAAGTAAGTCAAAGAGAGACTAATTTCATATGATATCACTTACATGTGGAATCTAAAAAAATGATACAAATGAGCTTATTTACAAAACAGAAACAGACACACAGACATAGAAAACGAACCTATAGTTACCAAAGGGAAAACGAGGGGGTGTCAAATTAGGAGTATGGGATTAACAGATACAAACTACTATACATAAAATAGATAAGCAACAAGGATATACTGTATAGCACAGGGAATTATACCCAATATTTATAATAACCTATAATGGAGTATAATCTGCAAAAATACAGACTCACCATGCTGTACACTTGAAACTAACACAATACTGTAAATCAACTATACTTCAATGAAAAAAATAAGTCAAGTGTTCATAGATATGTAGGTTTATTTCTGGACTCTCAATTGTCTTCCATTGATCTATATATCTATCCTTATGCCAGTACCACACTGTCATGATTACTATAGTTTGTGGTAATTTTTGAAATTGATGTGTGAGTCCTCAAACTCTGTTGTTTGTTTTCCCCCAAGATTCATTTGTTTATGAAGGGTCCTATGCAATTCCATCTGTATTTTAGGATCAGCTTGTCAATTTCTGCAAAAAAGGCAGTTGGGATTTTGATAGGGATTTAATTTGTATCTATAGACAAATTTGGAAGAGTCTTAACAGTAAGTGACTCTTCCAATCCATAAATATATGTTTTTCCATTTATTTAGATATTTAAAAAATTATCTCAGTAACAATTAGTTGTTTTCACTGTACAAGTGTTGCACCTTTTTTGTTACATTTTTCCCAAGTTATTTCATTCTTTTTTTATGTTATCATGAATGAAACTGTTTTCTTAATTTCATTTGCAGATTTTTCATTGAAGTGTATAGAAATACAACTTATTTTTTAGTATTGATCTTGAATCTTGCAAACTTGCTGTACTTGTTTATTAGTTCTAATAGCTTTTTAGTAGATGCCTTAGGATTTTCTGCATAAAAGATCATATCATCAGCAAATAAAGACAGTATTCTTTCTTTCTTTCCAATCCAAATGCATCTAATTCCTTTTTATTTTTTGCCTTATTGCATTGGCTTCCAGTTCAGTATTAAATAAAAGTAACAAGAGTGGACATCCTTTTTTTTTTTTTACTGTATGATCTCACTTATATGTTGAATCTAAAATACAAAACAAACAAAACAGACACAACAGATACAGAAAACAAGCCAATGGTTGTCAGAGGGGAGGGTGGTGGAAGGGCAAAATAGGTGAAGGGGGTTAAGAGGTACAAACCTCCACTTAAATAAGAACTATGCCATGGAGATGTCATATACAGCCTAAGTAATAATATTGCAATAAATCTGTATGGAGACAGATGGTTACTAGACTTACTGTGGTGAACATTTCATAATGTATGCAAATATCAAATAACTATGTAGCACAGCTAAAACTAACATAATATTGTATATCAACTATATTGCAATACAAAAATAAAATAGAAGCCTTTTCTTCTAACTCCAGTATCAGTCTAGAGTCTTGCAGCAGTGGAGGAAGGTTGCTCTTGCTGGAGTTTGCTACTTAGCAATTTTCTGGTAATTTGATGTTTGTGGTACCCTCCATTTCCTAGTATCGTATGAATCATGTGTAACTTTATTTGTACTCCTTGTACACCTCATGGTTTTTTTTTTAAGATGTGTGGACAGATTTTGGTTCAGGTAGATGATATTCTATGGACCTTGGCATAACTTATCTGTTATTTCTTATTTTTTTAAGTTATTAATTAATTTATTTTGGGCTGCGTTGGGTCTTCATTGCTGTGCCTGGGCTTTCTCTAGTTGCGGCGAGTGGGGGCTACTCTTCGTTGCAGTGCATGGGCTTCTCATTGTGGTGGCTTCTCTTGTTGCAGAGCACGGGCTCTAGGCACACGGGCTTCAGTAGTTGCCGCGTGTAGGCTCAGTAGTTGTGGCGCACGGGCTTAGTTGCTCCGTGGCATGTGGGATCTTCCTGGACCAGGGCTCGAACCCGTGTCCCCTGCATTGGCAGGCGGATTCTTAACCACTGCACCACCAGGGAAGTCCACACTCCTATATTTTCTTATCAAAGGTTCCTCATCTGTTCAATTGTGTTCAAAACCAGCTGAGTATGTAGGGCCTTTCACAACATCTTTAACCGCATCCATTGAGCTTATCACTCACCACGCCCTTCTACAGCAGCATTATTTTCTTGCCAAACCAGACTACATATCGCATTCACTCTTCTTGAAATATGTCCTCTCCACAAGTCCTGTTCTCTTTTTTCCTTACTAAATTGTAAACTTCTTATGAAAAAAGACATGGTCCAGTTTGTTTTTGCATCCTCCATACTTGGCATTGATTGAGTTGATTTTCAAACACTCTTCAATTTTATTCTGAATTTGACCCTTGTAGGTGGGAATGCCCACCTAGTATAAGCCATACCTTTATATTTAGGTTTTCACGCAGAAGGAAAACGCTTTTCTTTCATCTGCTTTCCCTCCAAAATATGCCTAGTGTTTCTAAATCTCTTTTAAAATTTTAAACAGAAACCTCAAAAAACTTCTAATGACTAGGAACCCAAATCATCCTTTCTAACCCGTTTGTAGGACAGTCTGCACTTGGGGTCAACAGTGAAGTTAGGAGGCACCCTCTGCAGGCCTGGCCTGGCCTTGACCCTTTGCTGCGATGCCAACAGTAGGCCGACCCAGTTCAGAGCTGGGGCAATGCTTCCGTGGACATGTTCACATCCATCGTCCTTCCCTTGTCTTCCCTTCGTGTCGTCCATAAGCCTCGACCCTGAACACAAATAGCAGGATGTGGAAATTACCTCCCAAGTCACCGTCTATCCTTGTATGGAACGCTGGGGTGTCAAACTTGGCTGCCAGCCTTCCTAAAGACAATTTTAGCAGCTCCCGACGATTTTAGGCAGGAGCTGCCGATGGCACAAAGTTCTCAGGCAACTTCTAGAGCCTCTCGCCAGCTTCCCCTGCTGCCAGGTTACCATTTCGGTCAGGCAGAGACCCTCCGGTTCCCCTTCGACCGCTGGACCGGGCGTCCCAGTTAGTTCTGGGTGACTTAAGGTCACGTCAAGAAAACAACTGAAAGGGCAGATTCGAGGACGTGGAGACCGCCCCGTGCCCACCCGGCACTTTGCCGAGTCTCCGCAGGTGCAGCGGGGTTGGACGGGGGGCCACGGCGTCTGGGCAGCAACGGCGTGATGGGGCGAGTGGGGCCTCGGCGCCCCCGGAGCTGCTGCCCCTGCCCCCGCCCCGCCAAGAGTGGACATCTTAACTTGTTCCTAATCTCAGGGGGAAAACATTTAGTCTTTCAGCGTATTATAAGTTTTTCTTAGATGTTCTTCATCAAGTTAAGGACCTTGCATTGTGTTGCTAGTTCACTGAGTTTTTTCTATCACGAATGGGTAATGGAGTTTGTCAAGCCCTTTTTCTTCACATATTACATGATCATGTGCTTTTGTCCTTTATTCAAGTAATATGTTGTATTGCATTAATTTTCATATGTTGAACCATCCCTACATTCCTGAGATAAATCTCACTTGATTATAGTATATGATCTTTTTAAAACGTTGCTAGATCTGGCTTAATAATGTGGAGGATTTTTGCATCTATATTCACAAGGAATTTTGAACTATAGTTTTCTTTAAAATTTTTGAGACTTGGTTTGTGGCCTAATGTATAATCTATCCTGGAGAATGTTTCCTGTGCATTTGAGAAGAATATATCTTCTATTGGAGTTGGGTGGCCTGGTCTGTAGATGTCTGTTAGGCCTAGTTAGTTTATAGACAAAATGAAATTAGCCCTTTGTTGATAACTGTTGAAGCTGAGTGATGGGTTCAAAGAAGTTTATTTTACTATTCTTTCTACTTCTGGGTATGTTTGATAATTTCCGTATAAAAAGTAAAAAATAGTCCTCAAGTTCTCACATTAACAGAAAAGCCTTATAGGATTCAGCACATATAAGAGCACAGCTTACAAACATGAAAAATGAGGTAGACCTACATATGCTGATATGAAATGATATCCAAGATATATTGTTAAAATCTACATAGTGCTTCTATTTTTGTGTGAAATATGTGCACATACACTTGTATATGTATATACTGTTTCTGAAAGGGGATATAAAAAACTGAGAGCAACGATAGCTGGTCAGACTATGGGACTGGAAGTCTGGGAGGAAGGAAAGCTTGCTTTTTCTTGCATAATCTTTTTTGCCTTTTGAGTTATTTGTACTGGCTAATTCAAAAATAGGTAAATAAAATTCATGAAGAAAAACTGTACGTTAATAGTTAATTAAAATTTTAAAGAAGTAAAATGAAGGTAGACATGCCCTACAAATATCAAAACACATCACAAGGTTGCAGTCATTAAAACAGTGTGGTAACAGATCAGTTAAACAGAACAGATTTTATCATTTTAGTATATAATAAAAAAGGCATTTTAGAATTAGTGAAGAAAGGATTGATTGGACCAATTGGCTGTCACTTGGGGAAATCCCTATTTGACACGATGCTCTATGCCCAAAAGTAACTTCCAGAGCAATTAAAATGCTTATTGTAAAAATAAAAATGTAAATGTAAGAGAAGAAAATATAGTAGACCATATTTATAATCTCTTAGAGGTAGTGAAGATGTTCCTAGGCAGAAAACATAAATGAAAAATATCCAGAAAAATATAAACTTAAAGATTGAGAAAAGATCTTGACTACATAAAGACTGAAAATTTTTATAGGACAAAAGACATCACAAAGGAGTTAAAGTACAAGTGACAGACTGAGAAAAATATTTGAAAGACAAATAACAATGTGTTAATATTTATAATGCATAAAACCTTTTACAAATATATAAGCAAAATATAGCCATGTTAAGAACCTGCCTGCCATATCAGTAAACAAAGGATGCCGCAGCCATCAGTGAGCCCTGAGGTAACTCAGGAGAGGAAACAAAGAATGCCCGGCTGTCTAGCAGTCATCAGACTGCAGCCACACCCAACGGTGCAGCTTAAGGCAACGCAGGATGAGAAAGCACAGGATACAGATAGCTGAGGTGCAGTTCAAAGGAATGATTTCAATAAGCCTAGACTCTTGCATCTTCCCATACATAGAAAAGTACTAAATTCCTTAACTCGGGATACCTGGTTTTCTTTAATTAGCAGTAAGCTTTTGTTCCTACTACCTGCCATTTGTTGCAAAACTCCTATATACCCTGGCTCCCCCCTTGCCTCCTTGGAGCAGTTCTCTCAGGGTTACTTGAGACACTGTCTCCTGGGCTTGAAGTCCTAAGAATGTCCGCCAAATAAAACATAACTCTCAACTTTTAGGTTGTGCATTTTTTTACCGTTGACATGCCATCTATCTATCTCTAAATTGATTGTGAAAACATAACTCCCTATTTTTTAAAGCCACTGTTATTTGAAGCATAAGTATTGTTAATATGCTATATCAAGGGTCAGGAAACATTTTCTGGAAAGGGACAGATAGTAAATGCTCTAGGCTTTGTGGGCTATATCTACTCTCTGTCACATATTCTTCTTGTTCTTTTCCTTACAAGTCAAATGTAAAATCCTTCTAAAAGTTGTAGAAGGATATGTATGAAAGTCTAAGCAATGAGTATTTCAAAGGAGTGTCAGGTTTAATGGGTGGCATTAAATATTTTGTTCTATAATATTTTAAAACAAATTTATACTCCACATTTGCGTAACATTTATAATTTTTAAAAGATCCTGCCCATTGGAGACAAGGCTGAATTATGAAGTTTTAAAAAACTCAAAACCCTCCAGACTTTGTCTTCTTACCCAACCTTATATCTTTTCCTCAACTTACCAAAAGTGTGTCTCCAACTTCTCCATAAAGTAAAGGTCCCAGGATTCCTGATTCATACTGAATAGCTTCACGAGTCTTAAATGTTTCATCTGTGTAAGCTATAAATCGGACTTTTTTGTACTTCCTACCAATCCGCTGAGGACCATTGTTCAAATACAGACTTTTATAACTTCTGTGTGAGACACAAAAAGATGAGAGGTTGGAATGGAGAATTCTAGGTAAAGGACAGGTTGCTAAAATCCACTCTAAAATAGCTCATATGATTTAATCAAGGAAAGGAGTGAGAAAAATATAAGCATCCCTGATGTTTGGCTATGTTAATCTACCAAACATATTAATGCCCTTGCCACTTGATTCTATACCTGTACCTAACCTTAAACATGGCTTAAGGATTTGTTGTTTTGAATAACTGGGAAGAATTTTTGATTATGGGGAAGAGATAGCACCAAGAGTCAAAAGGTACTTGCCTGTCATTGGAGGTAAGGACTGAGGGAGCATAGTCCCAGTCGTCCTCTTCAGCAGCAATGTAGTGGACCCAGGTTTTAGGATGCTTCTTCGCAACTGAGCGGATTTGGATAAAGGGAGGAGCGCTGTCACCATCAAATCTGACCACATCCATGTCAGAGTCATAAAAATCATAATCTTCTTCTTCATTACTCTTCATCCATTTGCGGGGTTCTTCTGGGCAGCTATCTACTGTGACATAAGCTTCCATACCATCTGGAGTCAGACAAACGAATGTCAGGTTCCAATGAGACTTTCTTGCCTTAACTCTTATGACTTTGTTCTTTCGTGTTAGGCCTTCAAGGCCTTCTCTTAAGTGTTCCCTTCTCCACACCAATATCCTTTCTTGCCATTGTCCTATATGTATTACCTTCCCCATTATCTGGTACTTTCTGGTTTCTTCCTGTGGTCTTTGCACTCACCATTTCCCTTCTGCCTGACTCTCCTCCAATATATGTTTTACCCCTTTTTCAAGACTCACTCATTTGCTCAGAATATCCACTTGTATTTGCTATATAATGCTCTGGGCATCACTACTGATATCCTGGAGCCCTTATGATGATAACCTAGACAGTGTACTTTTTTCCTTTTCCCTAAATTTCTCATAAAACATCTCTTCAGCTATGACCCCAAATCCCTCTCTCCATAGTACTGAAGCCTATTTAATGTGATCAGGCTGGGAAAACAATGACACACTGTCCTCCTCACTCTTGCCACCTCATTTTCCCCTCCCTATATCACAGGTAGATTCACCAGTACATTCACAGGTACTACTAATAATCAAGCCCTCTGACACTCAAGGTGAACTATTTGCTCTGAAAACGGGCAACTAGGGAATCTCAGTTGAGGGCTAACTACATAACCCTATCCTGGACAGAGGACAGTAAATTCCATTAAAAGAAGAGCTGGATATTTATAATACTCCTTTTTAAGATCCACAGACATTACCATGTTGGTGGGAAGAGATATGACAAAACAGTAGAAACTGGCCAAGGTCCATCAGGAGTGTCTGAGCAGTAAGGAGTGTTATTGGTGAGATCTCCAAAGAAGCCTGGCGATGGTTCCTCACAAGAAATGTGTGCCCTTCAAGGAAAACTGAGTGCACTTCAGGGGTGGTGCCCATCCCAATCACATGCCAATAGACTGATTTCTTATGACATCCAATCAGACCTGTAAAGTAAGAATAACACAGCTATAAGCAAGAAGTAGAGAATTTGAAATGGAAAACACTTTCTAGGATAGGATGAACAAATTGTCCTTACAAATTTTATTATCTTGACTTGGAACCAAACTTTCCAAGGACACTGGGGTACTGTCAAACTAACAGCTCTTGCCAAAGTCATCAATGGCTATCATGCTGCTAAATCCAATGGGTATTTTTCAGTCTTCATCTGCATCTGTTGACCATTCATTTCTTCTGGAAATTCTCTCCTCCCCTGGCCTCTGTTTCAACAGAGTTTTGTTCCCCTAAGGCTTAGACTGCTCCTTCTTCTGTCTCATTTTGTGACTGCTCCTTCCTTACCCATCCGTTAAATGATGGACCACTCCAGGGCTCATCCCTAGGCCTTATTCTCTCGTTCATCAAATTTTCTCCCTGAATGATATCATTCATTCTCATGGTATTAACTCCAGACTGATACAGACTGATACCTTCTCAATATCTTCACCTGGATATCTCATAAAACCCACAGGTACAAAACCAAATTTTCAATCTTTATCAGCTCACCTTATTCCAGACTTCTTTATTTCAGTGAATGGTACCATCCCGAATTCAATTATGCAAGTGAGAGTTATTCTTGTCCCCACTCTCACTTCTCACATCCAATCTAACGTCAATGATGGCAATATAACTAATAACAGTAATGTTTACTGAGCACTTGTGTAACATCAAGCACTGTCCAAAGTATTTTACAAGTTTTAACTCCCAATAACCCTGCGAATGTAGAAACTATAGTTATCATCCCTCACTTAGAGGCGAGGAAACTGATGCCCAGAGAGGTTAATTAACTTGATATGTGAGAGCAGGGACTTGCATGTTTTGAAAGTTAATTTCTTTTCTAATTCTGAAATCATGCATATTAATTATAGAATTCTTGAAAAATACAGAAAAGAGTTAAGAAAATATCCTTCCTCGTCCTTCATTATTTTCTTGGGTGTCTGAATTTTCCAACTTCCTCTTTCTTGGTTTACTCTCTGGTTTTATTGTAGCACATATTCAGTGGCTTCTAAGGGCTACCATTTCTGAAAATGTCTTTATTCTTCCCCCAAAGTTAAGTTATAGTTTGGCTATGAATTCTAGGTTGAAAGTAACTTTTCCTTTAGAACTTTTGAGGTATTGGTTTATTACATTGCCAGTCTAATTCTCATGCCTTTGTATGTGACCTGTTTCTCCCAGGGGAAGCTTATATATCTTCTCTTTGTTCTTTGAAATTCCACAAACCTAATTTTATTTATCCTGCTGGGAAATTTTTATATAAAGACTCAACTCTTTTCTTTTTTTAACACTTCATTCTATCATTTCTTTGATTTTAAAAATCTCTTTTTCTTTTGCTTTCTGGGAGATTTGCTTTCTCAATCTCTTTTTGTTTTGCTTTCTGGGAGGTTTGCTTTATACCACTTTCTATTAAGTTTGTATTTTGACAATCATATTCCTAATTTTGTGAGCATATTCTTGTTTTGATTGTTTCTTTTTCATATAATCCTATTATTACTTTTTTTTTACTTACTAGAAACCTGTTTATTATATTTATTATAAAAGGATGTAACTCAGGAACATCCAGATGGAACGGATGATAAGGCAAGGCATACTACTTTTCTTTATCTTTGCATATTGTCTTTGTGTTTCAGGCTTTCCTTAAATATCTGTTCATCCTTGGATGCCCATTTACATTTAAGCAAAAGAAACCTTAATTTTCAGATAACTGAGGAGAACTGGAGAAGAGAGCTGTGTGGTGAATGCAGAAGCTCTTGAGGATTCTTGAGCAGGCTGTACATACCTGGCAGAGACCTGTTTATATAGCCATTGATTGTGTGCATTGCAGATGCAGGGTCCACAGCCTGTGTCAAGGACTCATTTTTTCCTGAGTGCCAACTTTTCCCTGTTGAGAGAGGATGCGAATAGAGGGCCAGCTAAGTGTCTGTCTCATGTCAGCACAGTAGGCACAGATGATTTGCCCTCAAAGTCAGTAAGAAAAAGGGAGAAGACAGTTACCAAAAGGCAGCTATTTCTCGCTCAAAGTAATGATCTCTCCCTATATTTATCCATGACACTACTTGGAAAGGAATAATGACAGATGATAACTAGTGGAAGGGAGAATATCGGTTAATTTGCACCATGATGATTTCATTCTATTCATTAGCTGACTTATTTAAAAGGAGGCACATGAAAAGCATCCTAGGAAAAGGCTGCCAGTACCTGTCCCTGTCCTAACTGCTTCATCCAGTTTGCAATAATGAAAGCCCAAGAACCCGAAAGCTTTCCAACCTCATCCCTGGAATTAACAAGAGTGAAAGGCACTATAAATATTATTATTAGCAGCTCCTTGTGCAAAGGACTGAACCTTTCTGAGGCACCCAGCCTTTGGGGAACTCTCATAAGTTCATTTATCCCTTGATCCACTCATTTGTTCATTCAGTTAAACATATTTACTGAACACTGCTGAGCACTAGGCACTGATGACAAAGAAGACACAGCCTCTACCTTCTAGGCGCTTACAATTTAGCTCGAATAGACAGAGAAGCAGACAATTATAATACAGAGTGAAGAGTGATGTAAGAGAGAGAAGAACAGGCTATTATGGGAGCAGAGAGGAGAAGGAACCTCACTTTGCCTGAAGAGAAAGGAATACAAGGTCAAAGAAGATAAATATTAAATAAAGCCAGCAATGATGATTTAGTGTCATAAGGAGGAAGCTCAAGGTGCTGTGGAAATATATAAAGAGGCAACTAACCTGGACCAGAAGGAGGAGAAACTTGGTGTGAAGCTGGAGACAGGCTTTCCAGGCAGAAGCAACAGCATAAGCAAAGGTCCGGATACAAGAAAAAGCACGGCGTGTTTTGGGTGTTACACAAAATGTGTTCGGTGTGGCTGCAACTTGAACGGTGATGAACGGTGAGGCAGGAAGAGAAGCACAATGAGGCTAGAGAGGTCGTCAAAGACTAGGTCATGTATCAGTGTGTTAAGACGTTTACATTTTGCCTTGATGTAAAATTGAAGGATTTTAAGGGCTGGGGTGACAAGATCAGATTCACATTTCGGTAGGCTCCCTTTGGCTGCTATAGTAATAATGAAGTGTCAGGGGGCACAAAAAGACAAGGAGACTAGTCAGGAGAGAGACGATGGGGGGGTCTCACTTCAGAAGGTGATCATGACGGCGACGAGGACGAAATCACCCGCTTAATCCTTACAACCATCCTATGAAATAGTACTTATTATTTCACTTTTCAACTGGATAAAACTGAGACACAGAGGGGTTAAGTAACTTGCCCAAGTTACTTAAAAGTAAGAGATGAAGATAAGAAAAAGTATACTCATAGAAACACAGAACACGAGGGGGGCTGCCAGGGTCTGGGGAAATGGGGAAATGTTGGTCAAATGGTACAAGCTTTCGGTTTTAAGATGAACAGGTTCTGGGGATCTAATGTGCAGTGTGATGACTATAGTTAATCATACTACACTGAACACTGGAAATATGCTAAGGGAGTAGATTTCGGGTGCTCTCACCACACACAAGAAATAACTCTGTGAGGAGATATGTTAGTTTGACTGTAGTAATCATTTCTCCATCTGTATCTATTTATCTAAAATCATCATGATGTACACCTTAAATATATATGATTTTTAGTAAACATTTCTTTAAAAGATAACAGGGGGCATTTAGAAAGTAAAGCAATAAGTCACTTCAAAAAGGGCTTGTGGGACCAAAACTAGGAGCTCTTAAATGCTGTGACCAAAGACTGAAATTCTCCAAAGGATGTGATAGTCACTCAATTGGGCTGTGTTTTCCTGAGGAGATAGAAACCTTAGCCACTCGTATCCATGATTGGCGATGTGGGAAAGTAAATAAATGTCTCCCACGTTTAGCCAAAACTAACAAACAACCAAACAAAACAAAATTACATACATGAAACGTTGTCGCGGGTACAGGCCTTGCCCCTAGCCCTTCACACCAGACCTCCTGGTTTGACACGTCACCTGCCGGTTTGACTCAGCTCCGCCGCTGGGAGCAGAAGCTGCCCATGACACTCAAGGCCAGACAGCTGTAGCAGGCCGTGTGCAGAGACGCTGTGCACGCACTGCGTCTGCAGCTGCGCCGCTGGGAGCAGAAGCTGCCCATGACACTCAAGGCCAGACAGCCGCAGCAGGCCGTGTGCAGAGACGCTGTGCACGCACTGCGTCTGCAGCTGCGCCGCTGGGAGCAGAAGCTGCCCATGACGCTCAAGGCCAGACAGCTGTAGCAGGCCGTGTGCAGAGACGCTGTGCACGCACTGCAGTCTGCAGCTGCGCCGCTGGGAGCAGAAGCTGCCCACGACGCTCAAGGCCAGACAGCCGCAGCAGGCCGTGTGCAGAGACGCTGTGCACGCACTGCGTCTGCAGCTGCGCCTGCCGGGAGAGCTCCGCCCCTTCCCTCGTCCCTATAAAGCAGCCCCGCCTACGGCCTGTCGGAAGGGCGTTTGCTCTAGAGTCCAAGCTCGCACTTCTCTGTTCTTTGCACAAAGAATAAAACTTTCCTTTGCTTCAAACCGGAAAAAAAAGAGAAAGTAAAGCAAAAAGTCTTTGTTGATGGATTTAATAAGAGGGACAAGGTTACCCAGCTACTCTATCTTCTTACTTCATAGCTGCCAGTGGAACTCAGCTTACATTTTTTCCTTGGAATTCATTTTCATCCCTGTCTGCATCATTCCTGAATGATAACGTCGTTTATGATCTTTCTGTAATCACTTCCTCTGGACATTAACAGCCCTCATGCTCAAGTACCACATTAAATTAATATATTTCATTTCTTTCAGGAGACCAAAATTCAGACTGCAGCTCACTAACCTTCATCAAACACAGCAAAAAGTAGTACAAATTCGTGCAAGGTCTGTGTCCTTTCTTTGGTCAGACTCCCTGAAAAAGAAGTGAGAGCACTTATCTTCTATTGAAAATCCTCTCATAGGAAAATGACACTACGAGGATACATTACTTCATCAACTGCTTTGTCTCTTGGTCTCTTACTAACTTTACCATAACATTATTTCCTTGGTGTCACATCTCCTATGCCAGTAATTCTAAAATTATTCGGGGTAAAGGACTTTTTTAAAAATTTCAGATTTGTTGCAGACCCTTGCTTTTATAAAATACACTAAGAATTAATTACTAAAAAAGAAATTAAAAAGACATACAAACTACAAGTCCATATAACCATATTTCATATATATGTATATTCAGAACAAACAGAAAACAGAAAAAGAGGGCTTCCCTGGTGGCGCAGTGGTTGAGAGTCCACCTGCCGATGCAGGGGACGCGGGTTCGTGCCCCAGTCCGGGAGGATCCCACATGCCGTGGAGCGGCTGGGCCCGTGAGCCATGGCCGCTGAGCCTGCACGTCCGGAGCCTGTGCTCCACGACAGGAGAGGCCACAGCAGTGAGAGGCCCGCGTACCGCAAAAAAAAAAAAAAAAAAAAGTTATGAGCAAAATAACTACTGTCTATATTAAACACATACTCACACTTTAAATGAACACCATGTATATCAATATTTAAAGTTATCAATGTTACAAATAAGCTTGCTTCATGCTTTAACTGTTGAATTTGTTAGCTGTCTTTCTTAGCATACTTTTTCACTTGATTGGGAAGTTTTCTTTGCAGGTTTATTTTGAGTAGGAAGATTTTTGTTTATAATGTTCTTTCCTCTCTTGTACTTTTTTAAAAAATTAATTAATTAATTTATTTTTGCCTGCATTGGATCTTCATTGATGTGCACCAGCTTTCTCTAGTTGCAGCGAGTGGGTGCTACTCTTCGTTGCAGTGCACGGGCTTCTCTTTGTGATGGCTTCTCTTGTTGTGGAGCATGGGCTCTAGGCATGTGGGCTTCAGTAGTTGTGGCACACAGGCTCAGTAGTTGTGGCTCATGGGCTCTAGAGTGCAGGCTCAGTAGTTGTGGTGCATGGACTTAGTTGCTCCGCGGCATGTGGGATCTTCCCGGACCAGGGCTCGAACCCGTGTCCCTTGCATTGGCAGGTGGATTCTTAACCACTGCGCCACCAGAGAAGTCCTCTCTTGTACACTTAATGCTTGGAAAGTAAAAGCTAAATTGGACGAAGAAACTAACTCACCCATACAAATTTAAAATACAGGTAAAGCTGTCTGAAAAGATTTTAATTTTTTTATTATATATTTTTTAAATTATCAAGTAGTGAAACTGATGTCTTTCGGTAGGTGAATGGATAAATAAACTGGTCCATTCAGACAACAGAATACTATTCAGCACTAAAAAGAAAGAAGTTATCAAGCCATGAAAAACATGGGGGAACCTTAAATGCATGTTACTAAGTGGAAGAAGCCAATATGAAAAGGCTACATACGGAAAAGGCAAAACTATGGAGACAATTTAAAGAACAGTGGTTGCCAGAGGGTAGGAGAGGGAAGGATGAATAGGCAGGGCACAGAGGATTTTTAGGGCAGTGATATGATACTATATATGACATATATATCATACTATATATGATACTATATGACGTATATGATACTGTATGATACTAATATAATGGACACGTGTCATTATACATATAATCCAAGTCCACAACATAGTGATTCTATGTTTCTATACATTACAAGAGATCACCACAATAAGTCCAGTTGCCATCTGTCACCATACAAAGTTATTACAGTGTTATTGACTATATTCCCCATGCTGTACATTTCATCCCTGTGACAAATTTATTTTGTAACTGGAGGTTTGTACCTCTTAGTCTCCCTCATCTATTTCACTCATCCCTCCACCTCTCTCCCCTCTGGTAACCACCTGTTTGTTCTCTTTATCTATGAATTTGTTTCTGTTTTGTTATTATTATTATTTGGCCATGCTGTGCAGCATGTGGGATCTTAATTCCCCAACCCAGGACTGAACCCATGCTCAC
Organism: Stenella coeruleoalba; assembly: GCF_951394435.1. Lineage (NCBI taxonomy): Eukaryota > Metazoa > Chordata > Mammalia > Artiodactyla > Delphinidae > Stenella > Stenella coeruleoalba. Next base: position 122,915,860 of record NC_137152.1, read on the forward strand.
TGCATTGGGGGCATGGATTCTTAACCACTGGACCACCAGGGAAGTCCCTCATTTATTTTGTTTTTTAGATTCCATATATAAGTGAAATCATACAGTATCTTCTTTCTCCCTCTGACTTATTTCACTTAGGATAATGCCCTCTGGTCCATCCATGTTGTCACAAATGGCAAGATTTCATTCTTTTTCATGGCTGAGTAATATTCCCCACATCTTCTTTATCCATTCATCTGTTGATGGACACTTAGGTTGCTTCCATATCTTGGCTGTTGTAAATAGTGCTGCAATGAACATTGGGGTACATACATCTTTTTGAATTAGAGCTTTCATTTTCTTCTGAAAAATACCCAGAAGTGGAATTGCTGGATCATATGGTAGCTCTATTTTTAATTTTTTGAGAACCCTCCATACTGTTTTCCATAATGACTGTGCCAATTTCCATTCCCACCAACAGTGCAGGAGGGTTCCCTTTTCTCCACATCCTTGCCAACACTTGTTATTTGTGGTCTTTTTGATAATAGCCATTCTGATATGTGTGAAGTGATAGCTCAAGGTTTTGATTTGTACTTCCCTGATGATTAGCAAGTTGAGCATCTTTTCATTTGTTCATTCACTTGGCACTATGTTGTGCACTTAGAACTATAATAGTGTTGTAGGTCAATTATACTTCAATAATTTTTTTTTTTGGCTGCACCGTGCAGCTCGTGGGATCTTAGTTCCATGACCAGGGATTGAACCCGGGCCCTCAGCAGTGAGAGTGAAGAGTCCTAACCACTGGACCGCCGGGGAATTCCCGGGAAAAAATTTTTTATAAAAGGTTTAATTTAAATTACTATGATTTTTAGAATAAGAACTTATAAACATGTATAAATGCTTGCTTTTCTCAGATTTTTATGTTTTTGGGTTACAGATGACTAACCTCCTGAAGTGGTCTATATGCCATTGATCACACACTTGGATGTATTTACCTTCATGGAGGTTTCAAGGCACCTAACACAAAATTATAAAAGGCACTACTGAGACAGCCCATAGGATATCTGAAGTAGAAAGCAGAAGAAGAGAAGAGAGACCTAATTCCAGAACTTGGCTTTTCTTGAACATTACAGTGCATTCTGGCTACACAGGATGGGCATCTGTTCTTCTCGGAGACTACATTATTCTCCTTTCCATGGCAGGACACTAGGGAAAGGAAACCTCTTTCAGATGTTTGTACTTGCCGGCTTATTTCATCTCAATCCTACTCTTTCTTATACTTACCTTCTCTACAAACCAGCAGGGCTCCAATGAGGCCTGAGTTCACGTCTTTCACCAGGTCCACATGAGAAAGATATGAGTAGGTGAGACATGGTGGGTCAGAGGCCGTTGGACCATTTTCTTTCAGGACCTGCCAGACGTAGGTATGACTTTTACCAGGAATGACTTTATCATCTTCCTTCTCCCTTTGGCTGGTTTTATCCTCATATTCAGCACCTAAATCAAGGAGGGATAAAATTGTCCTTCCTATGCCCATTGCCCACTCAAGGAAACATCAAGTTTATTGTCACCAGTAGACTCTACACAAGAAACAGTGTTCCTGAAACTTAATTTGGAATACTAACAAGTAGCAGCTATACATGGGGAGAAGCCTTATATGTTGCAGAGGAGTTCTTGACCACTAATGCAAACAGGAGCGGTTGAGTGGTCCTCTGAGACCTCCAGATTGTAACAATAATACTGCTTTCATTATTGCATCTTTTTACCTAATTCAAGTCAGTTCAACTCAGTAGACATACATGGGTATGTACTCTCGTCCCAGACTCTTTACTGAGCACTGGTGAGGGTCAGGGAAGGGTGAGACGCAGAGGTTTTTTTAAATGTTGTTTTTAACTTGGTTCTTCTCTGGCGGGCCAGACCATATCAGGGGCAGATATTTTCTGGCTGTCCCATCCTTAGTGATGTTAAAATTGACCCCTGGATTATCCTGATACCTCTATTCTACACTGAGCACTATATGTTTTCATTGTTAGTGACGTGTCATTGCTTCTACATCATTTCAGTGGACTGAAGTAGAAAATATTGAAACTCACCGACCATAACACTTATACTTCTATTGAACTATTTTTCTAGCAACGCACCTTAGCTTCTCAGATTCATCAGGGTCTCTGAGACTCCAGAGCCTCCCAAGGCATTCAGGGTGCTCCTCATCTATATCCCATCGTACCCCACAACAGCTATACATCTAATAGAGGGACCTCTCCAGCAGAGCTGTACAAGAGACCCCCTGCACTGGCCCACTATAAAGTCAGCCTCTTTGCTAAAGGGGTGCCCCTCCAGTGAGCACTACGGACAATTGGCTTCATCCAGAAGCAAAAGCAGACCAATACCTGTGCTTGGCAGATCCTGGGGGACATTTAGAAAAATGTGAGTTGTACCTCAGGTTGGAGAGTGTGGTTCAGGTGTCTGTGTGATTGTGGGTTGGTATAAAATTCTGAATAGTGAATACATTTGCATAGGGAGGGAGGGGATCATGGACGGGTAAAGAAGGGGCTTCAACTATATCTATAATGTTTAATTTCTTAAAATAAAGTAAGCAAACATGGCAAAATGTTAAGATTTGCCGAAGTGAGGTAATGGGTACATGTTTGTTTGCTCTATTATTTCCCGTACCTTTTTTTGTTTGAAATATTTCATTAGGAGAAGAATGTCCTTTTTCCTAATACTAAGGTTGGGGTTGGGGGGTTGATGAGAGGCCAAGAACGCGTGAAAATTATACCCGTCTTGGCAAGGCAGACGGTGAAAAATTGTAGGGTCAGTACATGGTGGATTCCAATGAGAATGAAGAATTGTAGGAGTGGGCAGTGAGAGAATGACAGCTGGAAAAGTAGGAAGTGATGTTCAGAATGTTGAAAGCTTGAACCTGAGATTTCGGGTTCTTCTCAGGTTGCTAATAACAAGGTCTATCCTTCGGTGAAGACAAAGTTGATTTGTCAAGACCAAGTGAAGTAGGCGGCGCCTGGGAAAAAGCATTGTGCACAGCCCTTAAAGTTCACATATCTACGGATGTCTCCATCAGAGTCCTACCTGAGCTTATATATCAGCCACCACAAATATTCTAAGCAGAATGTGTTTTGTGTAATTTTTATCTTCTATTATATGAGGAAGAACACTGTTGGGACATTTGAGAGTTCAGAAAGTCTGCCTGTCTGCTTCCAGTGTCCTGGTTAGCCCTCTAGTCAACCCCCTGCTGCTGCTGGGTCAGCCTTGCCCCAGGTCTGGCCTAGGCCCCCAGAAGCTACCCTGCTGAGACATCCCAAATTCCTGGGTGTCCAGCAGGAGTTGAGACCCACATTCTGACTCCCCATGCCAAGGATTTTTGTTGGTCTCAGTCGTGAAAGGCCACAGCTCAGTGACCCCTGGGCATGACTACTCTACCACAGGACAAATGCTGTGTTTCAGAGGCTACTCCACTTCACTCTCTGGTGCCTTCAGCTATTTTTCCTTTGCCTGATGTCTGCTCAGCAGCTTCAGGTTGGTACTTCTTAACTCGTATGCCCCCATACTGTCTTTCACAGCTCCCTCAAAGTTTGGCAGCTCATGGCCAACCTCATCTCATTCCTACTCAGAGCCTCATTTTGTGGACCTACTTACAGCCTAGGTTGGCGTCTTAGAACGCCACTCGTCCAGAGAAGAAATTAAAAGCCTTTCTCTAGTACTGGGTTTCCATTTTCAGCTCAAGACCAAACTTGAAATTTCCTTTGACAGACACTCCATGTGAACTAGCTATCTTGGCATACAGCGTATGGCCACATCCAACAACAATATGGCAGGGAAATGTACTCTTGCCACTCTGGGGGAGGAGATGACTATTTGGTGAACTGAAATATAATTTACCAGAGTTGGTTTGGGAGATAAAAATGACAGGCTTGCAAAGCTATAGAGATAGAAATCAGATCAGAAGTTGTCTGGGACTGAGAGTGGGAATGGGGCTTGAACTGCAAAGACAGAACTTCTTGACATGGATTGTGTTGATGGCTGCAGAACTGTCTAAATTTAGTAAAAGTCATCAAACTACTTTAGATGAGTGGATTTTATGGTATGTAAATTATACCTCAACAAAGCTGTTTAAAGATGCTGTAGGGAAACCATACACAAAAATTAATTTAAGATGGGTCACAGACATAAGTATGAAAGGGAAAATAATAAAACTTCTAGAGGAAAGCATAGAAGAAATTCTTCATGACCTTGGGATAGGCAAATGTCTTAAATAAGACACAAAGCTCTAACATAAAAGGAAAAAAATGTGATACCTTTTTTGTGCTTCATTAACTGTTGAATTTTCGTGCTTAATTAACTTTAAGAACTTCTGTTTACCAAAAAAGAAAACTATTAAGAGAGTAAAATTAAAATTCAAGCTACAGACTGGAAGAAGATATGCAAATATTTATATCTGTCAAAGGATTTGTATTCAGAATATATAAAGTACCTCTACAAATCAATAAGAAAAAGATAAACAACTCATTTTTTTTTCAACAGGAAAACATTTAAACAGTTGATCAGATACTTTACAAAAGGATATCAGAAAGGTCAACAAGCATATGAAGTTGATACTCAACATCATCACGTCACAGATTTAACTTACATCCCGGGGCCCCCAGGCTAGTCTAAGAAGGCCAGGAGCCTGTGGATCATAACATATAAATACACAGGCTCGTGCTAGGATCGTAAATCGCATGGGCATTAGGCCATTGACTCACTGTGTTGTTCCTGGGTAGAACCACTGTAGCTGTATGTGTGAGAGATGATAGTCTGTTTTTCCAGAACTCACCAGGCTTAGGGTGCAAAAGAGTCATCTCTATGGTCAGCTCCCAGCTGCAGAATTGTGGGAACCCTGGTCTCTCTAAAATGCCCCTAGATTAGTTCTGGAAGCTTCCAAGTAGATAAACCTCATAGAAATAGCCTGCCAGGCACAAGTCAGAACCTGGGATGACTTTTCCTCTATAGCACCTGCCCCCTCCTGTCTTTCACCTTCCTCCAGTCCAGATCTGCCCTGACCTAACGAGCGCAACCTAGAAAACTAATGCTTTCCAATTTCAGAATGAGAAATTAGTCAACGCATAAGCATAGTTAGACCGTACAATACAGGGCGTGTGCTCCAATAATTTCTTAATGATTTACTTGAATCTCCTTGATCTGTATATGCCATAGTCTATCTGGGCAATATCACAGTCTGTTGTGGCTCTCCCTTCACCCCCTTCCTGCACTGCGAAGGTTAAGGAGAAGCTAGTTGGGGTGGGGACTGTGGCCAAACAGGTTGCTTGCTGTAATGAGGTCAGCTTGTGCTTCTGCTAGTTGGCCCTAATCACATATTTAGAAATTGGTGGGAGGGGAGGCAGAGGAGATATCTGGAAAGTCTGAATCTAAGGAAGGAGAAGGAGAATTCTGTTTCATTTCTATACCATGGGCCTTGATCCTCCCTAGGAAGTTTTCTGGGCATAGGAAGGCAGATACAGTGGGATTTTTTTTTTTTTTTTTTTTTTGCTTTATGCAGGCCTCTCACTGTTGTGGCCTCTCCCGTTGCGAAGCACAGGCTCCGGACGCGCAGGCTCAGTGACCATGGCTCACGGGCCCAGCCGCTCCGCGGCATGTGGGATCTTCCCGGACCGGGGCATGAACCCACATCCCCTGCATCGGCAGGTGGACTCTCAACCACTGCGCCATCAGGGAAGCCCCTACAGTGGGATTTTTAACATCCGTGGCCTGGCTCCCCAAGGGAGAACAGGGAACAGCAACAAACTTTAGGGTTTAGACTGAAATGACAAGGTTCTTGACTTCATGAAATGGGCCTAGGTTTGAATCCCGAATCCACCTTTCAGTAGCTGTATGCCCTTATACTCAATACTCTTCTGTCCCTAGGATGACAGGACAATAGGAGGGCATTTGACTCACCTTCAGAAGACTTCCAGTAGGATACGCCGATAGCATGAAGACTAACAGGATGAGAAGCCATATTCTTAAGTGTAATGACCACCGTGTCATAAACCTCAGCCTGAATGGTAGGACCCAGCAGACCTGAAAGAATGAGATGTCCCCCAAAGGTCATTTGGAGGGTGGCACTCCAGAAAACCTGTTATCACAAAAGTGATGGTCAAAGTCACAGTAGAGAAGCATGCCCCTATGGTTATTGATAAAAAGTAGTAGCTGAATGAATGAATACATAAACTGCTATAACCAGCTCAGCCTCATAGTTGTTCTGAAGACAGATTTCTGGCAATTCATTCAATGCATTTATTCTTTCAACTAATAATTGAGTTCCTACTATATTCTAGAAACTGCCCTAGGCACTAGAGATGCAGTAGTTAACAAGACAGATCATGGAGATCACATTTAGAGACATTAAGCATGTAAATAAAGAAAGAAGAAAATTGTAGGTTGTTATAAATGCTATAAATGATGATGGCGTGCTAGAAAATGATGAGGCAGGAAGCAGAGGACACTTTAAATATGGTAAACTAACATGTGGTTGAAGCAAAGTGAATGAGCAAGGGAATAGTAGAAAATAAGGTTATCGAGGCAGGCAGGGCACGTAACATGTAGGACTTTGTAGGCTACAGCAGTTTGGATGAATTTGGAATTTAGAAGAAGCAGACTTGGGACTTGTTTTGGAGGAAGAGTGTAAAAAATATTAATAAACAGAAACATCAATTAACTAGAGTTGGGAGACCAGAAGGGGGCGCTCTCACACCCTGTGACAATAGCAGAACCCAAGGGGAAGAAGACGCCTCATCTTTCCTGGCAAGGACTCAGCCAATGAGCAGCCACAGACTCTTTGTTTACTCTAGCCCTTCCAACTTCCTTTTCCCCTCTATAAACTGTGTTCCTCTCCCTTTGCTATTCAGGGACTTGTTTGTAGCTTGCCATGGTTGCAGATCCCAGATTGCAATTCTCTGCTGATCCTGAATAAACCCATCTTTTCTGGAGAAATATCTGGTGGTCTATTAATTTCAACAAGGTCAACAAGTCAACAAGACTTGCTCATGGGTTGGATATTGAAGATGGGGGGAAAGAAGTGAGAGAGCCAGGAATGACTCCTGTGATTTTGGTTTGTACAAGTGGGTGGTAGTCAGGCCATGGCACAGAAAATTTAGAGGAAAATCAAGACTTCTGACTTATATACATACTAAGTACAAGATGCCTACAAATGGTTTTATTGAATGGACTGGATTCAATGGGATGAAAATATGAAATAGGCTTATTTTTCATAGTTTTTAATTGTATGTGGAATTTCCCTTTGTTGCATTTTGAACAGTCCCACTTTTTTTCCAGTAACCTTCACATAGTAAGAGTATCATTTTTAGGTACTAATAAATCCAGTCTGGTCTAATATCAAATTCTTGATGTCACCTGCAATTTAAGGGTCCCTCCCTCCTCCAGTTCAGTTCTGAAACAGGCTCAGAACCTGTAATGGGAAAAGGAAGCTTGGTTGCCAGCTTCACCGCTTTCTCATTTTACTGCCTCTGGACTTTCTAAAGTTGGAGCTAGTGGACAAAGGACAAGTGCAAAAAGAGACATGCTGACAAGATCTTTCTTGGCTTTGGTACCCCCTGGATGTGGCACATGCCAAAATTCTGGGTCTTTCTTTCTTAGAGAACTTATATGAGTTCTTTAGAGACTCTCTCCCTCTCAATATGGCGACGCCCTACTCCACCTCCCCCTGGCATGGGATACGCCCTCTCCAGCTGTCACTTTATCTCTCCCCTCAGTTTCTGCTTCTGACAGTACAATCACATAGACCTTTTCTGTTGGGATCACCTAGCCCTGGCAGGAAGTCCTCTCAGGCAGGGTCTTCTTGAGGCGAGTCTTGTCCTATGACCTTCCTGGTCTCACACGTAACAGTTGCAGTGCAGTTAGCCTCTGCTATAGCCCACTCTCCTTATTACGCCATCAGGGGAAGCTCCCCAACACTCTGGCATTGAAAGTTTTTCCAGATAAAAATCAGGCACTAGTCAGTATCTTCCAAGCTCCAGAAGAACTATGTCAAGTTTTCTAAATGATTCTCCTGAAGCCTCCCTCACTGCAGCTTGACATGAGGGAGAGGCCGCCCTCCCCCCATGGGAATATACAAAACACCAAAATGCTTTCAAAAGAAATCCTCAAGGGGACTTCCCTGGTGGCGCAGTGGTTAAGAATCCGCCTGCCAGTGCAGGGGACATGGGTTCCAGCCCTGGTCCAGGAAGATCCCACATACCACGGAGCAACTAAGCCCGTGCGCCACAACTACTGAGCCTGCGCTCTAGAGCCCGCGAGCCACAACTACTGAAGCCCACGTACCTAGAGACCATACTCTGCAACAAGAGAAGCCACCGCAATGAGAAGCCCGCGCACCACAATGAAGAGTAGCCCCTGCTCAAGGCAACTGGAGAAAGCCGGCACACAGCAACAAAGACACAAGGCAGCCAAAAAATTAATTAATTAATTACATTTAAAAAAAAGAAATATTCAAATCTAAACTCTTTCATAAGTTCCTAACCTTCTTTTATACAGGCTGGAGGTATATGATGGGCTAAAGGTTGCTGAACCAATTTTGGACCACTACCTGACCAAGTCCTGAATAGGTGGCCTGATATCTCTCTTTAGAATTTGGGGGTACTTGTCACCTATAATTCTGAGCAATCATTCTAAGGTAGGAAATGTCTCATCTTAACATCTTGTTACATGCTTATTTGACACCTAAGTGGAGGTATCAAGCAAGCAAGCAGTCTGAACTAGAGATATAAACTTGGGACTTATTGGCATGTATGATAGTTTCAAGCCATGAGAATGGATAAGATCAGCTAGGGATTGGAAGCAGAGAGAAAATAAAATGAACCCAGGTCCAAGATAAAGGGCACTCAAGCAGAGGAGGAGGGCCCAGTAAGAAGACTGAGACCATTCAGCCAGTGTATTTCCCCGAGAGGTGGTAATAAGGGAAGCCTGGCCAAGAAAACTGCAGCCCCAAGACTGGGGAATCCTTGCAAGGAAATAAGATACCCAGTTTCATAACAATGAGTCAATATTGTTTGCATTACCCATCCATGGTGGCCTGGGCTTGGCAATGTTGAAATGCTGATCCATGAACTCTACAAACACAGTCTTTTTGTACATGGCTGAGGTGTTGAATGGAAAAGATCTTGGCACTCTAGGAGAAAACCTGTGTGAAAAAAGGAAAAAGTCATTCATTTTGGTTGACCCTTCTTTGAACCCACTTTAAAAAACAGCTATGGGACTTCCCTGGTGGTCCAGTAGTTAAGACTCCACGCTTCCAGTGCAGTGGGTTCAGGTTCGATCCCTGGTCGGGGAACTAAGATCCCGCATGCCGTGTGGTGTGGCCAAAAAAATAAAACATAATTTAAAAAACAGCTGGAAGTAATGCTTCCACCCCACTCTCCTCTACTGTTAACAAGGCAGATTGGAAGCTGTATATGAAGTCACAGAGAAAACTGCTGCCCCCCAAATTAGAGAGACAGGTGAATGCAGAGAATCACAACTGACTAGAACAGAAACCTTCAAGTAGGAATGCCTGTGGGAACCAGTGCTGTAGTAGGAAATAAAATAAATAAATTTTAAAAAATAATAAAAATAAAAAAAGTTAAAATATGCCAGAGCATTCTGTTCTTATGCCTGCCCTCATGAGAAATTATTTTACCAGAGCTTATCATTCTGGGATTTTAATCACAGCTTCATCTACCTGGAAGAAGGAAGATACCCAACATCACCCTGCTTCTCCTTCCATGTAGAGGAAAGGAAATACCCAACTCTAGCCAGCCTGTGTCAAGGGGTGAGACTGAGAAGCAGTGGTGAAGTCCACAGTCCGGGGGCACAGGCTCACTGAAAGACTGAGACCTGATCACAGGGCTATAGAGCACTTCCCCTCACCTCACCACCACGTTACTAAAGGCCTAATTTACCGAAGTTCCTTTTATCCAGTGCATCACATCCATCATTCAACAAAAACTTACAAGGCACACTAAAAGGCATTAAAAAAGAACCCCACAGTTCATAGAGACTGAACAAGCAGCAGAACTAGAGTCAGATATGACAAGAATGTTGGAAGTATTAGACCAGAAATTAAAAAAAAAACTATGACTAATATGTTAAATATTTTAATGTAAAAAGTAGACAACATGTAAGAACAGATGGATAATAGAAGCAGAGAGATGGAAATTCTAAGAAAAATCAAGAAGAAATGGTAGAGATCAAAAACACTGTAATGGAAATGAAGAGTGCCTTCGATAGGCTCCTTAGTAAACTGGATATTGTCAGGAAAAAATCTCTGAGCTTGAGCATATAACAACAGAAACTTCCAACACTGAAAAGGAGAGAGAAATTTGCTCCTCAAGGGCTAGAGATCATACCCTGAGTCATATCCCTGAGTTGTTTTGCAGATACTAAGACCCCCACCGGGCGGAAGAAGGTAAGGGCGTGCTGACCACCGGCGTGTAGACCCCAGACCACTGGAACCAGAAGGCTGATGATGTTGACTCCCTCCCGAAATACCACCTGGTTACCTCACCACCAAGCAGTCAGAAGAACGTCCATAAGCTGATCAGGTATCCCGCCACCCCCTCCCTCACCTTGCCTTCAAAAGCCCTTCCCCGAAAGCCATCGGGGTGTTCGGGTCTTTTGAGCATATGAGCTGCCCGTTCTCCTTGCTTGGCCCCAGGTTGGGCGTCTTGCAATAAATGCTGCACTTTCTGCCAAGGAAACTGCACCAAACAACCAAGTAAACTGAATGACTTAGCCAGTTGATGTTAGCCAGCCTCAGTCGTTGGCACCCCAATGCTGCCAAGATGGACATATAAATGGAGGAGCCATGATGGTGACTATGCGTGGGCTCAACATCATGGACTCACCACGGCTGATCTAGCTACTGCTGTTGTAGATGTCCAGCTTGCCAGGGACAGAGACCAACGCTAAGGCCCTGATATGTCATCATTCCTCAGGGAAACTATCCAGGCACTTGGTGAGCCTCGGTAAGCTGAGCCCCAATGAACTCCTCCCAATAAACTTCCCGCACACATACATACACAAAAGAAAAGAAGCAGACAATCCTTTTTTTTTTTTGAAATTTGTGTGCTTAAACAGCTATAAAATCACCCAAGGAAGCACAGAAGTTGTCACTACTTGCACAATGTTGTTGGCAACATTCTCTTTCATCCCATGTGCTTCAGCTAATTCACCGACAGCTATAAATCTGTGGCAATGCTGTCACCCGTGATTAGCAGAACCCCGCTCAGAACGACCGAAAACTTAAAAGGCCCCCAAACGGTGCTTCCCAGCGAAAGGGCAGGCGTGAGGCTGTCAGAGCTCTTTCGTGAGGCACACAGTGGCCCTCCGCCCACCCAAACTGTGGCTATGCTAAGGCGAAGCTGGTACCCAGCAGGGTGGAACCATCTGGTAGGTCCCCGAGTTTGTGCCCCTGGAGCTCTGATGAGGGGTGTGGCCCAGAGACGTAGGTTTGAACGGCTCTGGTGAAAAATAAACGTGCATCGAATGGCAGACAGAGCAGACGCTGCTATGCGAGTTTCTGGGAGTCGCGCTCAACACGAACAGCAGGCGACGGTGGAAAGAAGAGGCATAGACACAGGCAGACACACCAGACAGCCACTTGCAGAAGGAAGCCCTGTGAGCCCTAGACAGTGTTGAAACTAAGGAGGAAGGACAAGCCCAGGAAAGGAGGGAGACGGCCCTTCAGAAGACACAAGGGTTTGGCCGAGCCTGAAAATGGTGAGCCGGCACCTAACAGTTTAGCAGCTCTTGCTTCACATAAAGATTGTTGCAAGCGCGAGAGAAACTGGCCAAGCGACAGTCACAGAGGAAGACCTCAGCAGCCTTGGAGGGATGGGGCAGCAGATGGACTGAAGACACTCCTTCCAAGTGTGCACTGTTTTGCGTACACCTCTCTCAAGGAGGAGGCAAAGATGAGACTGACTTAATTCTCTCCTCCCTGACAGCCCTCCCCTCCCAGGGAGCCTTGCAGCTCACTCAATCCCAGGGTTTCCAGGACACCCGAGAAAGCACGTGCCGGGAGCAGCTCGGCCAGCCCAAGGCCAGGACAAGTGACTCTATGTACTGGCTGAGGGCCAGAAGCCAGCGTACTGATAAGGAAGCCCTTCCAGTAAAAGGAGCTGATTTACGGAGGCAGGCGTGGGGATCTGCATGGACCAGAGTGCACGAGCAGGCTGAATGAGCAGATTGTCAGAGGCCCATCTCATCTACTCGTGCTACACAGCCACCTTTACCTCAAGTCACACCCACAGTCATGTGGGGGGTCCCTGACGACCGGTTGCTGGGGGGGAAGAAGCCTGAGATTATGTACAGTTGGGTCAGCCCCACTCAGGGGTGGATTCAATAGACAGTGGTGAAGGGTAATCTCCCGGTGGGCCAAATGCTGCCTAATGTTGGTTGTTCACTTTGAGCAGAAAGAGAAAACTACCCAAGGTTCCAATATATACAGACTAATGGACAGCAGCAAATGGCTTGGCTGGCTGTTCAAGGGCCTAGAAAGAAAAGGACTGGAAGGTCAAGGACAAGGATGTCTGGGGCGAAGGCATATTAGTGAGTGGGTACAAAATAAAAAACCTTCATGTCATATGTTAATGCCATCAGAGAATAGCTACTGTGGAAGAAGTGCAAAACAATAACAGACAAAATGACTGACGATTACCATTAGCCAGCCTCTACATGGGCCATCTCAGTGCTGGCAAGATGTGAGCCAAGTGGCTGTGGAGGCGTGGAGAGAATGAATGCCTGGACCCAAAAGCAAGGGTTCCCACTGACTAAGGCTGATTTAACTTGTGTTGCCTCCCCAAATCCAACCTGCCAGCAACAGAAACCAATGCTGAGTTCCTAACTGGGCACTGTCCATCATGGAGACCAGCCAGCGATTCGGTGGCAAATTGCATTGGATCCCTTCCACCCTAGAAGGGCTGGCTCTTCATTCTGAAGAGAAGAGACATGTATTTCAGGGATATGTTAGCTTTCCTGCCTGCAGGGCCTCAGCCAGCACCACTGTCTGAGGGCTCACAGAGGGTTTGATTCACTGATGTAGGATCCCATATGATATCATATCAGACCAGGAGACCACTGTACAGCAAAGGAGGTGCTGGAGTGAGCCCATGACCATGGCATCCACTGGCTTTATCAGATGCCACCCCATACAGAAGCTGCCAGACAGAGAGAGCAATGGAATGACCTCTTAAAGGCACAGCTAAAGCTCCAGCTTGGAGGCAGGGCTCCATAAGGATAGAGGGTCAACCTCCAAGGTGCTGGATATGCATTGATTCAAAGATGGTTCTGTGGCCCCAATGAGAACACACGGGTTTAGGAACCAAAGAATGGCAGCAAAAGAACCTCTCTTCCCCCGTGACCCACCCGGGGAGTCTGCGCCGCCCATCTCCACCTGCAGCTCTGGGCTCGGCAGTGTAGAAGGTCCTCACAGCACAAAACACAAGAGTCTCACTGAGTGAGAAGCAGGGGCGCCGCCTGGGCACCTGGGGCTACCGTACCCAAGGAGCGGCGCGCCAGACGAGGAGCCCCCGGGGCACGACCACCAGGGGGGAGGGCTGTCTCACGCGAAGCAGGCAGGAGTGGGTCACACCCCAGGGCAGCCACACCAGGTGAGGGGCGCGATGAGACGGCCCCTGGGGCCTGGAGAAGCTGCCCCCGATGCAGGTGAGCACATGGACAGTGAGTGAGCGGGGGCTGTGATGGCGATGGGGAGGGGGCGGCCAGGAAGGTACTCGAACCCGGCCACCTGGGGGGTGGGTGCTGCTGGAGGACAGCCCTCAGCTCCGGTATCTTCGAGGAGCGGCCCGCCAGGCTCATGCCCCGCCCACAGGGCCTGGACGCCCCTTTTCCAAAGCAGCCCACTGTCCCTTCTCAGGGAGGCCACGCCCATTCCCAGAGCAGACCACAGCCCCTTTCTGGAGCAGGTCACGCCCCCTCCCCAGGATAGCCACGCCCCTTCCCAGGATAGCCGCGCCCCTTCCTAGGATAGCCTCGCCCCTTCCCACGAGAGCCAGTGCTTAATGACTGATCAGTACGGAGACACAGGGGGCCTGGCCGCGTTGGCCCAAGTGGGACAACTCAGAAGGGTCATTCCCGCTCCAGAGCTCCTTGTAGGACTGGCCTGCACTGCGGCCCAGCTTCTCCCTCCGCCCTCCCCTGCTTTCCCAGGTATTGATCCCAAGAACACTCTAAATAAAATTCCTGCACGTTGATATCCATCTCACAGTCTGCTTCTGGGGAACCCAAATGGTGATATTAATTCATATTTAAATGTGCTGTAATTTCATCCATCTCTAGAAATTTCCATGGCATTAGCCTAGGCATAGACCTACATGGCTTTTAGTCATTTTACATTATTTGATGCCTACATCATTGAGTATACTCCTCCCTTCGGTTCATTTGTCCCACCTCCTGGCCACTTTGAGACTATGCCCTTCCACAGTCATCAACTCATCCCTAGTTTGTTCCCTTCCCCTTTTCCCACTCCATCTCCTTGGTTCTCCTGAGTCTACCCTACTCAGTTTCTCCAAAGTTTCCATTGGTTTCTAACAAGACTCAGACCCATGTCCAGAGATAGGTATTTTGACATACACTAGCACAGTACTTTCACTTTAATATTTATGACTAAAATGAAAATATAAGACATAAAAAATGTTTACTAGATCAAGAGCTTGGACGAGCAGAGAAGGAACAGGATCACGAGCACACAGAAAACAAATTTTTCTCTCTCTGAGGGAAGAGTGAAAACCAAAAGCCAGATAAAAGATCAAGATTGTGAGACAGAAACAGAAGGCCTAGGCCCTAGTCAAGTGGGACGTGATTTATGTCTCAGATTCAGGGTAATCTGCACAGTAAGTGACAAAATGTTCCCGGGTTCACAGATTTTACTCCTTCCTAACTTATGTGGGTTTTTTGTTTGTGTATTTCCCTTGAGGTTTGATATATAAATCTTGCCAAATATATTTGGCAACAATGTCCTTGACCTGAACTGTTCTTTCACATTTTATCTAAAACCAATCGGAAAACCTATTATATTCCCTGACCCTTGCTTAGAAGAAGTTGAGCAGCTGCAGGAATAGATAATACAAAACTGAATTTTCCCAGATGTTTGTTTCAGACCTTGGCAGAGGTTGTCAGGATGTGTCCAGAGTCAGCTTATCCTGTTAATCAGTATCAAAATAATCTAGACTATAAAATGGTGTCATCAAAATAAAAATTCTATCAACTTTTTCCTGGTAAATACATGTGACTGCCTATAAAACAACAGAAAGCTAGATAATAAATCATTTTCTCCATTCAATTCAATTTTACACTCGGTCTATTATTCACTATACCTCAGCCTGCATGTTAGATGAAAACTATAATACAAGCACAATGTATTAAGTACAAATATTTCAATATTAATCTTCAAAAAGACCAACATTAATGGATAAATGGTCAATGGTTCATTTAGATACCAGGCTACCGACCATCTGGGCCTCTACTTCAGGATCATTAACACTGCACAACCACAGGCTTGGATCGCTTCCTTAAACCATACACAAAAGTTAACTCAGTGTATCAAAGAACTAAATATAAGAGCTAAAACTACAAACCTCTTAGAAGAGAACAGGTGTAAATCTTTGTGACTTCGGATTTGGCAATGGCTTTTTAGATATGACACCAAAACCACAAGCAACCAGTGGAAAAAAGAATAGATAAATTGGAGTTCATTAAAATGAAACTCTTTGTGCTGGGAGAAAATATTGAAAACAGGTATATCTGAAAATTCACTTCTATCCAGAATATACAAAGAATTCTCAAAACTCAACAATAATAAGACAACCCAATTTAAAACTGGGCCGAAGATTTGAATAAACATTTTATTAAATAAGATACAGGAATGGTCAATTACACATGCAAAGATGCTCAGCATCTTTAGTTATCAGAGAATGTAAATTAAACATACATAAGATACCACCACATAGTCATTAAAATGACTAAAATTAAATACTGGTGACATCAAATATTGTCCAGTGTGTGTTGCCACTGGCACTTCCATGCATTGTTGGTGAGAGTACAAAATGGTACAACCATTCCAGAAATCTGTTGGTAGTTTCTTATAAAGTTAAACATGCATTTCAGCATGATCCAGCAATTTCACTCCTAGATATTGATGTAAGATAAAGGAAAGCAGATGGCCACACAAAAACTTGCACAGGTATGTTCATAGCAGGCTTATTTATATTAGCCCCTGGAAACAATCCAAAGGTCCATGTGGCAGGGAAAAGATATACACATTGTGATATATTCCCATAATTGAGTAGTAATCAGCAATAAAAAGGACAGAACAACTTCATGCAACAACCTAGGTGAATTTCCAAATCACGATGCTTAAGATAAAAAGCCAGACACTGAAGAATGCATACTGTATGAATCTACTGATATAAAAGTCTTGTAACTCCAAAAGCGCATCTGTAATTCCAGAAAGGAGCTTATTGCCTGGTGCCAGGTAAGGGTAGAGAGACTCACTGAAAAGTTGCAGGAGGGTTGACTAGGGTGGTGCTTATGTAACTTGCATGCGTTTGCCAAAGCGTATCAAACTGTACATTTGAAAATCTGCGTGTTTCATTGTATGTAAACTACACCTGTGGTAGGCAAAATGTTGTTCCTCGTGACCTTTGCCGTTTGGTGTTATGCTCATGAATATGTTCTGTTAGACAGATCCGAAGCATGAAACAGACTTGATGCACTCTTGCTAGCATGAAGATGGAGGGTGCCGCATGGAAACTGAGAGAAGGAACTAAATTCCAATTCAGCCCGGAAGTGGATTCCCCTACAGAGTCTCCAGTAAGGAGCAAAGCCCTGTCAACACCTTGATTTTGGCCTTGTATGATCCTGAGCAGAGTATCTAGTTGAGCCCACCTGGACTTCTGACCCACTGAAACTGGGAGATGATAAATGGATGTTGTTGCAAACTGCTAAGTTTAAGGTAATTTGTTACACAGCAGTAGGAAACTAACAGGATGCTCAAAGCTGATCCAAATACCAAAAAAATAACTTGACAACCAAATTAAAAATGTGATTAAAAATCATGCTTCTAAAGGAAATCAAAGAGGATATTACAGACTCTACTGAAAACAATGAAAAGAAAACTCTTCATAACATAACCTATGGGATATGGAAAAATTGTTCTCAGAGAAAAACGTATAGCTTTAAATGCCTTCACTGTTAAAAACAAAGGACAAAAGAAAGAGAAAAGAACATATTATTTTCCCTAAGATATTAGAAAAAATATAGCATGACAAGCCAAAAGAAACTATCGTTGATAAAGATAAAATATGAAAATTAATTAAATATAAAAAATAACCAGGGACTTCCCTGGTGGCACAGTGGTTAAGAGTCCGCCTGGCAATGCAGGGGACACAGGTTTGAGCCCTGGTCTGGGAAGATCCCACATACCGTGGAGCAACGAAGCCCGTGCGCCACAACTACTGAGGCTGCACTCTAGAGCCCTTGAGCCACAACTACTGAGCCTGTGCTCCAGAGCCCATGCTCCGCAACAAGAGAAGCCATCGCGATGAGAAGCCCGGGCAACGCTACGAAGAGTAGCCCCCGCTCACCGCAACTAGAGGAAGCCCGTGCACAGCAACAAAGACCCAATGCAGCCAAAAATAAATAAAATAAATTAATTAATTTAAAAAAAATAACGAAGAAGAACAAAAAAAGCCAAAAGCTCATTATTTGAAAAGACCACCCCCAACAACAACCAAAGAGAAATCCGTTATAAACTTGTTCATGTAGAAAAGGTAAATAACAAAAATTTAGGACTTTAAGAATGAGAAAGGGCAAATAGCTACAGATGATGTGGAGTAAAAGAATCATGAGAGAGTGCTATATGCAACACAGTGGCAACAAAATTGAAAAAATAAAGGAAATGATTTCCTAGAAAGGTATAAAATTATTAAAGCTGACTCCAAAAATAAGTTGAATTTTGATTTGACTAGTTAACATAGAAGAGCCTGAAGAGATGATTAAAGATATTGCAAATGTCACTTGGACCAAATGGATTCATATGTGAGTCTTATCTAACTTTAAAACAACAGATAACTCTAATGTTATCTGAGCTATTTTAGGCAATAGAAAAGGATAGAACACTCACCAATTCATCTGATAAAGCCAATAAAACTTTAATACCAAATCTAATAATAATAGTAAAAAATAAAGTTATATATCCAGAAAAAAATGAAAACAGTAATTTGAAAAGATACATGTACCCCAATGTTCATAGTAGCACTATTTACAATAGCCAAGGCATGGAAACAACCCAAGTGCCCATCAACAGACAATTGACTTAAGAAGATGTGTTTTACACACACACACACACACACACACACACACACACACACACACACACAATGGAATACTACTCAGCCATAAAAAAGAATGAAATCTTGCCATCTGTAGCAACATGGATGGACCTAGAGAATATTATGCTTAGTGAAATAAGTCAGACACAGAAAGACAAATACTATATATTTCACTCATACGTGGAATCTAAAAAATAATACAAATGAATGTATATGCAAAACAGAAACAGACTCACAGATATAGAAAACAAACATGGCTATCAAAGGGGAGAGGGAAGGGGGGAGAGACAAATTAAGGGTATGGGATTAACAGACACAAACTACTATATATAAAATACGTAAGCAACAAGGATATACAGTATAGCACAAGGAACTGTAACCATTATCTTCTAAAAACCTATGATGGAATATAATATGTAAAAATACTGAATCGCTATGCTCCTCACTTCAAACTAACACAATATTATAAATCAACTATACTTCAATTAAAAAATAAAGCTATAGATCAATCCCACATAATAAAGGCGCACAGTGTCTAAAAAAATATTAGCACATAGAACCCAACAATAATCAAATTGTATGAACATTAGATTTTACTCCAAGAATGTAAGGATATTCAATGTCAGGAAGTCTACTGACATAATCTATTTGTCCTCAACATATTAAAGGCCGAAATTCATATGATGCTAGAATGCTGAAAAGCCATTACTAATGAAAATTTTATGGCAAGGAGTAACAAAGACCACTTATCAAGAACAAACAGCAAATGTTATTCTAAAAAGCAAAATATGAAGACTGTTTCAAGTAAAATCAATAAGGTAAGAAAAAGAAAGAACTGATTAAACATTGGAAAAGAGCTAGAATCTGTCTTATTTTGAATATGATTCAATACACATAGAGACTGCCATGTAAAATTATTAGAATTTATATGAGAATTCAGTAAGGTAGCTAGATTTGAGATGAATATACACAAACCAATAGCTTTTCTCTATTCTGGTACTTAACATCAAGAACATAAGAGAAAACATTTGATTAACAATAGCAACATATTTATAAAATGCATAGGGATAAATGTCCTAATAAATTACTTACACTTATTATATTAATAAAATTTATGTATAAATTTAATGAAATTTAATGAAATAGATACTAATATATATGAGAATTTTACATGATGAATGTTTTTATTCAAATCAGTGACAAAAGATGTATTGTTTGATAAACGGTGCCTTGTGATAGGCTATTAATACTTGTAAGAATAAAATAGTTCTCATAATCTAAAAAAAAGTGAAAGCGCCCAAAGAAAAATGGGCAAAACATGTGAATAGTCAAACCTCAAAATATAAATGCAGTAGTCAACAAGCATTTAAAAAGACGTTCAGCCTCATTAGAAATAAAAGGAATGTGATTATGGTAATGATGAAATATCACTCCATACCTACTAGATTGGCAAAGATTAAAAAACAAGGTAAAACTTCTTATTGCTGATGTGAATGCAGGGAGAAGGGCACTCCTATATGTTGATGGTAGAAATGTTTGAAGAGTTCTAGCCTTTTTTGGAAATTAAAACTAAAAAGGAAATATTCCCTTCATTCCAGCAATATCCCTCTTGAGAATCTGTCCTATAGGAATAAAAGCATCAGTATGTAATGATATAGGATATAATGGCCAAAAACCTGGAATAATAGGGAATTTTATTTAGCCATTAAAAAGACTGAAGTTATGCCAACTGTCTTGGACAGAATTCTATTAGGTGTTAGTGAGTGAGAATAGTGTGTAATATCCCATTTTTGTAAAACAATGACCAAGAAAACCTTTATTTGCATATATGTGCATACGTGCGTGTACATGAATATATATTACCATACTAGGGTTACCTGATTGGGGATAATCAAGAAGGGGGTTCAAGTAAAAGGAGAGTGGGGAGCAAAGCAAAAAGAACAGAAAAGATTGTAACGTATGTATGACATGACCATATTTAATATTTACATTACCACTATATATGTATTGGGTTTAAATCTTTATAATACACATTTAAAGAAAACAAAACAAAATTTAAAACAAATGACTTCAGCATTCAACTCAATAAGCAAAAAGTTAGATCAACTAAATGAACCAAAGGAAGCTAGGAAGAAGAAATGAATTGATGAAAGTAAAAACAGAAATTGATAGAACCAAAAGATGGGTCCTGACAAAAGCAATAAAATCGAGAAACTTCCTGGAAATATTATTTATGAGAGGTAAAGAGAACATACACAAGCTAAGAATGGAGATATAACTACAGACACAGAACAGTTTAACAATATCCCAAGACTATTATGTAACTTGATACCAATACATTATCAAATCTAGGGATAACCGATTGCTTCCTAGGAAAATGTATATAACCAATATTGACTGAAGAAGAGGTAGAAAAATCTGAATAAATCAACAACCATAGATAATATTGGAAAGATTACTTAATACTACTCTCCCCAAATGCACCAGAACCCAGAAAAGATGAAAAGTTTCTGAACTCCTGGCTAATACTCTCCTTACAGCAAAATTGCATGTAATATTGATGGGTCTTAGGGCTCTTCTCCCTGTGGAAGCCGTGGGGTAGGCTGAGGGAAGTTTCGGTCTGTCTCTTATGCTGCTTGCCTCTTCGCCCTCACTCGACTCCACTCTCTAGTTTCCCGTGTGGCAGCATGTGACAAAGAGAAGCAATGGACAAAACAGCCAGAGTCACAGCCCCACCATCCTGACCGGCCCATCTAGAACAGGCCTTTACCTTGTGTCCACGTGCAGCTCACTGAGCAGTTCACTTTGCATATAGTCCCAGGACAGTTCCACCGCGCCCAGGTAGTATCTTCTGATGGCACCAAAGCTGAAAGGCAAAAGGCACAGAAAGACGCAGGTGGAGAGCTCAATTTGCATGGCTCTGATTGCTAGAAAATGTTCGACTGGAGAAACGAAAGATTAATTCTTCTCTAAAAATATCTTTGGCTCCCAGGAGAAAAAAGGTAAATTTTGTATGATTTAGTGAAAAGTCCCACAATTTTCTCAAAGGACTTTAGGGAACTTGACTGGCTGGAGTGACAGCAGCATTAGCGCTCAGCAGTGACGGATAGGATTGCTTCCTTTTTGGCAGTGGGAAGCAGCCACAGGAAGAACTGAGTAGGAAAAGGGAGGCTGAGCTAAAGCTTAACCCGTTCACCTCTAAAAGCAGCAGGGGCACAAGAATGCTGCTTTGCTCAGAACCTTTGAGGAAAGGAAAGAGGGGGCTGATGTTGTTGAAGATTCTGGAATCCACCTGCACCAGCAAGAGTAATATTCTAACAGTCTCCCTGCTTCCGCCCTTGCCCCTCACAGACACCAATGAATGACCTTTAAAACCATAAAGCGGATCCAGTTACTTCTTTGCTCAGAAACCTCCACTGGCTTCTGGCCTCACTCAGAGTATAATCCTACATTTTGACCATGGCCTAGAGTCTTCCCCATGATCTGCATGTCCCTTCCCCCCACCTCCAAGGTTTCATCTCACTCCAGCTACTGGCCTCCTTGCTCTTCCTTAAAACACCGAGCACACCCTTGCACCTGGACCTTAGCATCTGCTGTTTCCTCTACCTGAAACCCCTTTTCCCAGATAGCCACACGTTTCCACTCCCACATCTCCTGCAAGTCTTGGCTCAAATCTCACCTTCTAATCAGCTCAAATCTGGACCAGCGCCTTGACACTGTAAGTTCTCTAGCCCCACCGGCACTACCGATATCTCTCTTGGCTGCATTTGCTTACAGAGCACTCATAACTACCCAGCATCCACGTATCTATTTCCCTTGCATCGTTGCTACCTGATGCTTCTTAAGGTTGTTTACATTTGGCCTGAGTATAGGCTATATCTCCTTACATCAAAATATAGCCATGCTGAGCTCAAGCAGAGAACCTACTCAGTTTAATGTATATTAGGAGGCATGAGAGCCTCCCAAGGGCCTCAAAGTATAGGAGCTAATAAGAATCTTGATCAGGGTTTCTATAAGAAGTGTTATCACGGACAGTCCACTTCTGCACGGATAGGAATGTGTTTGGGAGCCATTGGCAAGGTATTGTCCAGCTTGGAAACAATCAGGAGGAAGCCCCTTGGGTAAACATTTGCTGAGACCTTCTCTCTGCCAGGCACAAGTTTGCAGAGATAATAGCTGGCATGTAATATATTCCAGGAACTGTTCTAAGTGCTTTCTAATGCAGCAAGCATTCTTGTCTTCATTGTACAGGTGATGAAACTGAAGCACAGAGACGTTAGGCAACTTGGCCATGGTCACACAGTTTGTAAATTGTAGCATTCATACCCATTTAATTGGGCTCCAGGAGTCTTGCTCCTAACCCTTTTACTATACGTCCATGCTTCAGAGATGAATAAAATCCAGTTCCTGTCTTCTGGGAGTCATGCTGCAGCAGCGGGGACAAAAAGGTAGATACATAGTCACAATACAGAGTGATAATTCTGTCATGAGCTTTACACATTATGTGATTTAATCCTCACAATAAGACTGCAAAGTGAGTACAGATGAACCATCTGAGGGGCAGAGAGGTTAATGGTTTGCCAAAGAGCACACAACTACCCATTTGTCCTAACCAGACAGTGTCTTAGGCACTGGGTACAGAGCAGTGAAAAAGAAACAACTGAGAAACGGTAAGCAATACCTGAAAAACAGGAATACCTTACGTATGTTAGAAGGTGAAATAAGTACTGTGCCCAAAAGGAAAGTAAGTAGGAGAAGGGGAAGGAGGGGTGTACTAGGCTGCAATTTTAAATGAGGATGGTCATGGAAGGCGTGCCTGAGGAGCAGGTGACCTGTTAACTGAGGGCGAGAAACGACTGTGATTTGGACTGGGACGGAAGCAGTGGAGGGGCGAGCAGGGCTGGATTCATTGTGAAGGTGGCGCTTCTGCTGGTTGCTGATGAACTGGGTTTGTGGGCTTTGAGAAAGAGGAGTTCAGAATAAACAGCAAGGGTTTTGCAAAGGTGGCGTTGCCGTGAACTGAGACGGAGTAACAGCGAAAGCTGTCGCTTGGGGCTGGGGCGGGGAGGTGCGCCGCGGCACGTGGTTAAAGGGCTCGGCGGGCGCTGCGGGCAGCTAGGGCTTTCCTTTCTGAGCCCGTCTCGGTCACTGGGACTGCAATGTTCCTTAAATGTCTGTCTTCTTCCAGTAGCACAGCGTCGGGCACAGAGCGGGCACTGATAAATACGTGCTCAATGTTAACATGAGCAACCACTACAAGCCCGCTTTATTTTTAGTAAAGTAAGGAATGAAGCAGTCTTCACTGTCGAAAGGCCGCACTGCGGTCGCGCACGGGGAACCCCCTTCCAGGCGAGCTGCGAGCTAGACTACTTGCTGCGGCATTACTCCTCCTTGAGAGACCTTCCGCGCACGCGTGTCCCGACGCGCCTGGGGGTCGGCGCCGCGGGGCTTCTGACACCGCCCTTGGCGCCTTGTGAAGCGGCTGCGCCCGGGGAAGGGGACTAGCCGCCCCGTGCCCCGCCCCGCCCCGCCTCTTCCGCCGCCGCCGTGGGAATGGAAACATCTACCCCACGTGCCGGAAGCCAGCTAGCGCCGACGGTGGCGCGCCACTCCGCGCCTTACCGAGCCGAGCCCCTACAGGTGTCATCGCGAGACGAGCTCGCCGAAATGGCCGCAGCCAGTCAAGGTAAGGACGGGCGCTCGCCGGTGGCGCCGCGAGGAGCCGACTTCCCGGGCTCCGGAAGAGACGGGCTCCGCGCCTCCCAGGCCCAGCAGTGCCCCTGGGGGGGCCCGAGCGCCGCAGGGGCGGGGCGGGCGCCTGGAGCTCCTCTGTGGCCCGGCCGCTCCCGAGGTCCGGCCAAGGTCAGTGGCCGGGCTGGAGCCGGACTTGCCCTCGCTGTTGACTCCGGCCGGGCTCCTCCGCCTTCCGGCCCCGCCCCCGACAGCCTCGGCCTGGAGACATTTTGTCCCTGTTCCCGGAAGCACTCTGGCACCTTGAGACTAAGGCAGCGTCTTTGTCCCTTTGGAGTGTCTTTTCAAACACCGGGCCGGCGTCTTTCCGCGTGCAGGCCGCCTCTACTTGTGCTATTGATGGTTTTGAAAGAGTACACGTGGTATGGTTCTTGGAAATCGCCTATTTAGTCCGCGTAGTGAAGGGGAGAGTCCGTGAAAAAAAAGCCTGTAATAAAATACACAGTGGACCACGTCTTTCAGTTGTGCTTCTTATCCTACTTCTTTGAATGCTTCAGGCTATGTTCAGTTCAGTACTGGCTCACAGAACCATTATCAAAAACTCAATTATATAAATTTAAAATTACATAAATTATGTTAAAAACAGGGTGAAAATGCTCAAAATTCATTACTTCCTTATTGTTTGCCATGTTTAGTTATTATCTGTACTCTTGAGGTTCTGGACATCTGTTGTGTCTGTGTGGTGGAAATAACGTAGCGTGATAAGCCGCGTCTCTTGCCAGCTCCGCATTCAGCGCTGTCACACGTCAGTGACGTCACACCCTGGATGTTGGTATACACTACTAGTCAGCCCTCCCCCCACCCCAGCGCGCTTGTGAAACGTTTACCTGGGGACTTCACTGGCGGTCCAGTGGTTACGCCTTCACCTTCCAGTGCAGGGGGTGCAGGTTCCATCCCCGATGGGGGAACTAAGGTCCCACGTGCCTCCTAGCCAAAAAGCCAAAGCATAAAACAGAAGCAATATTGTAACAAATTCAATAAAAACTTTGAAAATGGTCCAGATTAAAAAAAAATCTAAAACAAACCAAACCGTTTACCAGCACACCTGAATTGAGGTGACCCAAAGGTGTTGGAATGCACAATGGAATTATTTTCCTGCAGAGCAGACTGCCCTTATTTAGTTAAAATGTATAGTTTGCTCAGATATTTGCACCTAGGAAATTGGTGGGAGAAACTTTGAGGCTGACATTAGGAATTTCAATCTTTATCATATTGATGATCACATAATACTGTAATCATTGCTCTCCTGGGCTCACAAGCAAGGCTGCTGACTGGTCGGTATAGTGCTTAGCAGTGTGTGTTGAATGACTGAGTGACTTTGGGTGAACTCAGTGTCTGTGATTTGATCCCTTTTGGCTGGAGCCCTCTATTGAGCTAAGGAGCTTGTTAAAATGACATTAAAACAAAACTCAAAACTCATTCTTGTTTTCAGTGATGTTCTTTAACCCAGGGAGAGAGTTTCTTCTTCAACACAGCAGTAATGTTTTGCGGTTACGTTAGAACAAAAATTTTCATTTAACTACTTGTGAGGCCGTAGAAGGCCCAGTTCCTTAAACATCCATATTTTGGCTTTGCTAAATTAGTATCTATGGTCCATCTTGAATTAATTCTTCAGTTATATTTTGTGATTGTGTAAAGTAGGGATTGAGGGTTTTTTTGTTTGTTTAATACACATACCTAATAGTTCTAACACAATTTGTTGAAAGGACTTTCTTTCCCTATTGAATAACTTTGGTGCCATGTGAAAATCAAATGACTGTATGTGTAGATCTACTTCTAGACTCTATATTCTCTTCCACTGATATATTTTTATATGCTTAGGTCAGTTCTACACTGTGTCAAATAGGGTACTTTTCTAAGTCTTGAAATTAGTTACCTGTGTGTTACTGTAGTTTTATAAGAAGTCTTGAGATTCTTTGAACTTTGTTGCTTTTTCCCCCACAATTGTTTTGGCCACTGGTGGCACACTGTATTTTCCTAAGTGATTGCAGCAATATCTCCCCATTCCATATGCTGTTTTTTTCTGTGTGACTTTGACACTCCTCCTGCTGAGTACTGGGGTCTATATTCCCTCTCGAATCTGAGTGGAAGTTTGTGACTGCTGCAACAGAATACAGTGGAAGTAACACTGCATGGCTTTGGAGGCTAGGTCTTAAATGGTAATATAGCTTCTGCTGAGCCCTTGAGTTTCCTTACTCTCTTACTCCCTTTCTTGGGACAGGCAGCCTTGACCCTAGCCACCATGCTGTAAGGAAGCCCATACTAACCCAGAGCAAGGCAGCCTGTATGTGTGAATGTAGTAGATGATTCCAGACGCCTGCCTGTAATTCTTCCAGCTGAAGCCACAGACATATGGAACAGGGATGAGCTGTATCCTGTCTGAATTCCTAATCCATAGAGTCTGGGAGTATAAAAGTGATTGTTTTGCTCTGTGAATGAAGTTTTGGGGTAATTTGTTGTACAGCCATAGTGACTGGAATACTACTCTAGGCCCTTTGTACTTCCATATAAATCTTAGAGCCAGCTTCTCAATTTCTAGATAAAAACTTACTTTTTGACTGAGATTGCAACTCTGCAGTGTTTCCTCATTTACAGTGTAGAGTTCTTTTGCCTCTTTCACTAAATTTATTTTCCCACAGAGAGAGGGATTAGACATTTTGTTAACTCTTTCCCTTTTGGGACAAATAAATCACCCTCTGAGCCTCTACTTCTTAATTACAAAATGGAGTTAATAAATAGTACCTTGTTCTGTACCTACTTTGTTCTGTGGATTTAATTATATATACATGTTTATTCCTTAGCACATTGCCTGGTAAATAGTAACAGCTCAATTAAATGTTACCTCTTTTTCTTAATGTCTTTATTGGAGTATAATTGCTTTACAATGGTGTGTTAGTTTCTGCTTTATAACAAAGTGAATCAGTTATACATATACATAAGTTCCCATATCTCTTCCCTCTTGCGTCCCCCTCCCTCCCACCCTCCCTATCCCACCCCTCTAGGTGGTCACAAAGCACCGAGCTGATCTCCCTGTGCTATGCGGCTGCTTCCCACTAGCTATCTGTTTTACACTTGGTAGTGTATATATGTCCATGCCACTCTCTCACTTATCCCAGCTTACCCTTCCCCCTTCCCGTGTCCTCAAGTCCATTCTCTAGTAGGTCTGTGTCTTTATTCCTGTCTTATCCCTAGGTTCTTCATGACATTTTTTTTCTTCTCTATCCTGCTCTGCCACTAGGTTCATCAGTACCATTTTTTTAGACTCCATATATGTGAGTTAGCATACGGTATTTGTTTTTCTCTTTCTGACTTCACTCTGTATGACAGACTCTAGGTCCATCCACCTCACTACAAATAACTCAATTTCGTTTCTTTTTATGGCTGAGTAATATTCCATTGTGTATATGTGCCACATCTTCTTTATCCCTTCATCTGTTGATGGACACTTAGGTTGCCTCCATGTCCTGGCTATTGTAAATAGTGCTGCAGTGAACATTGTGGTACATGTCTCTTTTTGAATTATGGTTTTCTCAGGGTTACCTCCTATCTTTATAATCACTGGAGATACACATAGTACTGAGAATTTGTGGGCTATTGAATAGTATTGAGTTACTCCTGAAAAGGAGAGGCAAATGAAGAAAACCCATTTCATTTAGGATGCATTATTAAGTATTACTACCAGTTTTTCCTAGGTCCTTTTGGCTGTTTTTAAATTTCAGGGGAAGAACTGGAGTACTGATTCTAAATTGTCTAGGTTTTTTTCCTCTGAGATATTTGTTGATTTTAGTCTGATTTTCAAAAGTTGCTGGTCAGAATTTCAGAGTCAGTTTACTCTTTAAAATAGATTAATATTTAGATGTCCATATTACAACTGTCTCTGTTTCCTTAAAAATCTCTTAATCTAGGTTAGGAATGTTAGTGATTTATTGTAAAGGTAACTTTTCTTATTCAGTATCTTAATTCTTGTAGGAAACTTTGAGGGAAAATTTGAGTCACTGGATCTTGCAGAACTTGCTAAAAAGCAGCCATGGTGGCGCAAGCTGTTTGGGCAGGAATCTGGGCCTTCAGCTGAAAAGTATAGCGTGGCAACCCAGCTGTTAATTGGAGGTGTCACTGGCTGGTAAGTGATGTAAAAATGTCCAGTATCTTTTTTTGCATGACCCAGTGTTGGGGTTATAGGAACCATCTCTTTTAAGCAATGAAAATACATTGACTTGTGAAATTGATCATTTAATAAACATAATGCTAAAGTGCTATTTAATGGTTCCACACAGTGAGTATTTACTACATGCCAGGTACTGCTTTAGATATTTCTATAGGTATCTCATTTCCTTCTCACAGCTCTGAAATTGTTACTGTTATTATCTGTCCTCATTTAATAGAAACTAAGGCTTAGAAAGGTTTACTTGACCAGGGCCACATAGTAAGTGCTTTCTATCACTGTAGATCACGTTGCATCTTCTAGAATTATATATAAATGGAATTATACAGTATGTATCTTGTTTGTTTGGCTTCTTTCACTAATTTCGAGGTTCATCTGTGCTGCCGTTTATCCATTCCCCTTTGATGAATGTTGGTTTGTTTGCACTTTTGGGCTAAAATGCTGTTAACATTCGTGTACAAGTCTTCGTATGAACATATGCTTTCATTTCTTTGGGGTAAATATCTAGAAAGAGTTAGGCTGAGTCATAGTAGGTGAATGTCTTAACTTTTTAAGAACCTGCCAAGCAGTTTTCTAAAGTATTGTCTTACATCTTACATCTCCCCTAGCAGTGTATGAGGGTTCCAGTTTCTCTACCTCCGCACTAACACTTGGCATAATGTCTTTTTTTTGAAGTATAATTGATTTACAGTGTTATATTAGTTTCAGGTTGCAGTGTAGTGATTCAGTATTTTTGCAGATTATACTCCATTAAAAGTTATTATAAGATAATGGCTATACTTCCCTGTGCTATACAACATATCCTTGTTGCTTATCTATTTTATACATAGTAGTTTATAGTTCTTAATCCCCTACCCCTATCTTGCCCCTCCCCACTTCCCTCTGCCCACTGGTAAACACTAGTTTGTTTTATATATCTTTCAGTCTGTTTCTGGCATAATGTCCTTTTGATTACAACCATCCTAGCGGCTGTGAAGTGATATCTCATTGTATTTTTTTGTTTTTGTTTTTGTTTTTTTTATTGTGGTACGCGGACCTCTCACTGCTGTGGCCTCTCCCGCCGCGGAGCACAGGCTCTAGACCCGCAGGCCCAGCGGCCATGGCTCACGGGCCCAGCCGCTCCGCGGCATGTGGGACCCTCCTGGACCGGGGCACGAACCTGTGTCCCCTGCATCGGCAGGCGGACTCTCAACCACTGCGCCACCAGGGAAGCCCTCATTGTGGTTTTAATTTACATTTTCCTGATGGATAATGATGTTGAGTATCTTTTCATGAGCTTATTTTTGCTATCCATATGTCTTTGGTGAGGTATCTGTTTAGATATTTTCTGCATATTTTTATTGGGGAGTTGGTTTTCTCTCACTACTGAGTTGTGAGAGTTCTTTATGTATTCTGGATACAAGTCTTAGATATGTGATTTGCAAATATAATCTTCTACTCTGTAGCTTATTATCTTGACAATGTCTTTCAAAGAACAGAAGTTCTTAATCTTGACATACAATTTATCAACTCTGTTTTATAGCTCTAGCTTTTTGAGTCATGTCTGACAATATTTGCCTAATCCAGGGTCACCAAGATTTTCTTCGATGTTTTCTTCTATATGATATATAGGTTCAGATTTTTCATTTAGTTCCATGATCCATTTTGATTTACTTATTGTATATGTTGTAAGGTAGGAATCCAAGGTCTTTTTTTTTGCATATGGACATCTGATTGTGCCCACATGATATGTTGAAAGACTATCCTCCTCTACACTGAATTGCCTTTGTACTTATGGTTAAAATCAATTGACTATATGTCTTCTTTGTTAAACTGATTTGTCTGTCTTGGTGCTAATATCACACTGTTTTGATTACTGTAACTTTATAATAAGTCATGAATCAGGTAGTGTAAATCTTACAACTCTGTTGCTTTTCAGAGTTGATTTGACTGTTCTAGGTACTTAGCATTTTCATATGAATTTTAGAATCAGCTTGCTGCTGATTTCTACAAAAAGCATGGTGAGATTTTGACTGGGATTGCATTGATCCATAAACATGGTTTATCTCTCCATTTGACTGTGCCGTGCAGCTTACAGGATCTTAGTTCCCCGACTAGGGATTGAACCCACACCCTCAACAGTGAAAGCTCTGAGTCCTAACCACTGGACTGCCAGGGAATTCCCTGTTTCGGTTTCTTTTAATTTCTCTCAACAATGCTTTGTAGGTAGGTCTTTCACATCTTATATCAGATTTATCGCTAAATATTTCATATTTTTGATGTTATTGTAAATGCTGTTACTTTTAAAATTTCACTTTCTCATTGTGCATTGCTTATATTATAGAAATGCAATTGATTTTTGTATATTGATCCTGTATACTGCAATCTTGCCAAAGTCACTTACTAGTTCGCAGAGTTTGGGGGTCCCTAAGACTACCCTCATGTTTGATAATTCCCTAGGAGAATCCACAGAACCCACTGAGAGCTGGTATACTCATGGTCACGATTTTTTACAGCAAAAGGATACAGATTAAAAGCAGCCAAGGGCTTCCCTGGTGGCACAGTGGTTAAGAATCTGCCTTCCAATGCAGGGGACACGGGTTTGAGCCCTGGTCTGGGAAGATCCCACATGCCGTGGAGCAGCTAAGCCCGTGCACCGCAACTACTAGAGAGAAGCCCGCGTGTTGCCATGAAAGATACCAAGGGCCGCAATGAAAGATCCCAAGGGCTGCAACTGAGACCCAACACAACCATAAATAAATAAATATTAAAAACAAAATCAGCCAAAGGAAGAGGCACATGGGGCAAAGTTCAGGAAAGTGGAGTCTGTATGTTTAAAATGGGTTTCTTGGGACTTCCCTGGTGGTCCAGTGGGTAAGACTGCGTTCCCAACGCAGGGGGCCCGGGTTTGATCCCTGATCGGGGAGCTACATCCTGCATGCATGTCACAGCCAAGAAGTTCGCACCGCATGCTGCAACTAAGAGCCCACATGCTGCAACTAAGAAGTCTGCATGCCGCAACTAAAGATCCCACATGCTGCAACTAAACATGCTGCAACGAAGATTCCCGGTGCTGCAGCTAAGACCTGGCGCGGCCAAGATAAATACATACGTACATACATAAATATTTTTTAAAAACAGTTCTTTAAAATGGTTTCTCATAGGCAGCATATAGGTGGGTCTTCCTTTTTTTAATCCAATTTTACAATCTTTTCATTTTAATTAGGGTGCTTAGACTATTTACCTTTAAGTTTATTTTTGTTATCATTGGGTTTAAATTTACCATCTTGGTGTTCTGTTCTTTATTTTCTTTTGGATCAAATATACGTGTGTGTAATAAAAATAGGTCTACTGTGTATGTGTATATATATGTACATTTTTTAATTAAGGTGAAATTTACGTAACATGAAAGTGGCATTTAGTACATTCACACCTTTGTGTAACCACTGCCTCTCTCTAGGGTCAAAACATTTTCATCACTCCAAAATAAACCCCATCCCTGCTGAGCAGTTACTCCCCATTCTCCCCTCTCCCCAGCCCTTGGCAACCATCTGTCTGCTTTCTGTTTCTATGGATTTACCTATTCTGAATATTTTATATAAATAGAATCATACAATATGTGACCTTGTATGTCTGGCTTCTTTCACTGAGTATCATGTTTTGTTTTGTTTTGTTCTGTTTTTTTGGGACTGCACCGAGTGGCATGCAAGAACTTAGTTCCCCGACCTGGGATTGAACCTGTGCCCCCTGCAGTGGAAGCAGGGTGTCTTAACCACTGGACCGCCAGGGAAGCCTCCTGAGCATCGTGTTTTTGATGTTCATTCACGTTGCAGTGTGTGTCAGGACTTCTTTCCTTGTTATGGCTACATCTCGCCAACACTTATTATTTTCATTTAAAAAAACCATTTTAATATATATTAGCCACCTTAGTGGGCATGACATGGGTGTGAAGTGGTGACTAACGATGTTGAGCATCTTTTCATGTGTTTGTTGGCCATCTGTACATCTGCTTTGGAGAAATTGAGTTGTTTGTCTTTCTGTTCTTGAGTTGTAAGAATTTTTTATATGTTTTTGATATTAGATTCTTACCAGACATGATTGCAGATATTTTCTTCTATTCTTTAAGTTGTCTTTCCACTTTCTTGATAATGTCCTTTGATGGACAAAAGTTTTTAATTTTTATGAAGTCCAGTTTATTCGTTCTTTTTTGTTCTTTCGTTGCTTGAATCACATATTTTTCATAATTCTGTGTCTCTTAATTGTGTAATTTTAATGGTTGCTTTAGGGTTTATAGGATGTATCTTTTACTTACCACAGTCTATCATCAATAGATATACCACTTCATGTAGCGTGTAATGCTCTTACAATAGTATACTTCTGGGACTTCCCTGGTGGTCCAGTGGTTAAGACTCTGCCTTCCAGTGCAGGGGGTGTAGGTACAGTCCCTGGTCAGGGAGCTAGGATCCCACATGCCTCACAGTCAAAAAACCAGAAACATAAAACAGAAGCAGTATTGTAACAAATTCAATAATGACTTCAAGAATGGTCCACATCAGGGCTTCCCTGGTGGTGCAGTGGTTGAGAGTCCACCTGCCGATGCAGGGGCACGGGTTCGTGCCCTGGTCCAGGAGGATCCCACGAGCCGCGGAGCGGCTGGGCCCATGAGCCATGGCCGCTGAGCCTGCGTGTCCGGAAAAAAAAAAAAAAAAAAAAAAGAATGGTCCACATGAAACAAATCTTAAAAAAAAAATAAAACAGTATACTTCCATTTTACCCTTGGTTTTCATTATCATACATTTAACCTTTACATTTTTTCATTAAATATTGAATTCTTATATTTTTAAATAATGAAAATGAAACCTTTTGTATTTACCCGTATAGTTTATTTCTTGTACTCATCATGCTTTTGTGTGTATCCAGATTTCCATCTGGTATATTTTCCTCCACTTTTAACATTCTTTGTACTTTTGGGCTGCTGGTGATGATTTATTTTTCAGCTTTTGTATATCTGAGAAAGGTCTTCATTTCATCTTTGTTTTTTGAAAGATATTTTTACTGGGTATAGAATTCCAGAGTGACAGGGTTGTTTCTTCCCCCAGTACTTTAAGAATGTTCCATTATCTTTTGTCTTGCATTATTTTCTATGAGAAATGTGCTATCTCTGAATTTTATTCCTCTGTACCTAATATGTCCCTCCCCCCGCCTTTCAGGCTGCTTTTAAGATACTTATTATTTGTTTTGTGCTTTGAGTTCATTAAGCTGTTTGGATCTATCAATTTACAGTTTTCATCAAATTTAGAATATTTTCTCATTATTTATTCAAATATTTTCTATCCTTCAACAGTTCTAGTTAGACATATTATTACACTGCTTGAAATTTTCCTGTAGTTCACTGACACTGTTTTATTTTTTTTAACTTTTTATTTTGGGATAACTGTAGATTCACAGGTGCTTGTTAAAAATAATCCAGAGAGTCTCTGCACCACAGATACTGAGCCTGCGCTCTAGAGCCCGCATGCCACAACTGCTGAAGCCTGCGTGCCTAGAGCCTGTGCTCTGCAACAAGAGAAGCCACCGCAATGAGAAGCCTGCACCCCAGCAAAGAGTAGCCCCTGCTTACCACCACTAGAGAAAGCCCGTGCGCAGTGACGAAGACCTAACACAGCCAAAAATAAATAAATTTTTAAAAATGCAAAAAAAAAAAGTCCAGAGAGCCCATCCTTCAGTTTTCCCCAGTGTATAACTATAGTTCAATATTACAGCCATGTTCATGTATTTTTCTGTTTCATTTTGATAGTTTTTATTGCTATGTCATGTTTACTGATCTTTACTTCTACAGTATCTAAACTGCTGTTAGTTCCATCAAGTACAGTGTTCATCTCAGACATATAGTTTTCATCTGTAGAAGTTTGATTTGTATCCTTTTAAAATATGTTCCTTGTCCCTACTTATTATGTGGAATCTTTCCTCCAGCTTCTTGAACATGGAATACAATCATAATCACATCTGATGTTTTTGTCAGCATTCTGTCATTTGTGCCATTTCTAGGTTGCTTTCAGTTGATTTCGTTTTTTATCATTATGGGTCTGTTTTCCTGCTTTGCCTGCCTGGTAGTTTTTAATGGGATGGCAGTATTGTGAATTTTACCTTATTGGGTGCTAAATATCTTTTTTATTCTTATATAATTGAGTCTTGATTCTTGTTCTGGGACACATTTACACATCGCTTTAAAAAAATTCCACATGTGTTCTGTACCTTACTCTATAGAACTAATTTTAAAGATAAAAGAGACTGAGAAGAAAATTGCTGGAGTTTATATATACTTCATTTTTTTCTCCCAAATTTCTTTGGAGGGGAAAAGCACGTTTATCCATGTTGGGTTTTTGAAAAAAAGATCGGAGAAATAAGAGCTAGTTGACGATCCAGTTGGTTGCCTTTATCATGAGTGAATCTTAGCTGCAAAATGTCAGTTAATGCCTTCATGTCAGGGACTTAGGGCCAGTGGATACAGGGTACAGGCAGTTTACTTCAGCTTATACTCACATTTAAGAACTGAGATGAGTCCTAATGGGTTATTTACTAGTCCTATCATTCCTCCAGTTTAGGAGTCCCTTCTGAGATATACCTAGCTTTTGTTTAAAAACATTTAAAATCCTTGTGAGGTCCTCCATGCAATGTTTTATTGATATTGATATATTTTTTCTCCTACTGAAGTGTACCAAGCAGTAGGTGGTAGAAAATGAGGGCAGAGAGGTAAAGGGAGACTGGATGTAAGTGTAGGGCTTTATAAGCCGTCTTCAGGGCAGAGTTTTCTGTCAAGAGCCATGTGCCGACCAGAGAAGATGGCACTGAGAGCCTGTCCCTTATCCCATGCGACCACTCTGGCCTCATACACAGTCATGTGTTTACTCGCTTCAGGGCTGCGCCCTCCTTGCCGCCGTTTCTCTTCCATATTGCTGACTGGAGTCTCTGCTTTATCCTTTCCTGTGTTGATCCATTCTCCGCAGTGTAGCCAGAGTCATCTTTTAAAAACACGGCTTGGGAGTTTAAGGGATTTGCTCAAGACCACAAAATGAAGTGAGTAGTAGAGCCAAGATCCGAGTCAGGGTCTTCGTGAGCTTGGAGCCTCTGCCGTTCCCTCGTTCTGGAGGGGACGGGCTTTATGCCTGGAGTAGGAAGGAGCTGGGCCATCCCAAGGTAAGCAGGCTCTGAATGTTGTTAGAAGTCCATGCTTGTGTTTGTCTGACAGCTTGTTAACTTGATTTTTGTAGGTGCACTGGTTTCATATTCCAGAAGGTTGGAAGGCTGGCTGCCACAGCTCTGGGAGGTGGATTTTTCCTGCTTCAGGTCTGTATGTGGAGTCTTTCCCCGGTTTCACGTACCATTTGAAATGCTAGTAACCTTCCGAGTCAGACTTCTTCAATTACTAGGTGGATTACAGCTTGCCACTTATAACATGGGGACACGTGCATATTCCTTAGCTCCCTTCCAGGGTTTTCAAGACCACTTGAAGTATGAAGCAAGGGTGATTTCGGAAATCCCAGGTGTGATGCAAGCGCCCTGTGATATGATTTATTCTTAGACACAAAGTCGATGAGAGACATGAGGGCCAAATGACACTGGTCAGATGGCCTCTGCTGGCCCGTGGCGTGGAGTTTGTTTTGAACCACTGGCTGCTGGCTCCCTGAGGCTGTGTGTGTACAGTTGGTTTGCAAACCTGACTCCACATTGGAATCACCTGGGAATTTTATAGAACACTGATGCTTGGGGCCTGCCCCCCACCTCCGTCTGATTTCACGGGCAGTAGGCCTGCTTGTATATCGGAGTATTTTTAAAGTTGCAGGTGATTCTGAGGTGCAGTCAAGCTGGAGTGTCCGGATCCACAGCTCTTTGTCTCCTCTCGAAGGTAGCAGCCCTCGTTTTAGTGAGGTCGTCCCACGTTAGAATCACAATTTGAGTGAGTTTTCCAGATGCGTCAGGTGAAAATGAAGTGTGTGGAAGAGGCCAGAAGAGGCCCGCTTATGACTGGAGGGCCGGGGCGGGTGTGGTACAGCATCACTGCATCACAGACGCCCTCAAAAGCCAATGCTTAAAGTGACCATCTTTTATCATCTCAGTTTCTGTGCATCAGCAATTCGGGGAGGGGAGGGTGGGCGCTTGGGCTGGCAGCCTCAAGGGGTTCTAGCCAGAGGTGACTGGAGCTGGGTGAGCAGGGAGCTGGGGCGGGTCCAGGCCTCTCCCTCCCCTCCCTCACTCGGGTCTCAGCTCCTCCTGCGGCCTCAGTTCTCCAAGCGCCCTTGTTTCAGAAACATGGTGAAAGCTGCCCGCCCTTTTCTGCCCAAGCCTGGGAACTCCATAGCATCACTCTGGCAGCATCCTGCTTGTGACTAGCAAGGCACCAGCAGCTGCCCCCGGACCCGTTCCCTGCGTAGCTTCTTGGCTCCCTCCCTGTGGCTGTTAGCAGACAGGCCCCTCCTCACCCCTCCTGTTGCCTTCTGGGTTGCAATCATCTTTCCTTCCTCGCACCCCTTCAGATGCAAGTGCAGTGACAGCTCTCTTGCACTAGACCCACAATCCTGTTCTGTCCCTGTGGTTTCCCTGAGTATCTTCATATTGCTTTGAAATGCCTTAATCTGAGTGCACCCTCTGTTTCTTTTGGGGGTTCTGACTGACAGAAGTAATGGGCATTAGAATAATCTCCAGGAAGGACCCTTGCACTGGGATTCTGGTATTGCTTGGGTCAGATGTGCAAGGAGTGCAGTGCAGGTAAGACATGGGGGTCTGTGCTGTGCACGCATGTGCCCTGTCACCGGGGTAGTCACGATGTTGGGAGATCAGGGGTGTGGTTTGACATAAGGATCCAGTTTCCTTTCATCCGGATTGTTGTCCCAGCAGCATTTAGTGAATAAGTCTTCCTTTTCTCAATATTTGTACCGTTGCCTTTATCATACATCAAAGTTCATATACGTGTGGCTCTGACTCTCCTTCCTGTATCTGCTGAGCCTTGATAGTGGGCAAGACAAGGTCCTCCACGTATTCTTCAGGATCGTCGTGGCTGCTTTCGTACTTTTGCTTCTCCATCTAAACTTTACAACAGGCTCGTCAATTCCTTTCAAAGATTCTGTTTAAATTTTCATTGGGGGACTTCCCTGGCAGTCCAGTGGTTAAGACTCTGTCCGCGCTGCTATTGCAGGGGGCGTGGGTTCGATCCCTGGTTGGGGAACTAAGATCCCGTGTGCCGCACGGTGCACCCAAAAAGAGGGGAAAAAAAAGAGTAATAAGAAAAATGTTTGACTGGAATTGCATGGGAACCATATAGATAAATTGGGGGAGAATTAATATCTTTTATGATATTGTATCATCTAGCTGTGAACACAGGCTTCGTCTCCATTTATTTAGGTCTTCTTTAATGTCTTTGCCTAGACTTCTCTTGTTTTTTCCATATAGATCTGGTCCATCTGTGGTTCAGTTTTATTCCTAGATGCGTTGTAAGAGCTTTAGTTGCTCTTGTGCTTTTCCCCAGGCGCTCACCCTGAGCCCTAAAGCTGTCTCCCAGTTGGACTCCGAGTGATACAACTACTGATGTAGAACATCTTTTCATGTGTTTATTTACTGTCCAGATCTCCTTTTTGGTGAAGTATCTATTCAGGTCTTTTGTCCGCTTTTAAATTGGATTGTCTGTTTCTGTACTTTTTATTCTGTCCTATTAATCTGTGTGTCTTCTCCAATACCACACTGTCTTGATTGCTGTAAAATCGGGTAGTGTGATTCCTCCAACTCTGTTCTTTTTCAAAATCGTTTTGGCTGTTCTAGTTCCTTTGTCTTTTCATACACATTTTAGAACCAGCTTGTTTACATATCTGTAAAACAGCTTGCTGGGATTGGGATTGCAATAACTCTGGCTTAATCATTTCTCTTTGAGTTCTTTCTTCAACAGACATTTTGTAGTTTTCAGTGTACAGATCCTATATGATTTTTGTTTAGATTTGTACCTAGTATTCGATTATTTTGCAGCTATTGTAAAACCATAAATTTCATTTCCATTTCCAATTCAAATTGCTAGCATATAGAAATACAATTTATTTTGTGTGTTTATCTTGTAGTGTACAGCCTTGCTAAACTCGCTTTTTGTGTGTAGGAGTTTTTGTTTTTTGTTGGATTCTTTGAAATTATGTAGACAAACATGTCTACAAATAGTGACATTTTGACATCTTCCTTTCTGATCTGGACGCCTCTTACCTTATGTTCTTCCTTGTTGCACTATGACTTCATTTCCAGCACGGCGTTGAATAGGAATAGAGACAGTAGACATCCTTGCCTTTTTGTTAACATTGGATGAAAGTATTCAGTCTTTCACCAGTAAGTATGATTGACGTTAGCTGTATGTTTGTAGATGCTCTTTAGCAAGTTGAGGAAGTTCTCCCTGTTTCTGTTTTTCCAAGAGCTTTTACGGGAATGTGTGTGGAATTTTGTCAGAATGTTTCTGAGTCCTGCCTGAAGTCTAGGCCAGGTGATACCTTAGCAAATATGGGAACTACACGGCTCTGGGCTTCTCCAGTCAGATGCTCTTGTTTCCTTCAGAGCCCCCAAGTAGCTGTTCAGTGTACTTCGTCGTGTGGGAGAGACAGGGTGGAGTAACAGAATCGGAACTTGAATGTAATGTACGATTTTTGAGATGCAGCTATATTGCTGCTACAAGTAGTCTGTTCTTTTTAGTACTGAGCAACATCTTGTGTAAACATGACACAACTTGCTTATTCATTCATGTGCGGATGGACATTTGCTTTATTTCCGGTAAAGCTGCCGTGACGAGCTGCCATTCTGGGTATAGCATAATGGCACGTGCAGTTTCAGTGTTGGCGGATGAAGCCGAACGGCTCTCCTAAAAGGCTGCTGGTAAACACTCAGTAAGGGTGTGATAGGAGTGTCCATTTCCCACATCCTTATCAACACTGTATATTTTCAGTGTTTTACTCATCTCCAATCTGATAAAGAAAGTATAGCAACTCAGTAATTTTAGTGTTAATTTCCTTGATTCCTTGTGAAGTTGAACTTCTCCCTTTTGTTGACCACTTTGTTTTGTGAGTTGCCTTTACCCGTTTTTCAAATGGGGTTTTTTCCTTACTGATCTCCAGAAGAACTTCACTTTTTATAAGTATTAATGTTTTGTTTGTTAGATATATTGCAGATATTTTCTCCAGCCTGGTTTGGGTGACTGATTAGTTGGTTGGTGCTGTTAACTAAAAGAGAGACTAGAGGGAGAGCAACTGACTAGACAGTGGGGAAGAATTTCAGTTTTAGATATTTTGAGCTATCCAGGGAGTTATGATTTATCATATCAGAAATTTGGAGGAGAGAAGTGATACACATGGAGGGTTGACTGATGGCCTAATCAGTCTCTTCGTTCCCTGGGTAACACTAATCCATCAGGAAGCTCCATGTGTGAATGAGTTTTATCCTGTTCGCACATTCTTTATGAAATGCTTCTCACTGAGTGTGTGTGTGTGCGTGCCTGCTGTCTTGAGCAAGGGAAGTAGCCATGTTCTGTAGGTATATTTGGATGTGCTTCTCCCTTACAAGAAATCGCTCATGAGAAATCTCTGTGATTTCTTTCTGAGCAGCAGTGATTACTACATGACACCCTTGCCCTGTTCACATTGTTGAGAAACTCAGGCTTATGTCGCCTTTAAGGTTTCTTTACCTTACATCTTGACTTCCAGTTCTGATTTTCATTTACCATTTAATTTTTTTAAGCTCACTTGAAATTTTATCGAGATGGGTAAGAGTATAAATAAAGTAAAAGAGTTGCCAGCAGTCACCGAAGGCCAGTGTGTGGATTTCCGTTGACAGGCATAGGGCCTCGCACATAGGGTGGGTGCTCAGTAGATGTGGAGTGAATGTCGTTGAAATACAAAAAACTGGACGGCAAATATCTCCAAAGATAGAAACTCAGAAGGATTTTTGGTAACATATTTCAGTGATTTATCCTGTGTTTCTCCTTTATTGCTGTCGTTTTTTAAACTAAAGCTTGCAAACCATACTGGCTACATCAAAGTGGACTGGAAGCGGGTAGAGCGGGACATGAAGAAAGCCAAGGAGCAGCTGAAGGTCCGCAAGGGCAGCCAGACACCTGCGGAGGTCAAAAGCAAAGCAGACGAGGTGAGACTTGTTTTGTTCCTGTGCAGTGTGTGAAGGGTGCAGACACCTTTGTGTGTAAAAAATGGGGTAGACACACCAATATGTCAGCCTCAGATGGAATATCCTCACCTCAGTGGCAATTTAAAAGGTTAAACCTACAAGGACCAAGGACCAGTAGGTTTGGTGACATTTATTGCTGAGCGAGAGTGCAAAGCGCTACAGGCACATATGTGGATCGAGCATCCCTTGAAGAAGTTCTTGTTGGGATTGGAGCGGCACGTGAGGGGTGGGGGGGAAGATGTACCTTGTACAGCCACTCTGATCACTTTGAGTCAGTCACATTTTTGTCTCCATACACACACATCTCTGAAACGTCCAGAATGTGTAGCCCAGGGGTTGACGAGCTTTTTTTGTAAAGGGCCAGATGGTACCTGTTTTCAGCTTTGTAGGCATTGTGATCTCTGTCACTACTGAACTCCACTGTGTAGCGTGAAAACAGCCATAGACGATGGGTAGGCAGGTGGGTGTGGCTGCGTTGCAATGAAAGTTTATTTAAAAATAGGTGACGGGCTTCCCTGGTGGCGCAGTGGTTGAGAGTCCGCCTGCCGATGCAGGGGACGCGGGTTCGTGCCCCGGTCCGGGAAGATCCCACATGCCGCGTAGAGACTGGGCCCGTGAGCCATGGCCGCTGAGCCTGCGCGTCCGGAGCCTGTGCTCCGCAACGGGAGAGGCCACAACAGTGAGAGGCCCGCGTACCGCAAAAAATAAATAAATAAATAAATAAATAAAATAAAAATAGGTGACTGGCTGGATTTGGCCCACGGGCTATAGTTTGCTAACCTCTGATCTAAGGCATGAAATCAGGTCAGATTATACTGGAGGGACAGGAGAAGGGCTTCTTTTTTAAAAGGATGTATTTTGTTACTTCTTTATTACCTTTGGAAAAATGTCAAATGTCCCAAAGATATAAGTGCACTTAACCAGGGAGAAATAAACCGGGATCAAGGTGTCAGGAAGGTGCCTGGTTAAACCTACAAGGACCAAGAGAACGGGAAGGGAATACCAGGAGACAAGAAATATTAGCAAATGTTTGAAAGTTGGAAAGCACATAGATGAGTGGTAGATAACTTAGCAGA
Source organism: Stenella coeruleoalba (assembly GCF_951394435.1). NCBI lineage: Eukaryota > Metazoa > Chordata > Mammalia > Artiodactyla > Delphinidae > Stenella > Stenella coeruleoalba. The sequence continues at coordinate 122,957,397 of NC_137152.1, forward strand.
GGAACTTCCCTGGTCCGGTGGCTAAGACTCTGTGCTCCCAGTGCCGGGGGCCTGGGTTCAATCCCTGGTCAGGGAACTAGATCCCGCATGCCGCAACTAAAGATCCCGCATGCCGCAACTAACACCTGGTGCAGCCAAATAAATAAATATTGTTTTTAAAAAAATGACATTCCCTTTAAAGAAGAAAAAAAGAAAAAGACGATTCTTTGTGGTGGCGAGTGCTCAGCCAAAGGTGTCCATTGCCAGAATACTACTCAGCCATATAAAAGTATGACATTTTGCCATTTGCAGCAACATGGATGGACATAGAGATTATCATACTGAGTGAAGTAAGTCAGACAGAGAAAGACAAATATCATATGACATCACTTACATGTGGAATCTAAAATATGACACAAATGAATCTATGAAACAGAAGCAGACTCACAGACATAGAGAACAGAGTTGTGGTTGCCAAGGGGGAGGGAGGGAGGGACTGGGAGTGTGGGGTCAGCAGATGCAAACTAGTATCTATAGGATGGATACACAACAGGGTCCTACTGTAGAGCACAGGGAACTCTTCAATATCCTGGGATAAACCAGAATGGGAAAGAATAGGAAAAAGAACGCATATATATGGACAATGGAATCACTTTGCTGCACAGCAGAAATAAACACAACATTGTAAATCAACTACATTTCAATGAAAAAATGAGCACATCTTACTTTATGTAAATTATACCTCAATAAAGTGTAGTAAGATGGAAAAGTTCGAAAAGAAGAACAAAAAACCCCTCAAATAAATAAATTTTTTATAAAGAAAGCTGTCCGTTGCCCAGAGTGGAACGTGGCATTTGTGCACTTAGATAAGTCCTTCCTCCTTCCTCCCTTCCATCCCTCCTCAAGCTCAAGGTTATGAAACTTACACTTTTTTCACTTCAAAAATTTTTTTTATTTTTCAGACATTTACAAAAGTAATACATGATTGTTGAAAACTTCTTTAATGATACAGGAATGTATATAATAAAAAGTATAAGGTTAATGTTTGATTAGAACCAACTGTTGCCTTACAGTGTGCACTTATATAAAGTAACCAGAAGGTTTGGAATTGGTTCATTCCACAAATGTTTGTAGTATCCCTCTTTGTGGCCTGGCCCTCTCACAGGCCCCAGGGAGAGTGGCTGGTCCCCCCTGAGAGCCCGTATTCATATTTGGGGAGCAGGAAATGAAAATGTTCGGGTTAGTGTTTAGCAGCAAGGAGGCCATTGGTCATTTCTGCGAGAACAGTTACAGTCGGGTGGTGGAGTTGAGAGCCAAGGTGTAGCAAGTTGAGGAATGAGTAAAGATGATGAATGAAAGAGGTTATGTCAGGAAATTGTATGATTTTTGTCATTCCCCCTGAGGGCAGATGGCAAGAGACAATGCGTCAAATAGGGAAGTATAGTTCCAGCCAAGTCGGGGAGGAGTGAAGACACAGGCACAGTGGGAATGAGGGGGCTCGAGGGTCCCAGGAGGCTGGGTGGTGGCGTGGGAAAGGTCGGGGTGGGGTTAGGGAGATGAACCCCTGTACTTAAGTTCAGGAAACCAGTAGGCCAGGCTACAGGGTGTATTCCCCTCGTGAATACTTTTCTATGGTAGCACTTGGGAGAAAGTTCCCTCTGGGATGGAGGTCGATAGAGCACATGCATGGGAAGCTGTAGGAATGTGAGAAAATAAGGTTTCAGAGGAGCGTGTATGGATAGATGGACAGACGGGTGGGCGGGAGGAACGTGTGGACAGGTTTGGAGGAGACACCAGTTTACTGAATGTGGTGCCTTCTCTCTTTGCAAAGTCCCGTCTGAAAAGCATCCCTTGAATGTGATCACTGTGCGCTAGCACCCCGCCACTACCTTATCCAAAGACACGTCATCTCACCTTCTGATCTGCGTCCTGCTTCCTAATAATATCCTCAGCAAAGTAATCCACTGTGCTATCTTCTGTTCCTAGGTGGTGTCGTTTGTGAAGAAGAATGTTCTAGTGACTGGTGGATTTTTCGGAGGCTTTCTGCTTGGTATGGCGTCCTAAAGAGGATGACTTCACTTCCTTACTCCTGGTTTTTCCAGCCAGCGGCCTCTTCACTCCGTCATAGGATAGCAAAGCCTCTCCTCTTCGTCCTCCTCTCCCTCGCCTTCCTCCCTGCCGTGGCGTATCTGAATGGCTTCTGTAGGCATCTGTTGGTACAAGTGGATAATGGCCCCACCATGACCTTGACGGCAACGGAAGAGACAGTAGACATTAACTCTTCTCCCACCACACTCCCCCCTTGACTAATCTCTAGGTCAGCAAGAATATTCCTTTGTCCCCTATGTAGGATACTTACCAGAACATGGTACAAGATGGCTCACCATGGAGCGTGAGTGGACCCTCAGAGGTTGTCCCAAACTTGATTAGGAAGAGAAATAGCAAGCATATAAGATACCTTACTATGTCCTGCCTGGAAAGGAACTGAATACATTTGCCTGTAAGCATGAAAGATTTTGGTATCTTGGTGTCTACTTTCTTTTGTAGTAGATTTTAGGTTACAGAATGAGAACTACTTGTACTGGCTCTAATTATCCTGACAGAATGGGAGCATGCGCACTACAGTTGAAAAATCTGCATATGGAATGAACTTGTGCTAAAGATACATATGCTGAGCTGAAGGTATTGTGTTTGGTGGGAAGGTCTTTAGGGAAACCAACCAATAGATACATTTAGGATGGTCCGACTTAGTGAATCACTTAGAGGCATTGCGGTATTATCTACAGATGTTTTCCACCATACAGGATAATGCGTCTCATGCTGGTTTCCAAAGGATTTATTTATGGTAAAATAAGTGACTTTAGGTGGAAGAGGGAAGAAGCTCTTGGATTTTTATTTAATAGAAAAGGTTTTAAGCTTTGAAATGTGAAATATTCTTTACCTCTTGTCAAACATCAGGGGTAGCCGTAGCTCCTCTGTGCCAGTTCTACTATTTATCCAGTTAGTATGAAATATATAACATTTGAACCAGAGTTTTTAAATGGTGGCATTCCAAGCATTAAGAATTGAGAACAGTAGCAATAGCAACAGCACATGTGAAATAAATTATTTCTGTCATCAAAGGTAATCTGTCTCAGGAAGACCCCAACTCTTAGAATTTTTCTTTAAAATAAAAGTTTATAGATATATCCATGCTTAGAAACTTAACACATTTTTCTGTACTGGCCTTCTGTCGTACCATCTAGAATACCCACTGCAGGAAGGCAAGGCTTGTGTCTTCACCATCATATCCATGGAGCCAAGCACTTCACAAGTACTCAGTATCTGTTGAATATATGAATAATGAGCTCATAGGAAAGTATCTGGAAAAGGCACTGATCCACAGGATTGTGAGACTTTAGGAGTTCTGAAAATTCGGAAAACTTGGAATTAACTTCTTAAACTTGCAGGTGACCCCTTGCAAAATGTATGTTCTTAAGGCCTTCCTTTTAAAATGTTTGCCTTTTAACTTACCTTGGGAATGATGTATTGAATTTGGAAATTGTAGCTACTAGTGGATGTGTGGAATTTTTTAGAATTCATCCATTTGCATTCTTCTCCTTATGGTAGTATTTTAAGGCAACATTAAGTTTTGCTTGTAACATGTATGAATTATATACAAATCATAATGCTATGAGCCACATTGTTCCATATTTTTGTAGAAGAACTCAAATTTTTTTCACTTTTTATTATGGAAACATTCAAACATATATAAAAATACAGAAAATAGTACAATGACCCCCACGTGTCCATCAGCCACCTATAATGATCATCAAATTATATCTTGTTTTATCAATTGTTTTGAAACAAATACCAAATGTGTCATTTTATTATATTTTGGTATGTGTCTGTAAAAGGTAAGAACTCATCTTAAAAATCATAAATGCAATACCCTATTATCATACCCATCTGACCCCACCCAGACCAGTGGAATGGGGGCTGCAGGTAGTGGGGTGGGGTGGCCTTTTTCCATCTCTTTCTCCTGTGATTATTGGTGATGACAAAGATTAGCAGGTTGCTCTAAGCTGCTTTGAGCGGGTTATAATAGATAATAGACTGAAGTAAGATTCTAGCTTCCGCCTGAGGGACATGGTTGAGGTCAGTGTTACGGGTTGGCCTCATCCTATTGCAATCAGGATGGCTCTGAGTTCTGCCCGCTGAGTGGGGCCACCACAGGTGGAGGGGCAGAGTGGGTGCTGAGGTTGAACAGTGGCGGCGCTCTGGTGCTCATCACTGGTGGCATTTAGGAGAGCTCCCTCAGGCAGTTAGGGGAGCCTCTAAATGGAGGCCCTGTTGTCAGCAGCTTTGCTTCAGGTGGCGAAGTGAGAGGTTTCCCCCCAAAGAACAGCTGCCACCCCTTCACGCAAAACTGAGACACCAGGACCAGGCAACTTCACCCGTGGATGCTCTGTTTCCATGTGACTGGCAAGGCCTGTTTCACGATGCATTTTTCTCCAGTACCCAGAATCCAGTAACAGGCTGTGCCTCCTTAGTGATGGGGGCTGAAGAGATGGCAGATTTTCTTTGACTGACGGAGGGATTAAGCGTTTCCAGTCGTCACTTTGACCGTGTTTGGGTTTTGGCTCCCCTTGTTCGGGGCTTCCCTGCCTGTAGTTGGGCCTGGACTGGAGAACCTCTGACAGCTGGTGGCCAGAGTGCCTATGAGGGTCTTCTCCCTTTTTTCTGCTCACCCCAGAGCCCCCATGTGCTCCTTCTGTCCCCTCCTGGCATCTCTGCCACTCTGGACCACCCTTTGACCCAGCGTCCCTCCTTGTGATGGACCAGGTGGGATGGGGAGCTATAAGCAAAGGAGGGGGAGAGGGATCAGGTCCAACAAGTAGACCCCCGTGTCTTCAGTCTTTCTAAGGCTCTGTATCCTCACTGCTAACACGGTTTGAGCGTGGGGACACCTCCGCCTGAGTGGCCCCATTGTCATGAGTGTCACTGTCATTGACTTTCCTCCCGTTGCCCATCCGGGCCACTTCTCTGCTCCCGCCCCTCAGCCTCGGGACACTCATTAACAGGCTGACATTCCCCCCTGCTGGACCTGGCAGAACACAGGACATGACTAAAGGAGTGAATCTTACATAATTCTAGCTAACATACTCTTGGGGTGGGTGCTCATGGTTTTGAAATGCTTAACTACTGTGAAAATGTTCTCCCCATCATCCTTTTGTTTGACTTTTGCCGGAAAGATGGACGTGACTAATGGTTGAACTCTTATTTGGAAACCTACTTTTGTGTCGTTTGGGAGATGTAATAAGTTTCTGATTGAAAAAAATGGTGTAGGGATGGATTTTAAATATCTGAGAATCATTAATGTTTCACGATGAAACACTAGTTTCTTCTCTCAGGGAAATTTACTTAGGGCCAGTTTTGGACCCTGCAGGCAAAATTAGACTGCTGCCCTCTCTGCTCCCTCCACCAGCTTACCAGCTTCATTTCTTCGTCATGGTTCTAGGTCTGGGGGCTTCTTAATCACTTATACAATAGTAGTGTGAGCTGTTGGAGAACTGGGCAGAAAACATACCTTATTCTGGACCTGATTTCCCAGAAATCATACAGTGTGGCTTATGTCTCTGATATTTGATACTTAAGGAATCATGAATTTCAAGAGCACTATTTTTCTAGCGAAAACTGAGTGTTGCACTTTCTTCACGTTTTTAGAAAACTGTAAAGTCAGCTTATTGAAACACCAAAACTACCGTCCTGAATTTGAAATGGTCAGAAATGCCATTATGATGATTGAGAGCAGTGGTTTGCATCCTTGCTTGCCTGCCTGCCGTCCTGGAGACTCTGGTTGCACTGGTAGCGGCGGGGCAGCCTCAGGTGTTTGAGGAGCATCTAAGGTTGGGAACCACTGAACTACAGACTTGGAAGCTGGTGTAATAACGTCACAGTTCTGCTGAACAGGCCTTTAATACCTTTTAAATCAAGTGCCATACAATTTCAGATGCCTTCCAAGTACTGAACAGAGCATAATATTAGTTTATTAAATGTTACAGGAATTGTGTGGAGTGGATGCATGAGCGGCATGATGGCTGACCAGGGCCTTCTGTCATCAGTAGACGTAAAGCTCTTGGACAGAAGGTTGTGGGGTAATGGAGTGTTCATATGGTGCCACCGTATCACCCCACAAATGAGCTCCCGTGACCAAGGGAAAACTACCTTTCCAGTGGAGAGGTCTGTCTCAGTCATTAGTTAACCAAGTGATGAAACAGCATCACTCAGAGCCCACTTACAGCAGGCTTTTAAGAAGTCTCTAAGTGGAGGATGAGGTCGTATTTCTCACCTTCCCAGCTCTCCCCTGAAGACTGAGATTCAGTGCTAATCATGGTCCCTAATAAATAAAAAACGGTTGGTGTTAAGCTTCTTTGATGTCTCTTTTATTTCCCTGTATGTCATAGTAATAGCTAAGAAGAAGAAGATTGAAATCAATGTCTGCTAATAGATGTTGAATGAAACTGAGACAGTTCTGAGTTTAAAGATAGGCAGGAATAATTGTTTGAAGCTTTAGGAGCCCTAAAGAAAGGAGTATACTTGGGGAAAAAATTAAAAGTCTGAAACTTGAGTAGTTAACTCAATAAAAATAATTTTGTAGTAAAGCACAGGAGAGCAATCTCTTTGATCATGTAGTGATTGCTAATGTGAATCCAACACCACTATCAATTGATACTTTTAAATGTAATTTAGATTTGTATATGATGTAAATGTAGTTATAAAATGTTTCATTAAATTTTCTACTATTAACACAAGACTTCAAATGATTTTATGAGAATATAGCACTCTTTCCCTAGTTTGTGGACCAAACATCTCTTAAGGCAGCATTTCTCCAAGTCTCTGGAGAATGTTCCCCTCCCGAGAGATGCTATCTGCAAAACGGGTTTGCTGGTACAAGTTGGCAAGTATTGCATACAGTAGTCCTTTCCAAAGAATCATACTTCACATGAGCATATGAAAAGCTTTGAAGTCTTCACAGGAAAGAAACCTGTTTACTTCTGTGTAACCTAGCATTCCCAGACTTACCTTGCCAGGCAAGCCTTTTTTCCACCTGTTACAGCAATTCCTAGAAATGCTGCTTTAAAGAACACGTGGTCCCAAAACAGTAATGGTATTTGAATATCAGGGACTATCTTAGTTTGTTCACAGCAATGTAGCTTCTCTCTAGCATGCTGGCAGAGGGAAGGAGGGATCCTCCCTGTTATGGACTGAATGTGGTTCCTCAAATTTCATGTTGAAATCCTAACCCCTAAGGTGATGGTATTTGGAGGTGGGGTCTTTGGAGGTGATGAAGTCATGAGTCTGTTTTATGAGGGCACTGATCCCTTCGTGAATGGGATTAGTGGCCTCATAAGATAGACCCCAGAGAGCTCCCTTGTCCCTTCTTCCATGTGAGGACATGGCAAGAAGACAGCCATTTATGAACCAGGAAGAGGGCCCTCACCAGACACTGAATCCGCCAGCACCTTAATCTTGGACTTGCTGCCTCCAGAACTTTGAGAAATAAATGTCTGTTGTTGAAGCCACCTGGTCTATGATCTTTTTGTCATAGCAAGCCGAATGGACTGAGACAAGGACCCATCAGAATTTGTTTCAGCTCTTGCTTAAGAGCTCATCTTTTTTCTTTATTTGTGGGGGAGGGTAGAGTGATGGTGGTTCTAGCACCTATTTGAGGAAACCAAATGGCCCCTTCGATACTGTCCCCCCTCAACCACTATGTGAAGTCACACAGCTTCAGCAGCCTTGTGTTAGCACCATCAGGATCCACTGGAATAGGTTTTGATTATGAGGCTATAAAGTGTAGATAAACCACTTAAGAATTCTAGTTCTGTTGCTGCCTAACTTCCAAAGAATTTGTTTCCCCAGTTCTCTCCTGATGATAAATTAAGAGTCATTAAACATTCCAAGAATCATTTCTATGCCTTTCCTGCCACTCACTGAACAAATATTAAGTGGCTTCTGAGCTACACACTATGGTGGGGGATGCAAAAGTGGAAAGAAATATTCTTACTGGCATCTGGAAGGACACTTTGCTCCAAATTATTGGACACTGACTGGGTCACACAGGTGAAGGGCTCAGTCCCGCAAGACTGCACCCACTTGGGACTTCCCTGGTGGTCCAGTGGTTAAGAACCCGCCTTCCAATGCAAGGGATGCAGATTCGATCCCTGGGGGAACTAAGACCGTGTGCTGCAACTACTGAGCCTGCACGCTCCAGAGCTCGTGCACCACATCTAGAGAGCCCGCAGGCCTCAACTAATGACTTTGTGCGCTCTAGAGCCTGCGTGCCGCAACGAAGATCCCTCATGCTGCAACTAAGACCCGATGCAGCCAAATAAATAAATAAATATTTTTTAAAAAATAAATTACTGTTTGTTTCTGTAAGTCACTGAGATGTGAGGTTATTTGTTGTGTGGGTAAAGTTGGTCAATACAGAAATCATCCAAAAGTGGCAATTTGAGGAAAGGTTGAATTTTACAAAAAAAAAAAAAAAAAAAAAAAAAGACTGCACCCACTTGTTCAGACACCTGTTCCAAGTCCAGGTTGTTACCTGTGCTTCTGACCAACTGGCTTTAAATCTGAGTTTCCCAACGACACCTCCTTGGGTTCAACTGATTTACTAGTGCAGCTCATAGAACTCAGAGGAACATTCACTTAAATGTTTACCAGTTTATTATATAGGATATTATAAAGGATATAGATGGACAACAGCCAGATGAAGAAGTGCGCAGGGTGAGGTCCAGCAGGGCCTGACACACAGGAGTTTCTGTCCCCATGGAACTGGGGTGTATCCACTCCTGACATGTGGATGCATTCTGGTTCACCAACCTGGAAGCTCTCTGAACCCCATCCTTTTGGGTTTTTATGGAGGCTTCATTACACAGTGTTAAAATAAAAACTCATGTATGCACCCAATATAGGATCACTCAAAAGCCCACGACGAAAGATAAGGAAAGACACTATATAATTATAAAAGGATCAACAGAGGAACAGGATATTACACTCATTAACATATATGCACCCAATATAGGAGCACCCAGATACATAAAGCAAATACTAGCAGACATAAAGGGAGAAATTGATGGGTATACAATAATAGTAGGAGACTTTAACACCCCACTCACATCTGTGACAGATCTTTGAGACAGAAAAATCAATAAGGCAAGAGAGATCCTAAATGATACAACAGAACAGACTTAATATTTTCAGGACATTACGTCCAAAAAAAGCAGACTACACATTCTTTTCAAGTGCACATGGAACATTCTCTAGGATTGACTACATACTAGGGCACAAAACAAGCCTCAACAAATTTAAGAATATAGAAAATATTTCAAGTATCTTTTCTGACCACAACAGCATGAAACTAGAAATCAACCACAGAAAAAGAAACGAGAAAAAAACAATTACATGGAGACTAAACAACATGCTACTAAAAAACCAATGGGTCAACAATGAAATCAAAGAAGAAATTAAAAAATACCTTAAGGCAAATGACTATGAAAACACAACCACACAAAATCTATGGGATGCAGCAAAAGCAGTTCTTAGGGGGAAGTTCACAGCAATACAGGCCTTTAAGAAACAAGAAAAATCTCGAACAAACAACCTAACCCACAACCTAAAAAAAATCAGAAAAAGAACAAACAAAACCTAAAGTCAGCAGAAGGAAGGATTTACTAAAGATCAGAGAGGAAATAAATAAAACAGAGATTTAAAAAACAATAGAAAAAAATCAATAAAACCAAGAGCTGGTTCTTTGAAAAGGTAAAGAAAATTGACAAACCTCTGGCCAGGCTCACCAAGAAGACAAGACAGGAGACTCAAACAAAATAAGAAATGAAAGAGGAGAAATCACAACTCATAACTCAGAAATACAAAAAACCATAAGGGTATACTATGAACAATTATATGCCAACAAATTTGACAACCCAGAAGAAATGGACAACTTTCTAGAAACATACAGCCCAAAAAAACGGAGTCAAGAAGAAACAGATAATTTGAACAGACCAATCACTAGAAGTGAAATAGACTCTGTAATAAAACAAACAAACGAAAATCCCAACTCCCTACAAACAGAAGTCCAGGGCCAGATGGCTTCACAGGCAAATTCTACAAAACATACAAAGAAGAACTTATACTGATCCTTTTCAAATTCTTCCAAAAGAATGAAGAGGAAGGAACACTTGCAAAGACATTCTATGAAGCCACCATTACCCTGATACTGAAACTAGACAAAGACACTACCAGAAAAGAAAATTACAGGCCAATATCTCTGATGAATATAGACGCAAAAATTCTCAACAGAATATTAGCAAACTGAATCCAACAACACATAAAAAAGAGCATACACCACGACCGAGTTGGATTCATCCCACAGTCACAAGGATGGTCTGATATGTGCAAATCAATCAATGTGATACACCACATCAACAAAAGAAAAAAACCCCATAATCATCTCAATAGATGCAGAAAAAAACATGCAGTAAAATTCTACATCCGTTCATGATTAAAACTCTTACCAAAGTGGGTATAGAGGGAACATATCTCAACATAAGAAAAGCTATTTATGACAAACCCACACACAGCCAATCCAATACTCAATGGTGAAAAGCTGAAAGCCTTCCCATTAAAATCTGGAACAAGACAAGGAAGCCCACTCTTACTTCTCTTCAACATAGTATTGGAAGTCCTAGCCACAGCAACCAGACAAGAAAAAAATAAATAGAAGTTATTCAAATTGGTAGGGAAGAGGTAAAACTGTCATTATATGCAGATGACATGATACCATATATAGAAAACCCTAAAGACTCCACACAAAAACTACTAGAACTAATCAATGAATTCAGCAAGGTAGCAGGATACAAGATTAACATACAGAAATTGGTTGCAGGGGCAGAGGGGTGGAGGAGGGAGCGGGGAAAAATAAAAGAAATTGGCTGCATTTCTTAACACTAACAATGAAATATCAGAAAGGGAATGTAAACAAACAATCCATTTTAAAATTACATCAAAAAACAATACTTAGGAATAAACCTGACCAAGGAGGTGAAAGACATATGCTGAGAACTACAAAACATTAATAAAGGAAATTGAAGATGATTCAAAGAAATGGAAAGATATCCCATACTCTTGGATGGGAAGAATTAATATTGTTAAAGTGGCCATACTACCTGAAGCAATCTATAGATTTAACGTGATCCCTATCAAATTGCCCATTACATTTTTCACAGAACTAGAACAAATAATCCTAAAATTTATACGGAAGCACAAAAGACCCAGAATTGTCAAAGCAATCCTGAGGAAAAAGAACAAAGCAGGAGGCATAACCCTCCAGACTTCAGACAATACTACAAAGCTACAGTAATCAAAACAGTGTGGTATTGGCACAAAACAGACATATGGATCAATGGAACAGAACAGAGACCCCATAAATGAACAAACATACCTACAGTCAATTAATCTTTGGCAAAGGAGGCAAGAATATACAATGGGAAAAAGACAGTCTCTTCAGCAAGTGGTTTTGGGAAAGCTGGACAGCTGCATGTAAATGAATGAAGTTAGAACACACCTTCACACCATACACAAAAATAAACTCAAAATGGCTTAAAGACTTAAACATAAGACATGATACCATAAAACTCCTAGAAGAGATCATAGGCAAAACATTCTGACATAAATTGTACCAATGTTTTCTTAGGTTAGTCTCCCAAGGCAATAGAAATAAAAGCAAAAATAAACAAATGGGACCTAATCAAACTTATAAGCTTTTGTACAGCAAAGGAAACCATAAACAAAATGAAATACAACCTTTGGACTGAGAAAAATATTTGCAAATGATGCGACTGACAAGGGCTTAATTTCCAAAATATACAAACAGCTCATGCAACTCAATAACAAAAAAAAACGAACCCAATCGAAAAATGGACAGAAGATCTAAATAGACATTTCTCCAAAGAAGACATAAATGGCCAATAGGCACATGAAAAGATGCTCAACACCGCTAATTATTAGAAAAATGCAAATCAAAACTACAATGAGGTACCAGCTCACACTGGTCAGAATGACCATCATTAAAAAGTCTACAAATAGCAGGGAAATCCCCGGCGTTCCAGTGGTTAGGACTCCGAGCTTTCACTGCTGAGGGCATAGGTTTGATCCCTGGTTGGGGAACTAACACCCTGCAAGCCGCAAAGTGCAGCCAAAAAAAAAAAAAAAAGGCTACAAATAACAAATGCTGGAGAGGGTGTGGAGAAAAGGGAACCCTCCTACACTGTTGGTGGGAATGTAAATTGGTGCAGCCAGTATGGAAGTTCCTCAAAAAAACTAAAAGTAGAGCTACCATATGATCCAGCGATCCCACTCCTGGGCATATATCCGGAGAAAACTCTAATTCAAAAAGATACATGCACCCCTATGTTCCCAGCAGCACTGTTTACAATAGCCAAGACATGGAAGCAACCTAAATGTCCACTGACAGATGAATGGATAAAGAAGATGTGGTACATATATGTAACAGAATACTACTCAGCCATATAAAAGAAGGAAATTTTGTCATTTGCAGCAACATGGATGGACCTAGAGATCATCATACTAAGTGAAGTAAGTCAGAAAGAGAAAGACAAATACCATATGATATCACTTATATGTGGAATCTAAAATATGACACAAATGAACATATCTACGAAACAGACTCACAGACATAGAGAACAGACTTGTGGTTGCCAAGGGGGAGAAGTGGGGGAAGGAAGGATTGGGAGTTTGGGATTAGTAGATGCAAAGTATTATATATAGAATGGATAAACAACAAGGCCCTAATTACTGTATAGCACAGGGAACTATATTCAATATCCTGTGATAAACCATAATGAAAAGAATATGAAAAAGAATATATACATGTATAACTGAATCACTTTGCTGTACAGCAGTAATTAACATTGTAAATGAACTATACTCCAATAAAATTTAAAAAAATAAAAAATAAAAAACTGAGACCAGCCTTGAAAACTCCATGAACAGACAAAACCAGTTTAGTCACGCAAGCAAGGCTTAATTGAGCTTATTTTAGGAGACTAACCTGACCTGGGTCATTTCTCGCTTATGCTTCTGGAAAGCATAAGCTAAACTGTTTCCTAAGGCTGATATGAGGTTAGCCACTGACCAATTCCCAACCATTTAAGAAAATTCTAATATTATAACCAATCACTGTGAAGAATAAGCAGTCACTGCCCTCATGCTGTGTAAGCTGCTTTATAACAGTGCCCCCCCCACCCGGCCTCATTCCACGTGTTGGTCTGAGTGCTCTGTGTTCACAAACTCTTTTTGGTGTGTGCACAATAAACTTTCACTAATTACTACTTTGATGATTCATTGACTTTCTGTTATTTTTCTGTGATCCTTTGACAAGTCACAATTGATTAAATCACTGGCCGTTGGTGATTGAACTCCAATATTCTCCAGCCTCTCGCCCCTCTCCCCTCCCCTGGGGTCATGGTGGGGGTGGGAACTGAAAGTTCTAACCCTCTAACCCTGCAAGGCCATTCCCCTGGCAACCAGCCCCCATCCTAAGGTTACCTAGGGACTTTCAAAAGTCTCATTAACATAACAGAAGCCACCTTTATTGCACTTATCACTTAGGAAATTCCAAGCGTTTTAGGACCACAGTGCCAGGAATGGAGACAAAAACCAAATATATATTTTGTTATAATGAAAGCAGCTCTTTTACCCCTTTCCTGTTTGCCCATTTCTGTTCCCCTGTAACCTTAAAAGAACCTAGTTATAGGAATGAGATCACCAGGCAGTTTAACCTAACTCCTGACTTATACTCTCCTGAATGCACACCATGCCTTGTCTAACCTGTTGATTCTTTTCCTGGATAGAAGTAGTTAGCTCTCTACCCCCAATAGCCCCCCTAAGCAATCCTGCACGCAGATCACATGGGCAAGAAAACATCTGAAGAAAGTCAGCCAGTCTGCATGCAAAGGAGAATGATGCAGAATCCAACCTCCTTCCTTGACGATTCACTGAGATTCTTACCCCCTTTTTCCCTTTAAAAACTGTCATGGTGGGGCTTCCCTGGTGGGGCAGTGGTTAAGAATCTGCCTGCCAATGCAGGGGACACAGGTTTGAGCCCTGGTCGGGGAAGATCCCACATGCCACGGAGCAACTAAGCCCATGTGCCACAACTGCTGAGCCTGTGCTATAGAGTCTGCAAGCCACAACTACTGAGCCCACATGCCGCAACTCCTGAGCCCCTGTGCCTAGAGCCCGTGCTCCGCAACAAGAGAAGCCACCGCAATGAGAAGCCCGCGCACCGCAACGAGGAGTAGCCCCCGCTCGCCGCAACGCAGCCAAAAATAAATAAATTTTTTAATAAAACCAAAAAAACTGTCACGGCTGAGCAGAATCTTTGGGGTTGGTCTCTGGACACAAACCCACCTTCTCCCCAGAATGCCAGGTTTTCTGATTAAAGCACCTCTTCCACTGACACTTGCCTCTCCACTATTGGCTTTTGAGTGGCAAGCAGCCAAATCTGACTTCGGTAACAATAAGTCAACATATCACATATACCAAACCAAAAAGTTTCACTTAAAAGGTTTATTTTAGCAGCTCAGTTTTATCACATTCTACTTATTTGTTTAATATATTTATATTTGTTCTGCATAGATGGCATATTAACTTTTATAGTTGACTTTTTCATTTGATATTTGCTGCTACCTGGCCTGAAGAAAGAGTCAGGAGGATAGATAAAACCCGCGTGGTGGCAATGTGGGGCAGCAGTTTGCTTCTCAGCAGAACTTTACTGTCATGTGGGCTTCAGCGTCAGCTTCTCTTCCTCTTCTTTCTCAAATCCTGAACAGACGAGAGATCTTCCCTTGGGATATCGAGCACAACACTTACGCAGTTCTTGGATGACAGCCTGACACTTAGATTCCATGTAGTTGTTGGCTGAAAGACAGATAGACAGACCCTAGTCATGATCTCATAGGACTAGGGCACAGGGAGGTTTAGATCTGAGCTTCCCAGTCCTTTTCACTTTATTGTATCTACAGACCTGGAGGAAAGAGGATGTACCCAAGTCCACTGAATTCTTTCTGATTTAGAGACCCATCAACAGGTTAATAAGGAAGTATGAGGTACAAAGTGGTCGAAAGGTATTTTTACATATAATTTCCTTTTCTTTAACGCTGATTCCTTACATGCCTTTTTCCAGGGCAGTGGTTTTTAACCTTTTGTGTGTGTGTGTGTGTGTGTGTGTTTGGTCACTAACCCCTTTTGTTAATTTGGTGAATTAGAGAAATGCAGGAACCATGCACATTATTTTGCACTCAGTTTAAAGTGGTTGCTGGACCTTCCCTACCAAGTCTGTGCATTAGGGGTTGGCAAACTGCAGCCTCAGGGTTGAATTCCACTCTTTTTTACGGCTGAGCTAAGAATGGGTTTTGCAAAAGGTTGGAAACACACACACACACACACACACACACACGCACACACCAAAGACCTCCTGACTTCCAAATCCTAAAATATTTCCTGTTTGGTCCTTTACATAAAACATTTGCAGATCCCTGCTATACATAGACCCTAAGTCAACGAGGACTTGACCTAAAGGTCCTAGGTCAACTGCAGGTGATGAGTCCCCCAGTACTAAAATGGGGTGTATGGGAGTTAGCCTGGGATAAGGAAAGACAATTCTGATTAGAAAGAGAGTATGGTTGGGTGGCTAAGTCCAGGTTTGGACCCAGACCAAATGGGTTCAAACCATCACTGTGCCCCTTAATAGCTCTGTGACCCTAGACAAGTTACATAGCTTCCGTGTTGATTTCCCTGTCTATAAACATGGGCCACAGTATGTCGGCCTCATGGGTGAAAGGATTAAAGCCCTTACAGCTGAGCTTGTCATCCAGGGAGTACTTAATGCTCACTCTTGGCCCCTCTTGCTCAATCCACCCACATTGTAGTGAGGGGGGTGTATCCAGTTCTAACTTGATTTGTGTTCTCCTTTAGCTGTATGTTGCTAATTCAAATCAGGTAAGAATCAGATAGAATCAGGTAAGAATTTATTTGGGAGAAGAAATTGGGAAGAACATTCTTTTCTTTTTGGCGGGGGTGCCACGCTTCGAGGCTTGCGGGATCTTAGTTCCCTGACCAGGGCTTGAACCCGGGCCCACGGCAGTGAAAGTGCTGAGTCCTAACCCCTGGACCACCAGGGAATTCCCCTTCCTTTTTCTTAAATTTGGAGGAAGGGAAGAAAAGGATGAATAAAATGGCATTATTATTGTACATTAACATTTCAGATTAAAAGATTTTAAAAAGATTGCTTACACCATAAAATGAAAAGTCCAAGAATGAAAGTTAAAAGTCAAAGGAAATATACAAACAAGGGTTTTCTTTGGTGGTGAGTCTTTGGGTGAACTCTGAACATTTTTCCATCCTCCCTTTCTATATTTTCATGGGCATCCATCTCTATCTATTACTTTAGTAATGGGAAAAAATTATCCAAAAAGTCAGCTTTCAAATTCAGATAGCCCTGTAGCCTTTTCTGTTTGTTCTGCTAGTAATCATTTGCTGATTTAAAAAAGTAAAATCCGGGCTTCCCTGGTGGCGCAGTGGTTGAGAGTCCGCCTGCCGATGCAGGGGACACAGGTTCAGGCCCTGGTCTGGGAAGGTCCCACATGCCGCGGAGCAGCTAGGCCCGTGAGCCATGGCCGCTGAGCCTGCGCGTCCGGAGCCTGTGCTCCGCAATGGAGGAGGCCACAGCAGTGAGAGGCCCGCGTACCGCAAAAAAAAAAAAAAAAAGTAAAATCCCCTAGCATATGGTCAAATTTATCGGCTTATTTAAAACAAAATGGACAAATCACTTACATCAAATACGCTTTAGCTGATTTACTTTTGCCTTCAAGAGTTAGTTGCCTGACTTCCAAATGTATTTTCACCCCCATCCCTTCCAACCTGACTGCTTTTAAAAAGTGAGCTGTCAGCCACAGTGCAGTCTAACCAACCCACTTAAAACTAGTCTTTTTTAAAAAGGACTTTGCTCAGCTTAGTAATTCTCAACTCTGGCTGCACATGAAAATCACCTGGTTAGCTTTTTAGACTGATTCCTGCCCAGACCCCACCCCCAGAGTCTGATTTAACTGTGCTAGGCAAGTGTTTGAAGCCCTCCAGGTGATTCTAAATGCACAACCGGGATTGTAAACCCCAAGCTTAGGTCACACCACTTTTTACTTTCTGCCATCCTTGATGACACAGTGAGGAAAATCTTTAGGATAAGTTAATTACAGAAATATTACATTCTGAGAGGAGTTAATATAGTCTGCTGATAAAAAGAACAATTGTTCTCTGGTTAGTTCACAGATAAAGTTGAAAATATAGAAAAGCACTTAACATACTACCTTGTAAACATTTCTGTATTTCACAGGCTTGTTTCTGGCACGGATCCTTCTGCGGCATATCCAGAAAACTAAAATAAGAAAAATGATTTTTATTTTGTCTTTTATACATAAAGACTTTAAAGCCCCTCGATGGAATTTTCTTCTGAGACAAGCAGTATGCTCTTACAATTGCTGGAAAACAATTACACTAAAAAATATTCTTCCTGCTCATAGGATGAATTAACTGTATTTTTATAATATTCCATTTGGCTTGGAAGATATAAATAGCTTTACATAGGGAAAAAAACCCCTTGACTTCAACTCATCTTGACTATTGTAAACCAACATTGGGCTAGAGGAGCCGGCGCTGCAGCCTGACAAGTCGGCCCACTGCCCGGCTCTGTCACTCAGAGAACCACTCTTGATAAATGCTTTAACTCCTTGAGCCTTTTTCCTTATTACTTGTGTGTAAAATAGAGATCATACCTACCTGAAAGCATTGATGGAAGGATTAAACGTGATACAGTATATAAAGTGCATAGAACAGTGCCTGGAAGGCAGTAAGGACTCAACACGTGATAGCTATTATTCCCAAGATTTTTAAAAAAGTAAAACCCTTCTTTTAATGTATACAAACTGCCATGAGTATTTTAACTCAGGAAATAATCTTCATCAGGTAGTGAATCAGCAATATTTGGTGCTATTATTACTTCCTGAGAAAGGTGCTAGGTAAGCAGCTAAAACGTTTTTTGGAGTTCTTACAGAAACCAACTTATTTAAAATATTTGTAACCAGAGAATAAATTTAAGTGCCCACGATTCTGATCAGCAACTTCTAAAAATTTGAAGACACAATTTCAGAAAGGAAAAAGGCCCAGGAGCCTTTGTAGCTAATTTCATTAATGCAAATGATCTCCCCTTTTTTTTTTTCCTCAGAGCCCCCTAAGTTCTTAGTAGATCCAAGTTAGGTCAGTACTGGGATGGGAAACACTGGAGCAAAACCTAGGATATTTACAGGATGGGAGAAGGAAAGGCAGGTGAATTGCTGCAGGGCAAATAAGCGACAAATAGATGTTGATGCTGCTAGGAGCTGCTCTCTTCTCTCTAAATCAGTACCAAGTCCTTGGTGATCAGGGCATCTGTTCTGTAGCAGGTGCTGACTTTTGTGGGATTCATCAGATCCCAGTTCCAGCTGATGATGTCCATTAACGGTTCTATGGCAATTTCCAAAGGAGTCAATTTCAAGTTACGTATCCTAACTAAGTGCTTTTGTTGACTTGCTTTCTGCCTGCATAACCCTTTCTCTGCAGTTCCACTTTCGGTGTTCTTCATGACCCTTCCTAAACTTCTGTGTTCTTGAGCAGTTTTTCAACCCACTCCCTCCCCACAGGCCCACAGGTGGGTGCACTGCAGTGGTGGATGACGTGATTGCCATATACTGAACAGAACAGAGGGGCATATCTTCCTAGAATCCCAGCACCTGGAAAAAAAAGATCATTAAAATCACCACAATCGAATAGGGTGAAAAAGAAGAAGGGGGGTGGGGACAGGGGAGAAAAAGAAATACATACCAGATTAATCATCAGGCAAAAGCTTAAGCAACAGCTCCTGTACTCCCCTGACCTGTCAGAAAAAGAAAAGTTTATAGAGTACTCTGTTATAAGAGTCCCAGTACAATGAAAAATTATTAAGCAACATGTGTACCATTAAATGATGCTGGATCTGCCACAAGCGAGAGTTGTTATCCATGTAGCGCTCCTCGGGGTAGAGTTGCCACATGAGAGGTAGCTGGGAGGTGAGAAGGTGACTTGGCCTGGCTGCGTCACCTAAAGGAACCTGAACTTGCTGAACTCGTGCCCTTAGGAAACTCGTCTCCTAATGGAAAGAAACGATCAAAAATAAAACCAAAGACTTCAGGATATTGAGACTGGTTAGAAACCAAGTTGCTTGAAAGCAAAAATCAAGAAAGAAAGAAACAAAATGTAAACAGTTACCTCTTCCAGGACGGCCACCCACGTGCGCTGGTGTTCGTCGCGGTAGATACCCTCTTGGTGAACCCAGAGGTGATCGGGTGGAGCCCCCACATCCTCTCCTGCCATCCTGGGCTTTGGATTCCAATTCTAGCCCTGCTTTTCTCCACCTAAGCCTGCAGCACCCGCGCACAGGACACAGGTGTGACTTTTTGGGTTGGAATGAACTCACCAATGAGCAAGGTGACCTGGTACTAGCAACCACCAACTAGAAGCAAACCTCACCTATGTCTATCTGCACAGCCTAAACAGAACTGAGGATGTCTGAAGCTCCCTGGCAGACACTGAAGTGACACTCAGGCAGAACCCTGGGTGATGCTGCTGACTGCGAAGCACTCAAGAATTCTGCTAGGTGAGGGGTTCCGTGGAAATGTGGGCCTAGCGCTACAGGAAGCCGGGCAGTGGTCTCACAGTCTTTGCATTCAGCAAGCAGCATCTGACAAAATGCAGTGAGCAACGGAATATGCACAGGAGTGCGCATAAGGGCACACTTATTTGGGCAGGAAAGCAGTATAACAGACACATGCATGCCATATTCTCCAGGTAAAAGCCCCTTCCAAGCAGTTTCCATTTTAAAAGGTAAGACTGTGAAGGTCAAATCATGTAATGTGCATGGCTTTCTAAATTGAAATTAGAAGTTTGTTTTAAGGGCAAATGACCTATTTATCAGTTTGCTTAGAAAGGCTACTTATAATGGCTAGGCATTTCCAGAAGGGAGTTTTCATTTTAGGGAAAATACTTATGGTCGCATCGTTGCGACAGACCCTGGGGATCATGATGATTCAGAGCTGAGAGACAGCAAGTGATAGTCACCCATCTAGGTCCTTGTTTCACTTTAATAATGCTTCAGGATGTCACAGGAGCCCATTTTTCCATAGACGCGTGGGTTTAAATTCTGTTTTCCCAAGTCAGAAGGTCAGAAAAGCCCATCTGCCCTTTGGGAGGTGTAAAGGAAGCACACCTCTGGGCAAACTCTTTCCATAACGCAGACTCAGCTCCGACCCCATAAGGATCCTCTGCCCAGGTCTGGGTCTCATTCAGGGCCTCACAACAACTTGAGCTGCATTTTACAGGAATGAACCTTTTGGAGCCAGCTTACAGCGTCGCAGCGTGCTTTCACTGGGTGTCTATGTTGGACAGAGTGCAGACACGGCATTGGGGGATCTGCTCCAAAAAACAGAGGCCTCCTATTCCCGTTAGGCGGCCTTTAGGTAAGAGAGGGACTGCAGCACAACTTGGGAGGTTGTTAAACCCTCAAATGAGATTGTCAAGAGGAAACGAGATGCCAGAACACAGAATGGTGCCAGAAAGAAGAACTAATTGAGCTGAACCAAGCCTTCTTTTCAAGAACAACAATCTGAGTCTGATTTGTTGTTGTTGTTTTTCCTTAACACTGCTGGTTTGCCTTCCCTAAAAGGTACGTGGAAACTATCTTCTATAGACTTAGGAAATGGTCTGATTGTGGTGAATAGTTGATGAGCAGCACACTTGCCTCGCCCATTGCACCCTGCGTGGACCTGACGCTGAGCCCATCGTAGCTTTTGTCTTACAGGGCTCCCTCATTTCAAACTCACCTAAAGCGGAACACCTTCTCCTAAACCAAATCCTGATTCTCGCAGTGGCAACACAGCCTCTCCTGATCCTGCGGACTCAAAACTTGTGTTATCGTGGACTTCTTCCTCTTCTTCAGTTGGTGCATCCCACCTGTCACCATTTCCAGCAAGCACCACTACCACTGTACTTGAGACCAACTTTCCCCCAATACCAGGTTCATCATGTCTAGCGCCGTACCCTTGCTCTCACTTTCCACTCACCTAATGTTCCTCCCCGGGCCTCTCTGCCTATCTCAGTACTATTACCACAGAGGGCAGGTGCCTGCCTTCTTGATGAAAACTTCCTGCCTCTTATGAATACTGTAGCATTTATGTCTAAACTAAAACTCAGATTTGGCCGCTAATTATAAATTGCTTCGCATTTTACTCTGCTTATTTCACAAGTCCTGTCCGCGCCCCCCCACCCCAGTACAGTGTTATAAGCACCTCAACGGAAGGAATAATACAGCACTGGACACCCTAAGCCTCAAATACTAGTCAAACAGTGTTCCTGTGAGCGGATGGATACGTATGCTGAGTAGAGAGGGGAGGCAAAGGCCACATGAGCATGGGTAGGGAGTGACCCTCTGGGTCTGTTATATAGCTATACATTATTTTGTTCAAAGCCATTTTTTTCCATTTAGCAGATACAATTGTTCTGCCTCTCTTTCTCCCCAAGATTTTGGAAAGGAGAGATAAAACAAAACCCAGTAAATACTAATGTCAAAATAAAATATATTAAAGTCTGAATTTTGAGTACAAAAGAAACACGTGCCCCCCCCAAACTGGAGACCAAATGTTAAAGGTTTTAGCACCATCTCAACTTCACAGATAGGTCCTAGCAACAACTAACACGTTGACACATTGACATTTAAATCTGTTTTGAATGAAAAGCAAAATTTTACTGGTTACATCGACATTAAAAGGAAATAATTCCACTGGCATAGAGGGCAAACAAATTGGATGCTCTGAGTTAGTAAGAATCACTACAAAGAGGCCTATGAGTCACTACAAAATATTCTCAGAAGAAAGGCAGCGTGGTGTGCTGCTGTGACCTGAAGGACAACATGCTGGGCATCAGCAGGATGAACCTGGGACAAACGCCAGCACACAACCCTGGACTTGCATGCGCTACCAGAGACAGCGTGAAGGCCCAGCGAAAGGCAACTGCAGTGATCAAGGGACTGAGAAGCTGCCCTGTGAGCACGAATCAAGAGCCTCAGCAGAGAAAAGCCAAGGCTCAGTGAGAGGGATTAAGATCAAAGCCACAAAATCGCAGGTTGTATGAATGGAATACAGTTTCCCTAAAAGTGATCCTTGGAACACTTGCCCCTAACTTTTTCCTTGGTCAAATAAGTTTGGGAATCTTGTAGAATCATAAAGAACATAAGTACAGTAAAACCTCTGGCAAGGTATGCAGTAAAGAAACTTTATTTTAACATTCCCCAAATTTATTTGACTAGAGAACATTCTCCTCCATATGACAGTTGTGCACAAAATTCGGGACCCCTTGAACCAAGATGAATCTCTGAAAACCTCGAGATAAACTTAGGTACAATGTGCAATACAAAACACAGAACATAAACCTGTTCCACTCAACTCAAGTAATACTACCAGCTGCAAATTCAAATGGATTCAAAAAAGTGTTTATAGGGAATTCCCTGGTGGTCCAGTGGTTAAGACTCCGTGGTCCCAATGCAGGGGGCACAGGTTCGATCCCTGGTTGGGGAACTAAGATCCTGCATGCCGCACAGCGCGGCCAAAAAAAAGAGAAGTGTTTATATACCTTTATTACCCATGAATGCACTAAAAAAGATTGTCCCCGTGGGGGTTACCTTGATGCCACGGCCAGGGACCACACTGGCCTAGACAGAATATTTCTTAATAAGGCAGTTTGTGAACTATGTCTTAAGCAGGATAGACCACACAGAAGGGCTTGCTTAGGTAGGTAATGCAAGTAAAACCATTATTTTTCATTTACAGAATGAATCATTTTGTCTTTTAAAAGAAGTATAATTTGGTTTAATTTCCAGGTGTTTGAACAGTTTTTAAACATGAATCAGTTGAATACACTTACTTTATTTGAAGTCAATTAATAAACTCATCTACTTACAATGGGTGAAGTTACCAAGCCCTGGAGTCAGCCCGGCCTGTGTATGAATGCTGATTTTGCCACTTACTAGCTCTGTGACCTCGGATAAGTTACACTCTCTACACTCCAGTTTTCTAAGATGTCAAATGAGAATTAAAGAACAGATTAATTGTAACTGTCAGCACTTACCTAGCACTTCCTACATGTTTATTTATATATTGACTCTTTTAATCTTCACAGTCACCCATTAGATGGATACTATTATTACCCCCACTTAAAGATGAGGGAAGTAAGGCACAGAGAAGTTAGCTAACTTGCATGAGGTAACACAGCTAGGAAGTTGCAGAGGCTGATTCCAATTGGGGCAGTTTACACATACAAGGTATACAAATGCTTAGTAGAGTGTCTAGCACATGATAAGCTTGCCATAAATGTTAATAGTTTTTTTCTACTCCAATTAAACTTTAGAGCTGTAAAATGCAGCCATGAGCATTATAAAAGGTAGAGAATATCATTGTGGGATATGAGATTGACTAACACCAACCATAGACAAAAGGTGTTTTTCTTCTCGAAGCTGCCTAAAAGTGCTTATAAACGCAAGACGTCCCATCACAAAACATAAAAATAACAACAGCCATACTTGCACCATCAGCGCAGGGCATACTAGCCGCGAATAGCCATTGAAAACAATATATGCTGTAAAATTGAAGCTTAAGAGAAAAATTAGATGGGTCCAGTGTAATTGCACACATGAAATTTCGCCCCAGCTTCATCATTATCAAAATTAATCATGGAAGGATGTGCAATATGATTCTTAAACATTAGGTAAAAATGGAGGTTGCTGGCATGGATGTTCCAGATAGTTCCACTGGACGTGGGCCCTATTTGTGGGGAGATCGGGGTTGGAACTGACTTGGGAGAAAAGAGCAAAGCATCAACACCTCCTCCAGCAGCACCCTGGGCATGTTCCCTTTCCAGTACTGCCCTGTCCGCCTGTCTCCCAACTACACATGGAACAGAGAAGCAGATCAAACCCACAGAGGCACTGACTGGCTGTGGCGGCAGCACGGCATAGATTTTTCTTTGGTTTTGAATCGTTCCCAGAATCCGCGTGTAATTCCTAGCCTCGGGAGTGGGAGATGTGTACTGTCCCCTATTGCACGTTTATCACACCTCAAAAGAAAATTACTTTTACATATAATTTCACCAGGTCTGATATCACCGAGACAAGGCGAGCTGAGGAAACTTGTGCATATCTGCTGCGATCTGCGATACATCCGACCTCGAACAGAAACTTCAGTTCCCCTTTCCCCTTCCCTGTATCGAACAAATAAATACCTAAAGCCTTTGGAGAAAGTAGCAGCCGCCAAGCTTAGGAGTGATACTTTTTCAGACACAGTATAACACTGTTTCTGCCAAGAGGTTACTCACATGAATATAGTGTTTCTTGGGCTAATTATCCGCCTCGAGAGCAGCGAGGCTACAACTTCAGGTCACCCACCCCGGGCCACTCAAGCCGGGATCGGGACGTGAGCCCGGGGCGAGCCGAGGGGCATTCCGGGCCGAGGTCACCGAACCGAAGTTACGGGGCGCGGGCCGGCCACCGGAAGTGGTCCAGGGAAAGAGAGTGGTCCCAAATTCAGGGCCCCTAACTTGGAAACAAAACAAAATAAAAGAAAACCTTAACTCAGGACCGAATTTCAAAAGAGCGTCCCTTGGGCTCGAAAGGCCGGCGCGCGCGGCGATGCCGCCTGAGGGAGGTCCCCGGAGCGTGTAGGCCGCGCACGGCTCTTCTCGGCGGGCGGGCAAAATGGGCGCCGGCGCTCAGGAGGCGCCGGCCCAGCCGTCCGGGCGCTCCTCACAGACCACGTCCGCCCGCGGCCCGAGAGCGCCGCCTCCCTGCCGCCCCCCGCGCCCGGCCCGACGTCCAGACCGCGGCCGGCCACCGCCCTCTGCCCCGACGGCCACGCCTGCCCCAACCGGCGCGGGCGTTTCCCAGGTGCCGCCGGGCCGGCCCCGCCCCCGCGTCCCAAGCTCCGCCCCCGCGCGCCCGCCCGCCCCGCCCCGCGCCCCAGGCCCCGCCCCCACGGAACCCAAGCGCCGGAGCAGCCGGTTGGCCAGGCCCGAGTGGGCCCGAGGCGGACGTGAGCAGGGCCAGATCAAGATGGCGGTGCAGGTGGTGCAGGCGGTGCAGGCGGTTCATCTGGAGTCGGATGCTTTCCTAGTTTGTCTCAACCACGCTCTGAGCACAGAGAAGGAGGAGGTGATGGGGCTGTGCATAGGGGAGGTAAGTCATCCAGTAAGCCCGGCCGGAACCCTGCTGAGCAGTCCCACCGTGTCCCCTGGTTGGGTGTTGCCAGCGCCCAGGGCTGCGGAGGCCACAGGCACTCCTGACTCAGATCCTTGGACGTATCCTTTGGATGGTCCTGTTGCCTGGGCCCCGTTTCCTCGCGTCGCTTAAGGCTTCTTTACCCTTCCGCAAGCCACCAGCGATCCTCCTAAGCCTCGGGGAGTGGGGGGGAGGGATGGAAGGCTCACTTTTTCTTGTAGGCTGTGGCTTTTCTTTAGATCTGGAGTTATAACCCCATTGACCAAAACTGCAAGTCAGATCAGAAAGCCGATCTTTTATAATGAGGACATCAGTGTATCAGGAAGCAGCTGACCACGATTAGGGCCCCTAGCCTCGCCTCCGCTCTTCCCTCTAGGAATCATTTTGAGGGTTCGGTTCCAAATAACCCAAGACAGGTGAGGGTTTCCAAGAATCCCAAGTTTCCACTGCGTTAAATATTGCAGAGGGGTGAAAGAGGATGAGGAAATAGAGCTTACTTGTTGGCAATCCGAAGTAAGAATTCTCCAGTCTTTCATGCCGGTGTACAGGAACACATAACCTAATTTTCATATTATCTGCATCCATGTACATCTAATACACTTAATGTGATCAATAATGTTTTCTGCTCTTTCCCACTCTAGTTGAATGATGACCCAAGGTAAGACTATATTTCTTTACTCCTATCTTTTGATCTCTTTGTCATTGTTAACTCAGAATTATCACAACTTTCGCAATGTTTTGTACAGGTTGTATTTTAAGTTACCATTATGACTGTGGAGCTCCCTCAAGAACACAGTTTCAATTCCACCCCAACCCTGAAAGTTGCTTTCCACCTTACTTTCTAGTAGGAGGATTTTCAGTTGAGATATGTATGATCCTATGTGAAAAATATGTTTGGGGGAGCCAAGATCATAAGTGAACCTGGGAAAGCTCTCTGTGGCAGATGATGTGCATATGAGGAGACATTTCCCGCTATTAATCCATTTCTCTATCTAAATTGTCAATGGCTTTCTGCCTCCCCCTGGTGGACCCTACAGTGATCTCAGAGATCCACAGCGGCTTGAATGCTTGAGGCGGTGAAAGCTTTGGTCTACCTTTATTTAAACGTCAGAGCACAGCAGTTTCTCCTTGTCAAACTCACCTCCTTAATACCCAGGATTATAGGACTTTAGCTTTGCCCATGAAAACTATGCACTCGCCACTTAAGCATATGTCTCAGAGTCCTTCTAACAGACATATGAGCACAGCTCTAGCCTCAGTTTACTTTCCCTCCTCTTCCTTTGTCTCTGCTGTTTCATTGCAAAAACTGCTATTCCTGTTACTTTGCTTTAATACCTTTTTATATTCCAAACCTCAGTTCCCTTTTTTTCTAATTTATCCCCAAAAGGAGTGACCCCAAATTTACATATACTGGAACTGATATGCGCACAGTTGCTGAAAAGGTACGTGTGCTATAGCTATAATTTTGCATGATGAAAACTTGCACTTGGGGAGGGATTTCTGTATTCTGTTTGATGATCTCAGCCAGGGTTAACCCAGTTCATGCAGACCCACGTTTGGCTGGGTGGGGTGTTCTGTCTAGGAAAAGCAGATGAAGAATCTACTCAGTAGGAATGGGACCTAATTTTCTATTCTTTCTAGCAAATTATTACTACTTGATCAGGATTGAGTAACCACTGTCAGCTCTCCTCCTTGCTGTCCTCTGCGGGATTTCTGGCCCTTCTCCCATCTTCCTTGAGACCTTGCTGGTTCACATCCTTGAGATCTGGTTCACATCATTGTTATCTTTTTATCCCAAGTCCCAATATCTACTCAGGCAACCCCTCTCTGCTTACAGGCAACCTGTCTGCACTCCCGCCCTGCCTTTTCTTTCCTTTTTATTTCTTTAATATGTATTTATTTATTTGGCTGCACGGGTCTTAGTTGTGGCACGCATGATCTTCGTTGCTGCGTGTGGGATCTTTAGTTGCGGCATGTGGGACCTAGTTCCCTGACCAGGGATCGAACCCGGGCCCCCTGCATCGGGAGTGCGGAGCCTTAACCACTGGACCACCAGGGAAGTCCCCCTGCCCTGCCTTTTCTGGCATGCTCGAGCTTTTATGGTCGAGTATAATGCTTCTCAACCTAATTGTGGTGTAGGACCAGTTAATTTTTTCCCAACCTGTTGCAGACCAATGGTTTTGTAAAATACAATAAAAATAAATTATGTCCTCTTCTCCCACCAAGCAGACAATGGAGGTGATAAAAGCTATCAGGCAACAACTAATTAACATCTAATTATTACCCCCATGTACAGTCTTCCCAAATCAAGGAAAGAAGTCCACTTCCCATCCAGAGCTGCAGCTTCTTCAAAGACCTTGCTTATCAAATATCTTGTCTCTCTTCTGAGTCTTCAACCTATTCCTGTCATCTGGCTTTTTTCCCTTAGGATACAACTGTGCTTCAATTACTGTCATTTTCAGAAAGGAAAGACAAATAACTTCTCAATCCTGTATCTTCCTGTAGTTAACTGCTCTTGTATCCTTCCTTTAATAGTCAGACCTCTTAAAAGAATAGGCTGCAATCGTTCCTTATTTACCTTCTCCAGTGAAAGCGACCACCCTGTAGTTTGCAGTTCTACCTCTCCAGCCACCTCCTCATCGCTCCATCAGTGGATTATTCCTTGGTGCTTATCTTACTTAATCTTTGTCCTCAGAACTCTGAACTCTCACGGGGTGTTTTATTTGTTTTGTTTTTGCTGTGTCTAGCATTCCTCCCCTCTCTCTCTCATCCTTTATGGAATCTTCCTCCTCTGCCTATGCATCAAATATTGGGATTCTCCAAGTTTCTGCCTTCACCTCCTCCTCTTCCCAGAATGTCTTCCTGGCCAGCCTTACCTCCCCTATGGCTTTACCTGCAGCAGACATTGAGGTTAGACAGGTCTGTCTTCAAATGCTTTCTCTGATACTTGTGTGACTTAGGACATGTTACTTAACATCTGTGAGCTTTGCTTTCTTTATCTGCAAAACAGGGAAAATGACAGCCACCAGTTTCATAGAATTGTTGGGAGAGTTGGATCTGGGTAATGTGTGTAAAACACTCATCTGTAGAATGGGCATAACAATAGTACCAACCTCACCGGGTCATGGGGAGAGTTAATTAAATTAATACACGAAAAGCACTTTCCAAGTGCCTGACGCATGACATTGGCCATTCTGACTTGTTGTTAATGGCCAGTAGGTGATGGTTAGTATGAATTATCCCGAAGCTCCAGAACTTCATACTCCACTGCCTTCTGGACATCCACGTTTATCCAGACACAGGTATCTTTAACGTGTTCAAGACTGAACCTTTCCTCTTCCTCAAACCCTCTCCTCCAGCATTCCTCCTGCTGTAGTAGTTCCCGTACCTGGCTGCACCTTGGAATCACCCAGTAATCTTTACAAAATCCTGATACTGACTCAGTTGGTCTTTGGTGAGAGCTGTGTGGCAGGAGTTTACAAAGCTCCCCAGGTGATTCTAAAGTGCAGCCAAGTTTGGGAACCACTGCCTGCCATTCAGAACCATTAATGTAGATTGCTTTCCCATTTGTTTCCAATGCACCATCCCAACAATTGCTACCTTAGTTGAGGTCCTTATCTCTTCCTTTATGGAATACTGCATCAGCCTCTCCACTGGTCTCCTTGCCGTGAGTCTGTCTCACCTCCAGTCTTTTCTTCTGACTACTTAGGATGTGACCTTTTGAGAACATAAGTCTGCTTGGCTAACTCCTTATTCCTTGCAGTTCAGCCCAGGTGCCGCCTGCCTCCTTGAAGGAACCTGTCCTGACCTGTAGGCTAGCTCCTTGAGCGTATCTATTGCAGTGCATATATGTCGTCTTAGAGCTGTTTACCTGTCTGTCTTCCTGGATGTGACTACTGTATCCTGTTTATCTTTGTATGCTCAGGCCCTCGTGTAGTGCCTCACATATAGTACATACTTGATAAATACATGTTGTATGATTAACACACATGCCCTACAGGAGGAAATTAGTGTTACCTGCCTGTGATCCATGGAGGGCCATGCCAGGGGGCACAGGCTTTCTGTAAAGGGCAAGATGGTGAATGTTGAGCTTCGCGGGCCATACAGGTTCTACTGCGGTTCCTCAGCTCTGCCAGTGTAGGGCAACAGCAGCTACTGGAACGTAAATGAATGAACATGGCCAGATTTGCCCTGAGGGAGGCCAAGCAGGCCATAGTTTGCTGACCTTTGATCTGTACCAAGGCAGAAGAGCCAAAGGAACTGGGCTTTAGTACCTTAATTCCAAGACTGGAAAAGCATAGGGACCAATCTAGCTCAGCTGTAATATCTTACTTCTAGTGTGACTATGACCATACCAGTCTGTTCCTCAAACCCTTCAGCTACCTGTGACTTTCAGGGACATCCATCAGTCCTTTGTGACTTTTATTTATGCTTGTTTCGTTTTGTTTATGATCTGTTCCTGGGCTCGTCTCACCACCCTATCCTGAACTTCTTTTACGCATTCCTCTTAGGCACTGAAACTTTCTCTGAGAAAGAGAAAATTCATGCTGGGCCTCAACTCCTACTAAAGTACATTCCCAGTCTTAATGATGTAATTTTATTTTTCAAGAGTCCATGTCCTCATCTTGAATTCTATGTCAATTTGTACCTGCAAATTTGATATTAGACTTCATGAGTTCAGCAACTTATCTTCTAGTTAATGCTGGCATGCCATATCTTTTTCCATCCTTTTATTTTTAGCCTTTCTGTGTACTAATATTTTCAAGTGTGTCTCTTATTAGCAGCATATAGTTTAAAAAATCCGATCTGATAACCTTTTTAATTGGGCTATTTAGTCCAATTACATTTAATGTAATTATATATGTATATACCCCCCACACATATACATATATATGTTATAGCTGTCATATTTTTGCTTTCTATTTGACCCACTTCTCTGTTTTGTTTTTTTCTCCTTTCTTGACTTCTTTTGGACTCATCAGTATATTTTATTATTCTCCTTTGATCCTCCATTAATCAGTTATAACATTTTTTACTCTCCTTTTAGTCGTTATCCTACATATTACAATATGCATTCTTAATTTGTTAGTCTAATACAGATTACTATTTTTACCATTTCACTGATAGTACTAGAACTTTAGAACATTTAAATTTCATTTGCATCCTCCCACCTTTTGGATTATTGTTTTCATGCATTTTAATTATTTGGATATTTTAAGCCCCACATGACATTGTTTTTTGGGGGTTTTTGTGTTTTTGTTTTCTTTTTTAAAGGGCAGAGTGACTTTTTATTTATTTATTTTTGGCTGCGTCGGGCCTTAGTTGCAGCACATGAGTTCTTCATTTCGGCATGCTGGCTGTCTAGTTGTGGCGCGCAGGGTCAGTAGTTGTGGTGCGCGGGCTTAGTTGCCCTGCGGCACGTGGGATCTTAGTTTCCCAACCAGAGATCGAACCTGCTTCCCCTGCACTGGAAGGCAGATTCTTAACCACTGGACCACCAGGGAAGTCCCCCCACATGACATTGTTATTACTGTTTTGTACAGTTAGCATTACATTTGTATTTACTCACATATTTTACCCTTTACAGTGTTCTTCATTCCTTCTTTCATATCTGGGATTTTCCTTTCTCTTTTTAGTATTTTCTGTGCTGATAATGATCTCTCAATTTTTTGCATGTGAAAACGTCTTTATTTTACTTTCATTTTTGAGGGATGTGTTCTCATTCAAAGAACTCTTCATAGAGTTCTTGGTTGGCAGATCTTTTTGCACTCTGACATGTCACCCATTCTCTTTATGCTTTGATTGTTTCTGTTCAAAAGTCAGCTCTTTGTCTTGTTGCTCCTTGGAAGGTCGAGTGTCTTTCTGTCTGCTTTTGATTTTCCTTATTGTATACTCTGTGCCTGCCAGACACGTGTGTGTATTATAAGAAAAGTTGTATGTGAGGGTAGAATGATTCATTCTTTATAGGATGAGCAAGGCATTTAAAGTCTGTGAAAGAGTTCATGAGGTGAAACAAGGCATGAAAGGGAACCACATTTGAAGCTCAGTAGCCACACGTGCCTCATGGCTGCTGTGTTGCACAGTGTGGGTCTATAGGTTACTTCAAAATCTTGTCTCAGATTTCACCCTTGTCCGGGCAACGTCTGGCAATGCCATACCCACCTTTTCTCCTGAAACTCTTGAACGATTTCATTGTTCTGGTTTTGACTGCTGTCTTCCTTCCTGGCTCCTCTCATTGTACCCCATCCTATGCCATGGGTATCCCCCTGGATTCACCCTGGACCTCTGCTCCCCCTCCCCACGCTATTCCTTGCCTTTATTTACATCCTCTCATCTCAGTTGAGCTCATCTGAAAACACACTCATCTTCCTTCCTTCTTGATCCTTTCTAAACTTAGATCTGCCTCCTCTGCTCTACCTAGTTTCAACCCTGAAACTTCAGAGTCCTCCTTGACAGCTTCTGTCCTGTATCACCCATGGTCCATAAGCTACCAAATCTCGTGGATCCTTGCTTCTTAATGAATCTCAAGGCTGTTTCTTCCATCTCTGACATACACTTAGTCCAGTGCTTCCCGGTCAAGCTCTCTGAAATAGTGTCCGTCCTCCTAGGTCATCCTGCAGATCGTGGCTTGGCATTTGAGACCTTGCATATTTTCACGCTAACCTTCTTTCTTAGCCTTGCTGTCTGCCATTCCACCTCAAGTTCTGTACCACCTAAATGAGTTGGCCAATTTGTCTCCCAGACATGTCATTCACATCTGTTTGGCATCTACAGAAATTCTATCTATGTGTGCATGTGCATGCGCGCGCACACACACACACACACACACACACACACACACACACGACAATCAGGAAATAGATAACTCTCGTCTGCCTTTTCTGTAAAGATTTGTTTCCAATCTAAGAGACTCCCTTCCTCTGGGCTCTGCAGCATTTACTTACTGCGTTACTTTAGTGTAGTTTCATGTATGATTCTTGCTGCGCAACCACATGCTAGCATTTTGAACACTTGGACTGTCAGCACTCTGACTTGTATTCCTGCACATAGTTGGAAATCAAATGACTGCTAGTTGATCATTGCAAAAGTCCTCCCTTGATCTAAACGTTAGCCTTTATATTTTTGTTTTGAAATGTATATACTGAGGTTGGATGTCTTTTATTTGAAACGTTCCGTTATTCATGAGAAAAAATGCCTGTTTTCTAAGATGGAAACTTTAACCTGATAATGTAATACGATGCAGTCCCGTAATTGCAGGGAGAGATGTTATTCGAGAGAGACAGAAGTAAACGTTTCTGTGGATTTTCCTTTAGGTTGACACCGTCAGAATTGTTCACATTCATTCTGTCATCATCTTGCGGCGTTCTGATAAGAGGAAGGATCGAGTGGAAATTTCTCCAGAGCAGCTGTCTGCAGCCTCGACAGAGGCAGAGATATCCTTGCTGGTCGATGAGAAGCTTTTATGTGCTTTGAGGCTTCCGGGTTTCTCTGTTTGCTGCTTAAGCCGATTTCACAGCTTTTCTTCCTCGTGACTCTTTCCCAGTTTTCATATTTACCCCTTAGATCCAGTTGCTTGGTTAATCAGCATTTCTCTCCATTTCTCTTTTTGAGTGGCTTTTATTGGAAGAACTGGACATTTCTAACATTTCTGCTCTTAAATGCCAAAAGATCCCAGGGTCCAACACGATGACAGTGAACTCTCTGGGGAGTCCCCGTCTCCTTCCTCTCCACTCCCCCCTGCCCCGTCTACCCCGACCCCCGCCCCCACAGTTTTTGTAATATCATTTAGCTTCTGGGCCTTTCACTATCTTGGTCTCTCTCCTTTGGAGATTCTCTTTTGAGGCTGCCTCTCAAAGAGAATGCAGTGCTGAGAACTGAATGCAATATTCCATGTTAAATGTAACCAAAGAGCGATCAGTTGGGACATTTGCTTCCTATGATCTGGACTCCATACCTCAACTGTAACAAATTAAACTTGCATCAGCGGTTTTAGTAATTTATCATTCTTTCAGATTAAGTTAATCTTGTAGTCAATTAAAAAGTAACTTTTAAAAGTAGAAAACATGCATGGTACAAACTTTAAAAGGTACAAAAAAGTATACAAAGTAAGTATTTCTCTCTAGCCTCTGTGCCCCAGTTCCCCCACCATCCTTCCCTGGACATAACCAGGGGTATCAGGTTTTCATGTGTCCTTATGGATGAATTCCGTGCATACGGAAACATGTAAGAATATTTTCTTTTTTAAAAAGTATTTAATACATATGGTAGCTATGACATTACCTAACAGTGTATCTAGAGATTTGTCCACATTACTATATAGAGATGTCTCATTCTTATGACTACATAATACAGCCCTGGATGGCTGTGCTGTCCTCATGCAGATGTTTAGGTTATTTGCAGTCTTTTACTGACAGTGCTGCAGCAAATAACCTTGGACGTTGCATTTCACAAATGTGTGCGTGTATCTGTAGAATCAATTCCTAGATGTGAAATTGCCGGGGCAAAGGTTATATGGACTTGCGCCTGTAGCAGTTTGACCAGTTTACCCTCTAGCCATGTGCAAGAGTATCTGTTTCCCCACACCCTTCCAAACATTGTATGTTATCAAAGTTTTGCTTTTGTGCTGCGAGGCCCTGGTAAATCAAAGTTTTTGGTTGTTGCCAACCTGATTGGCAAAAAATTGTATCTTCTTTCTTGCAGTTTTAATTAGCATTTTTCTTGTGAGTAAATTTGATCAGCTTTTAATTTTTAGGAGTCATTTGTATTTTTCTCTGAATTATATGGTTATTTCCTTTGCCCGTTTTTCTATTGATTTGGAAATATTTTTCTTAATAATTTATAGTTTATGTTAAGAAAGCTAGCCTTTTGTGATAAGGATAGTGATTTTTGTCAGCTTTTTCACAGTATGTGTGTGTTTTTTCCCAATCAAATTGTTCTTGTTGCACTTTTAGATAATCATATATATCAATCTCCTCTTACGATGTGTACCTTTTGCATCTTTTTTTAAACTCTTTAGTTTGAAATAATTATAGATTCATGGAAAGTTGCAAAAATAGTATGGGAAGGTCCCTGTACCTTTACACAGTTTCCCCCAAAGGTTACATGTTGCATAACTTATGGTTCAATATGGAAACCAGGAAATTGACATTAATGTGTGTAGTTCTATGCCATTTTGTCATACGTGTAGAGAGATATATATAAAACCACCACAGCAGCCAAGGTGCAGAGCTGTTCCATTACCGTAAAGATCTGCCTCAAGCTTCCCCTGGACAGTCACCCTCACCCCGCACACCTCAAACCATGGGAGCCATGAATCTGTTCTCTGTCTCCTCACTATAGGTTGGATTTTCCCAATTCTCTGCACACCTGGTAATTTTAGATTGGATGCCAGGATTATGATTTTCCCCTGGGGGCTGGATATCTTTGTATTCCTAGACATATTTTTTTAGCTTTGTTCTGGGATGCTGTTAGGTTACCGGGGACAGTGAGACCCTATTGTTACTTGTTTGAAGATTTGCTGCGTGGGACCGGAGGAGCTTTCAGTGTAGGAGTCATTTTTTCCGAGGCCTTCTGAGCCTCCTGCCCAAGGCCGCCTGAAATTGTTAGATTTGCATTCTGGCCAGTGGGGACAGCCCCCAGTCCCTGTCCTGCTTGAGTGCTGGGCAGAGTGACCTTCCATCCTTTCGGGTGGTCCTTTCCCTCGCCTTAGCTGAAGAAATGGGCTTAGGGAAGTTAAGTAACTTCTCTTGGCATTTGAAATTAAAAAAATATATATTTAAAAAGTTTTTGTTGTTGTTGTTGGCTGTGCCACGCAGCATATAGGGTCTTAGTTCCCCAACCAGGGATGGAACCTGTGCCTCCTGCCGTGGAAGTGTGGGGTCCTAACCACTGAACCGCCAGGGAAGTCCCTAAAAAGTATT
The DNA here is from genome assembly GCF_951394435.1 of Stenella coeruleoalba. Taxonomy (NCBI): domain Eukaryota; kingdom Metazoa; phylum Chordata; class Mammalia; order Artiodactyla; family Delphinidae; genus Stenella; species Stenella coeruleoalba. The sequence continues at coordinate 122,992,749 of NC_137152.1, forward strand.
CTTACACTTAGCTATACAGATAGGACTATTGGGTTTCAATGCAAGTAATTCACAGGAAAATGAACCAGCACTTTATAGTGAATAGCAACAGAAGGGGACAGCTTCTTATCTCCAACCGAGTTCTTATCTCAAGTCAGAGCCTCAGACAGTTACGGTAAATTTTTATTTCCAGAACAAAGGAGAAAATGTTCTTTTGGAGGATATTTCTAGACAAATGGGGAGACTAAACTGGGGGTCTTTGTTCATTTGGTCTCTGAAACCACCCTACTTGCTATTGTTGACACTGGCAGCTTGCCAGAGAGAAATGAAATGAATTTTTTAAATTTTGTACTTTTTCAGGAGTGAGGGTAGGTTGGGCTAGAGGACAGAAGATTACTCAAGTTAATAATGTGACATCCAAAGAATTTAGAAGCTTCTTTTCAGATAGCACAGTGATAAGTATTTGAGTGATCAAATATTAGCTAAATTGGATTAAGAGCATATAACTATATACAATAATGGAAACCAAATGGATTCTATTTAAAAAAAAAGAAATACTTTTGGCTTTAGAAGGGAAGTCTGGGAAATTCTGGGCATTGACCTTTTTTCATTCTTTTGTTGACATTAAATTGTGATAGGTTTATTTTAAACCTCAGGTTGCTTTCTGAGCCTTTATTAGCATCACAAATTGTGTTCCCACAAGTTGAAAATACCTTGACAGACACACAGGTTGGCTGAACTAACTGGCCGCCCCATGAGAGTTGTGGGCTGGTATCATTCCCATCCCCATATAACTGTTTGGCCTTCACATGTCGGTAAGTATTATGGGATTGCAATGTTTTTTGTTCTTAGAAATGAATATCATTTTTCCTTCTCCATTACGTGGGCTGTGGTTATTTTAAATCAAAATTTAAGTATCCTTAAGCAAACGTCCTTATTTTTATTTTGCTGTTTTAAAGGTACTGATTTATGTCATATTGATTATTTTTAATAGAGATAAAATTTTAGCACTCCATTTTGACAGTATTCAGGAAATCAAGACTAAACCCTGACAATTGGCTGGTATCCAAAATAATGATAATAATAATAAATAAACTATAACTGAAAATTGCCGGTTGTGACTATCACTGTCTAGTACACTACCATTTGGAAGAATCAAAGGTGTGAAGGGTGAAATTTATAAAACTGATGTTTACAATCTCTGTTTGACACATATATCATCCTAGCTCTTGGGGCTGTCAACCTACCTCCTCAGCCCTCTAATCAGTATAATGTAACAAGATTGTTTTCTCTCTCTCTCATTTTTTGTTTTTTTTTGGCTGTGTTGGGTCTTCGTTGCTGTGCGCGGGCTTTCTCTAGTTGCGGCGAGTGGGGGCTGCTCTTCATTGCAGTGCGCAGGCTTTTCATTGTGGTGGCTTCTCTCGTGGAGCACGGGCTCTAGGTGCGCGGGCTTCAGTAGTTGAGGCTTGTGGGCTCAGTACTTGTGGCTTATGGGCTCTAGAGCACAGGCTCAGTAGTTGTGGTGCACAGGCTTAGTTGCTCCACGGCATGTGGGATCTTCCCAGACAAAGGCTGGAACCCGTGTCCCCTGCAGTGGCAGGCAGATTCCTAACAATTGCGCCACCAGGGAAGCCCTGTTTTCTTTCTCTTTATCTTTACCCTTTTTCTCTAATCATGGTCACTTTTTGTCTCTATCTGACTCTTTTGAAAGAACTAGAATAACTTTACTTGCGGAAATGAATGTTTCCTCGTCTAACCCGTGACTTAGAGACCTTCCCCCTCATGGCAGTGAGGAGGAAACAGAGGCTCCCATGTGCTGAGTAAGTGGCAGTGCTGAGGTCTGAACCGTATCTGTCTCCCAAGTCTGTAGCATTTGATACTGCAACCACTCTCTACTTCTTGAAACACTTCCCAAATAGTCACGAGGAGTGTGTGGCTCCTAAGAAACTAAGCTGAGGTTCGAGCTGAAATACTTTGTGCAAAACCAGTCAGCTAATAAGTGGCAGAGTCAGTATCTCAGTGGAGGTTTCTGTGAATCAGGGGCCTTGGCATTCTCCAGCGTCTGCTTTGTCTGGTTAAGTGGGAATGCTATTTATGAAAACAGGAAATGGAGGAGGAAGCATAGGTTTGGTGGTGGGGAAAAAGATACATAGTTGAGTTATGTCATACCCATGCAACGATCTTACCCAAATTTTACCTATAGGACGTGGCTTGCAAAAGAAAAAGGGAAGCAATTTAAAAAGCACAGCCTATTTTGTAAATCGCATGTGACTTGGCACTGTTTTTCAGTTACTCTTACATTAACTTTCCTGTCTTTGTAAGTGCGTAGTAAAAGGAGACATGTGCCTGTAGTTATGTTCCTAATCATAAGATCTGCTTGATCCTTTTATAAGAAGGGAAGCACTGCTACGGTGATGTCATGGTGTGTTAATTTATTACCAAAGTTGGTGGGTCAGATCAACCTCCCATGACAAATATAGGCTGTAGTTTTAATTAAGCAGTTTTCTATAACCAGTCATTTTTAAAAATTACATTTCCCCAAACATTCTCTTCTAGAAGTTACATGTCAATACTCCTTAGAATCATTACAAACAAATTTTTTTTGATATTACAATACATTTCTATGCCCTTCTTTAGCAAACTGACATAGATGGAAGCTCTGTTAGGACCAGGGATAGAATAAGTGAAGGCTGAACCAAAATTTTATTGTAATGTGATGGCTATCTCAGGGCTCATATTCTAAAAACACTTGTATGTATAGTCTCTCATTCTTTTAAAATCCTTTATTATGAACTGGGGTCTGTGGTTTCTGTTTCAGGAAAATTTTGAGTCAAGAGTAAATGAAAGAATATGGTGCTCAGACTGTTCTACTTTTACACCAGGAAACGGGAGGTGTGATTCTTTTGTCTCTTCAGACTGTCTGATGCTGAAAGAAAAATTGGCACAGTTGCAAGAAGGTCTCTTGGATGGTCCTCATTTAGACTAAAGTGTATCTTTTGGATTTGGCATTTAGGAGGTAATTTGGAAGTAATTAAGTTACCTCAGGGAAAAATGTAAATCAGGGTAAGGGGCATAGGGTTTGTATTTTAAGTAACGTGATTAGGCCTCATGGAGAAGGTAACAGTTGAGCAAAAACCTGAAGGAAGTGAGAGTTGGCCGTGCAAATATCTTGTGGAAGAGCGTCCCAGGCAGAGAGGAATAGGCAGTGCAAAGGCCCTGAGGAGGAGCATGCCTGGAATATTTGAGGAAAAGCAGGAGAGCCAGTGTGGCTTTGGGAGTAGCAGATTTTGTGGAGGAAATCAAGTGTGTGCTTTTGGACATGTTGAGTTTCAAATGTCTGGTAGGCAAGTGATGCTCACCTAGCCTGGCTTTGGTCTGTGACCAATTCGATAAGGAGCCTACACCAAACATAAATCCTCTGTCGGGAGTCCCCTGGTGGCCTAGTGGTTAGGATTCTGGGCCTTCACTGCTGTGGCCCGGGTTCAATCCCTAGTCAGGGAACTGAGATCCTGCAAGCAGCTTGGCATGGCCAAAAAAAAAAAAAAATCATCTATGTCAACTTAGCATATTGTTTAGTTCAGCTTACATTTTCCTTAAGACTTTGTCAATGAAGGAAGCAGAGCATTAATTTCCATTCCAGCTCAAGCTCTTGTCTCCTTGTGAACGGGTAACAAATAGTTCATGGACCTACTGCCTTGAGGAGCACAGTATTAAGACAACCAAGTCTCAGTGTCAGGTACACAATTGGATATATGATTCGGCAGTTTGGGTAGAAGGCTGGAACTAGAGTTTATTGAGTAGGAGTTGGGAGTGGCCAGTATAGAGATGAGATTTGAAGCCGTGGAACTAAATGAACTCCCCCAGGGAGTACGTGTAGGTGGAGAAGAGAAAATAGCTGAAGACAGAGCCCTGGGCATGCCAATATTTCGAGGATGGAAAGATGGGAAGGATCCAGCAAGAGACTGGAAAAGAAGAGCCAGGAAGTTAAGAGGACAGAGATGAGAAGAGTGGGAATGTGAGGCCAAGTGAAGATAGTGTTTCAAAGAGGGAGCAATCGGGTAAATTGAGAACCAAAAATGCATCATGGGTGATCTTGACAGAAGCACTTTGGGTGGCACAGTATGGATACTAATCCATTTCAGATTCAGCAGTTCATCAACAATGGTTGTGGATGGAACGAAATGTAATGAATTATTATGAAGTACCTCTGATGTGCTAGGCGTTGTGCTAAAAACATCTGGCAACTTTTAAAACACAAAACCCTGAAAAAGTACGGATGATGTTTATCCTTATTTAACTGATGAGGAAATAGGCTTAGAGGTATTAAAAATTTTACCAAGGTCATATAGCAGGTACAGAGATCATTCAAACAGTGCTGTTCATTTTCACCAACTGGTTCAGCCAGTATTTTTCCCATACTCTTTGCTGGGTACTGTTGGGCCCTACTCTTTACTTAGGAATATATTGGGTAGAAGTCCCAGTGCGAAGTATATTTAAGAACATATAGAACAAGCTAACTGGGCATAAGTCACCGGACCAAACCATGCTGTGCACTGTTTTGTTGTAATACCAGATCTTTTGTATCCATAAATAATGGTCTGAGTACTTCATATCTTTAAACTTTGCCTCTGTTCAGTTTTTGGTAATCTTTTAGCTAATCCTTTCAAATGTTACTTGGTGCTTGTCTATGATTTCCTTTTCAAAAATTGTATCACCATTTAGTGAGATTTTGTTTCTGTTCCCTGGAATGTAGTATTTAATTCTATTGTAGTCACTTGTATACAATAGTTTCCTCTGTAATAGTTCTACACTGCCATTCTTTAGTATCAAGTCTAATGTATTCACTTCCCTAGAAGCTGTCCATCAAAAGGCTTATTCTAAGAAATCTGCTGTCTCCTTCGAATGCCTTCCTTTCTTTTGGAGTCCTCCTGGAAGAAATTATCGGTGTTTTGGGGATAATAGGCTTTCCATTTTTTTCTTTCTATGCTACATTTCATAGCAGGGCTAGTTGTGGGCTAGGCAGCCTAGAATTAGTAATAAATTTTATTATTTAATTGCCGACTCCTGTAGTATTTCACTAACCTAGTAAAATGTTTATACTTTGACAATAATATTGTCATTAGGATGTACCCCTGTTCTGCCTTTAGAATCTGAATCCCGCGAGGATTGTATGCTGCTGTTATCTTTATATTTTCATGTCTGGGAGATACAGTTTAACAGCAGATTTTTATTTTTGTTTATTTGCAGATGTTCGTACACAAGCCATGTACCAGATGATGGATCAAGGCTTTGTAGGACTTATATTTTCCTGTTTCATAGAAGATAAAAATACAAAGGTATTGTGTGTGTGTGTGTGTGTGTGTGTGTGTCTATGTGTGTGTGTGTGTGTGCACATGCGCATGCGTGTGTGTATAAACACACAGACACAGAGAATAGAGAAAAATCTTTTTGCAATTTTAATAGGGTGGCCAGGGAAGGTTTCAATCAGGAGGGTCATTGAGTCAGGACCTGAAGAAAGTGAGGGAGCAAGTCTTGTGGATTTCTTGGGGGAAGAGCGTTCCAGGCAGAGGAAATAGCCAGTGAAAAGACCCTGAGGTGAGTGTGGCATGTTTAGGGGACATCGAGGAAGTCAGTGTGGCTGCAGCAGAGTGAGGCAGAACATGACTACATGTCCCAGCTTGCCTCTGTCAGTCCCAGTTCCACCCATTGTCCCAGTCTCCTATTCAGTTAGCACCTTTCCTTCTTGGAAGTGTCCTGGTAACATGGTAACCAGGACATGGTACCATGGTAACTCTTTGCATGGTAACTCATGTGGTCATCCTACAGTGAGGTCTGGAAGATAACTGGGGGTGGGGCTGGGGGGACAGGGAGGGAGGGGGTGCAGAGACCATGGCGTCCGTGAAACCAGTTAGGAAGCAACTGTAGTAATCTAGGAAAGAGATGACGGATGTTTGACCACGGTGGTAGGAGTGGAGGCTAATAACAGTAACAAGTGCTACCATTTATCACGTATTGTATGGCACTTACTCTTTAGGTGTTTTACATAAATATACTCGAACCCTGACAACCACCTGTGAGGATTACTATTATCAATTTTTATGGATAAGCAAACCGAACCTCAGAGAAGTTAAGCAGCTCAATCAATGGCTAGTCTTGCTGTTCTGTTTGAATTTTACGTTCAGATCAAGAGGTTTTACTATGTGTCACTTCAAACAAAAAGAAAATTTAACACTGCAAGTATGAATTTTGCCGATTTACCAAGTTTAGTACATTTACCAAGTTTAGTCCTCTTGTTTAGTACATTAGTTATATTCTCAGAATCTATGTTAATAATGAATATTCTTCATAAAATCACTCTTTTCTGAAAACATTAAAGTTTACTATCTTGAACTTCATACTTCATTTGAAATGCTTCTGGCTTTGTCATCATAAATTTATTGTCATTATAAATAGTTGTTGCATGAGTTTGTCAGCTTCCAAAAAAGGAGTTTGAATGGTCTCATTCTTAGTTTCTTGGTTCTCATGTTTGTGAGCAATTCTCTGCTGTCACATGAGTGGATGTTTGATTGTGGCCATCTCACGTTGACTGAGTATTTTTTTTTTTTTTTTTTTTGCGGTACGCGGGCCTCTCACTGTTGTGGCCTCTCCTGTTGCGGAGCACAGGCTCTGGACGCACAGGCTCAGCGGCCATGGCTCACGGGCCCAGCCGCTCTGTGGCATGTGGGATCTTCCCAGACCGGGTCATGAACCCGTGTCCCGTGCATCGGCAGGCGGACTCTCAACCACTGCGCCACCAGGGAAGCCGTTGACTGAGTATTTGATCCTTCTTACAGGAACTGAGTTATACATAGTCTATCTTTGGAGTCTCTTCTAACCTTCCAGTCCCAGAGGGGCCTTTGAGTTTTAGGTTAGAGTCAACTAAATTGCTATAACTCTTTCAATATTAATCCTCTGTGTGACCTTTCTTTTTTTCTTTTTTCTTTCTTTTTTTAGACTGGACGGGTACTCTACACTTGCTTTCAGTCCATACAGGCCCAAAAGAGCTCAGAGTAAGTATGACAGAGATATATGTATGTATTGGTGGGTTAATCTCCATTCCAGGGAATTGATTGTTTTATTTCATTTTATTTTTCTCATTAGTAAGACACTAAGAATTCTATAGTCTTGCTTATACATGTGAACATCTCTGTGAGGAATTAGAATCTCTTTAGCATCTTGGATATCAGGGATCTAGAAAGCTAGGATCATATAAGCAAGGAGTCTGTTCATTGCAGTTACATCACCACAGCACTGTCCCACATTTCCTTTCCTGCATTATTCTAAACTGAGTTGCACTGTTACTTTCCCTGTCTCTGATGAATTGTAAAACAAAGGCTGAGTGTGCAGAGTCTTATAGATTTGTATAAGCTCTTGTCTTTGTTGTGCCATAAACTTGATTTTAGAATTACAGTATCTCATTTAAATGTTTGCATAGCTTAGTTTCCTCATTTAAGTTCAATTCAACCTAAATTAGCAAATACAGTAACTACTATATGCCAAGCACCATGGTAGGCACCAAGGAGGCAGAGAGAAAGCCAAGTTCATTATCTAATTGGGAGACAGAAACAAAGAATGCCTTAAATTTTTTTCTTATAATATTTGTCAATTTATTATGATAGCATTGTTTGAAACAGCAAAGAATTGGGGAAAATAACAGATGTCTGTCAGTACAGAACTGATTAAATAAATTATGATGCATCTAAATGATGGAATAATATTCAGCTATTAAAAATATGAGGGGAATTCTCTGGCGGTCCAGTGGTTAAGACTCTGTGCTTCCACTGCGACGGGCCCAGGTTCAATCCCTGGTCGGGGAACTAAGATCCCACATGCCGCATGGCGTGACCAAAAAAAATAAGGATGCTTAGTAGTGCTACATAAATATCTCCAAGATACACTGTTAAGTAAAAAAGGCAAGGTACAAGAACAGTCTGTATAGAATGCTACCATTCATATAAGGATATGGAAGAGAAATCTACTCATGACATACCAGTGTACTTGCTTGGAAATACACAGAATATCTGGAAGGAAACATCAGTCACCTCAGCAGAGAGGAAGTAGGAAGGAGGTGTGGAGACTTAATTGTACCTTTACATAGCTTTGGAATGTTGAACCATACACAAGTGTTAATTTTTAAATTTTTCATCAAAGTAATAGATGCACGTGCATAAAAATATCAGATGGCACAGAATTTATGAGAAATACTGTCACTCCTCAGGGGGAACCACTTCTTTCTCCCAATTTTGTTTTTAGTTCTTCTGTTGTTTACCTTGATATCTCTAAATAATATACTTTTGATACTCTTTCTTGATTTACTAATTTTAGATATTAATTATTCTTCTTATTATGTTATCTTGGTCTCACAAATGAGGATTTAGTTCACACCGCCCCATCTCCATTCTGCCCAATGTAGTTATATTACTACTTTTTGTTCTTCTGTTGTTACTTTTCTAATCTTAAAGTTTGCCCCTTTATTTATTCTATCAACAACAGACAATAGACATCTCTTGGCTCCCTAGTGTTACTTGCAGTTTTACCATAAACCTTTATATTTTCACAGTTGCAAAAACCTGTGTTCTATGTTGTAATCACAATTGTGTTTTCTGTGCTTTGTGTACTAGTTGATTCTAAGAATAGAAAACAAAATGTTTATATTGTTATGATTATATAAATATTATTCCATGTACAACCAAGCACTATAAAGTAGTATATTATGATTCCATTTCCTTTCCTGTATAGCTTTTTGCTTTTTCATGGGGTTTTGAATGGCTTTTTTCTCCCTTATTTCTCTGACTTTATCACCTCCCTGAGTTCCAGATTCCTAGGATCGCTCCCTAAAGCCTTCTATCTTCCTGTGCTAATCAGGTCTCAGCTGATGTCTTGGGGCTTTCCTTCATTATTCTCCTGGGTTGGATCCATTGTTGTCTGGATTTCATGTCATTTTTCTTGGTTCACTCTGTCATTTTGCTGTTAAAGGCCGTCTAGTAACTTCCTAAGAAAGGTGTGCATTTGAGCTAAACCTTCTGCATCTGTGCTTGCCTGAAAATGTTTTTATTCTTCATTAATAACCCTAATGGATAAAGAATTCTAAATTGACATTTTCCCCCTCAGAACATTAAAATTGAAAAAGTGACATCAAGAGAGAAAGTGACAAAAGAGAGAGTGACATCAACAAAAATGGCAGAGTAGGAAACTTCAAAAGTCCTCCACAGGGCTTCCCTGGTGGCGCAGTGGTTGAGAGTCCACCTGCCGATGCAGGGGACGCAGGTTCGTGCCCTGGTCCGGGAAGATCCCACATGCCGCGGAGCGGCTGGGCCCGTGAGCCATGGCCGCTGAGCCTGCGCGTCCGGAGCCTGTGTTCCGCAACGGGAGAGGCCACAACAGTGAGAGGCCCGCGTACTGCAAAAAAAAAAAAGTCCTCCACAAAAGCAGTGAATAGCTGGCAAAAACTGTCAGAATCAACTTTATTGGAACTCTAGAAACTAATCAATATTTTATAGCAACCTGGCAAATACTAAATCCAGAAAAAAAAAACACCAGAATCGCAGCATTTAAGTAAATCTCTGTCAAGTCACTAGATGGCTACTAAGCTAACAAGACAAAGACCTCAGTGGCCACATATAACAAAGAATATAGACTATAAAAAATTAGTTCAGGAAAGTCACTAAACACACAAACAAAATCAGATAAAACAAGCGGCAACAATAAACCCTGGGGAGGGGGTGGAATACGATTTCCATAGTTAAAATATTCAAAATGTCCAGTTTTCAGCAACAACAAAAAAGGCATTCACAGAAACAAATTATGGGCTGAAAGCAGGAAAAATAAATTAATAAAAACATTCCTGGAGGAAGCCAAGATGTTGGGCTTACTAGACAAAGACTTTCAATCAGCTATTTAAAATATTTTCAAAAAGCTAAAGGAAATGATATACAAAGAACTAAAGAAAACCATGAGAATGATAGAGAATACCTAATAGAAAATATCAATAAAGAGAGAAATTATAAAAAGGAACCAAATAGGAATTCTAGAACTGAGAAGTACAATAAGGGAAGTGAAAAATTCACTAGGTAGGTTCAACAGCAGGTTTGAGAAGACGAAAGAAAGAATCACCAAACTTCAAGATAGGTGATTTGTATACATTTTCTGCCCCTTTCTCTATCTCATCCTCTACTGGGACTCCTATTATGAGTACACTTAGAGCGTTTTAAGATGTCCCACAGGTCTCAGGCTCTTTATTTTTCTTCATTCTTTCTTTCTTTCTGCTCCTCAGACTGGATAATGTCAATTCACCCAGTCTGAGGAGCTAATTTGAACTAAAGTGTTAATTGTAATTCCAGGGAAACCATTAAGAAAGTAGAGATATATAGTAGAGAGAGAGAAAGGAAGGAAGCAAAACAGTGTACTAGAAAATGTCTTTCTAATACAAAAGGCGGTAAGGAAGAATTGAACAAAAAATGATATAAGACATAGCAATTATAAACATATATGCACCTAACAAAAGGACCCCAAAATATATCACACAAAAATTGACAGAACTGAAGGGAGAGGTAGGCAGTTCAACAATACTAGTGGGAGACTTCAACACTTCACTTTCCTTAAAGGATAGAACAATTAGAAAAAAAATAATGAAACAGAAGACTTGAACAACACTATAAACAAACTATACCTAATAGACACATACAGAATTCTCCACCCAACAATAGCTGAATACACTTCCTTCCCAAGTGCACATAAAACATTCTCTAGGATAAACCACATGTTACTTCACAAAACAGGTCTCAATTTTTGAAGACTGGAATCATACAAAGCATCTTCTACAAAAATGGAATGGAATCTGAAATCAGTTACAGAAAGAAATCTGGAAAATTCACAAATATGTGGAAATTAAAAAACATGCTTTTAAACAGCCAGTGTTTAAGAGAAAGAAGAAATCACAAGATAAATTAGAAAATACTTTGAGACTAATGACAATGAAAACACAACATACCAAGATTTATGGGATGCAGCAAAAGCAGTGCTCAGAGGGGAATTTATAGCTATACATGCCTACTTTAAAAAAGAAATACCTCAAATCAGTATTTAAGGTATTTCTAACTCTACGCTTTAAGGAACTAGAAAAAGAAATGCAAACTAAATTCAAAGCAGTTAGAAGGAAGGAAATAATAGAGTGAAGACAAACAAAATAGGGAATACAGAAACAATAGAATCAAAGAAACCAAAAGTTAGTTCTTTGAAAAGATCAACAAAATTGACATGTCTAGCTAGACTGACAAAAAGATGAGAGAAGAACCAAATAACTAAAATCTGAATTAAAAGTAGGGACATTACTACCAACTTTACAGAAATAAAAATGATTATAAGGTAAAACCAAACAATTGTTAGATAACCTAAATGAAGTGGACAAATTCCTAGAAACACACAAATTGCCAAAACTGGCTCAAAAAGAAATAGAAAACCTGAACAGACCTATAAAAATTAAATAGATTGAATCAGTATGCAAAAACTTCTCAACAAAGAAAACTCCAAGACCAGATGACTACACTGGTTAATTCTGCCACACATTTACAGAAGGATTAACACTAATCCTTCTCAAACTCTCCAAAAATAGAAGAGAATGGAGCACTTCTAACTCATCTTTGAGGCCAGTATTACCCTGATACCAAAGCCAGACAAAGATATCACCAAAAAAAAATATTACAAAGTGATATTCACTATGAATACAGATGCAAAAATCCTCAACAAAATCCTTCCATACTGAATCCAATAGCACATTAAAAGGATTATACACTATGATCAAGTGGGATTTATCCCTGGCATAGAAGTGAGGTTCAACATAAGAAAATCAATTGATTAATATTCCACATTAATAGAATGAAGGAAAAAACCCACGACTGATGCACAAAAAGCAAAATTTCAACATCCTTCCATAATAAAAACACTCAGAAAACTAGGAATCTAGGGAACATTCCTCAACATTTTTGGGCTTTTATGAAAACCCACAGCTAACATTTTACGCAATGGTGAAAAGCTTTCTCCCATAAGATGAGGAACAAGACAAGGATGCCCACTTTCACCACTGTTATTCAATGTTATTGGTAGTTCTAGCCAAAACAATTAGGCAAAAAAAGAAATAAAAGGCATCCAAATTGGAAAGTAAGAAGTAAAACTATGTATTTGCAGATCATGTGTTCCTATATATAGACAATCTGAAAGAAAGCCCCCAAAGCTACTAGAGTTGATAAATGAGTTCAGCAAGGTTGCAGTGTTCAAAATCAGTGCACAAAATCAGTGTGTATTTCTACACACCAGCAATGAACAATGTAAAAAATAAAACTAAAAAATCCAATTACGACAGCATACAAAATAATAAAATACCTAGGAAAAAATTTAACCAAGAATGGGAAAGACTTGTAAAGTTAAAACTAGAATACATTGGTGAAAGAAAAAACACCTAAATAAATCAAAAGATATCCCTTGCTCATGGATTGGAAGACCCAATATTGTTAAGATGACAGTACTTCCCAAAGATTCAATAAAATCTGTATTAAAATTCCAATGGCCCTTTTTACAAAAATGGAAAAGATGATCCTAAAATTCATAAGGAATTGCAAGGTGCCCTGAATAGTGAAAATAATATCGAGAAAGAAGAATAAAGTTGGAGGAATCACACTTCCAGATTTCAGAACTTACTACAAAGCTTCACTAACCAAAACTTTGTGGACCTGGCATAAGCAGAGACACAGAGACCAATGGAATAAAATTGAGAGTCCACAAATAAACCTGCATATCTGTGGCCAACTGATTTTCAACAAGGGTGCTGAGGTCGTTCAATGAGGAAAGAAGAGTCTGTTCAACAAGTGGTGCTGGGACAACTGGTTATCCACATACACTATATATAAAAATTAACTCAAAATAGATCAATGACCTAAATAGAAGAGCTAAAACTATAAAATGCTTATAAGAAAACATAGGGGTAAATCTTCATGATGTTGGATTTGGTAATGGAATCTTAGATATGACACCAAAAGCATGAATAACAAAAGAAAGCAGATAAATTGGATTTCATGAAAACTAAAATCTTTTGGGCTTCCCTGGGGGCTCAGTGGTTAAGAATCCACCTGCCAATGTGGGGACACAGGTTCAAGCACTGGTCCGAGAAGATCCCACATGCCGCGGAGCAACTGGGCCCGTGAGCCACAACCACTGAGCCTGTGCTCTAGAGCCCGCGAGCCACAGCTCCTGAAGCCCATGCACCTAGAGCCCATGCTCCACAACAAGAGAAGCCACCGCAATGAGAAGCCTGCACACCACAACGAAGAGTAGCCCCCACTTGCTGCAGCTAGAGAAAGCCCGTGCGCAGCAACAAAGACCCAACACAGCCAAAAATAAATAAATAAATTTATTTAAAAAAAAACCAGACACTAAAATCTTTTCTGCATCAAAAGACATTACCAAGAAAGTGCAAGGACAACCTACAGACTAGGAGAAAATATATGCAAATCTTAATATCTGAATGGGTCTAGTATCCAGAATATATAAGGATCTCTTGCAGCTCAGCAACTAAATGACAACTCAATTTAAAAATGGGCACAGTACTTGAATAGACATTTCTCCAAAGAAGATGTACAAAAGGCCAACAAGCACACGAAAAGATGCTCAACATCATTAGTCATTTGGAAAATGCAAATCAAAACTAACAAGATACCACCTTATATTCACTGAGCTGACCATAATTTTAAAAATGGAGAATAACAAGTGTTGACAAAGATGTGGAGAAATTGGAACCTACAGACATTGTTGGTGGGGAATGTAAAATGGTGAGACTGCTGTGGAAAACAGTTTTTTGGGGGGAGGTTTTTCATATGAGAATTCATATGACCTAGCAACTCTATTCCTAGGTATATACCAAAAAGAATTGAAAACAGGTACTCAAACACTTGTACATGAATATTCGTAGCAGCACTGTTCACAGTAGCCAAGAGTTGGAAACAACCCAAATGTCCATCAACTGATGAATGGATAAACAAAATTTAGTATATCCATTGAATTGGACTATCACTCATAAAAAACGAATGAGGTACTGAAACATACTATGATGTGGAGGAATCTTGAAAACATTATGCTAAGTAAAAGAAGCCAAACAAAAAAACAGGTCACATATTGTATGATTTCATTTATATGAAGTATCTAGAATAGAGACAGAAAGCAGATTGGTGGTTGGCATGGTTTGGCCAGAAATGGGGAGCAGGATGGGGAGCAGCTGCTTTAATTGATACGGGGTTTTACTTTGGGGTGATGAAAATGTTTTAGAACTAGATAGGGGTTGTGGTCCTACAACATTGTAAATGTACTAAGTTCTACTGAATTGTTCCCTAGTTAAAATGGTTAATTATATTTTATGTGAATTTCACCTCAATTTTTAAAAATGGGCAAAAGACTTGAGTAGACATTTCTCCAAGGAAGATACACAAATGGCCAATAAACACAAAAACAGCTGCCCAACATCAGTAGTCTTTAGGGAAATGCAAATAAAACCGTAATGAGATACTGTTCTCACCAACTAGGATGGCTGTACTTTTTTTTTTTTTAAAGGAAAATAACGTGTTGCTGAGGATGTGGAGAAAACGAACCTTGACCCATTGTAGGGGGGAATCTAGAATGGTTCAGATGCTGTGAAAAAGTTTGGTGATTCCTCAGAAATGCATACATTGAATGACCATATGACCTAGCAATTCCACTCCTAGGTATGTAGCAGAGACAGTTGAAAACAGGTGTTCAAACAAAAACGTGTACTTGAATATTCATACCAGCATTGTCCATAAATAGACAAAGAGCAGAACTAACCCAAATGACCATCAGCTGATAAGTGAATAAACAAGATGTAGTGTATGTAGCCATACAATGGAATTTTCTGTCATAAAGGGAAATGAAGTACTGATAACTGCTGTAATCCTGAATACATGCTAAGTGAAAGAAGCCTGATGCAAAAGGCCACATGTGGTATGAAATGTCCAGGATAGACAAGTCTGTAGAGACAAAAATTAGAGGAGAGAGGTAAACTGGGAGTATATTAGTTTGCTAGGGCTGCCATAAAAAATACCACCAAGTGGCTTAAACAACAGAAATTTATCTACTCACAGTTCTGGATGCAGTAAGTCTAAGATCAAGGTGCTGGCAGATTTGGTTTCTTCTGAGACCTCTTCCTGGCTTGCAGATGGCTGCCTTCTCACTGTGTCCTCACATGGACTTTCCTCTCTACATGTGCATCCCTGGGGTCATTTTGCATGTCCAAATTTCTCCTTCTTATAAGGGCACCAGTCAGATTGGATTTGCGTCCAACCTTAACAGCCTCATTTTACTTTAATCACCTCTTCAAAGGCCCTGTCTCCAAATACAGTCACATTCTGAGGTACTGGGGCTTAGGGTTTCAACATACGCATTTGGGGGGAGACACAATTCAGACCATAACAGGAAGCGACTGCTTAATAGGTATGGGCTTTCTTTTTGGGGTGATGAAAATATTACAGTATTAGGTAACAGTAATGGTTGCACAACATTGTGAATGTACAAGTCCCTGAATCACACACTGTAAAATGGTTAAAGTGGTGAATTTTACGTTCTCTGAATTTTACCTGAAAAAGAAGTCCTTAGAAGTAGAGCTTGGTGCTGAAAAGTCCCCTCTCCCCACTTCTAACTTTGTGCTGGAAGTCTTAGTTCAATAAAGCAAGAAATAAAAGGCATATAGACTGGAAAAAAACTAATCCTCATTTGCATAAGACATGGTTATCTGCACAGAAAATCCCAAAGAATCTATAAAGAAATTCCTAGAACTAATAAGTGAGTTAAGTGATGTCACAGGATGCAATGTCAACACAAAAAAGCAATATTTCTTGCTTGTAGATTTTTTGATGATGGCCATTCTGACCCGTGTGAGATGATACCTGATTGTAGTTTTGATTTGCATTTCTCTAATGATAGTGATGTTGAGCATCCTTTCACGTGTTTGTTGGCAATCTGTATATCTTCTTTGGAGAAATGTCTATTTAGGTCTTCTGCTCATTTTTGGATTGGGTTGGTTGTTTTTTTGATATTGAGCTGCATGAACTGCTTGTCAGTTTTGGAGATTAATCCTTTGTCAGTTGCTTCGCTTGCAAATATTTTCTCCCATTCTAAGGGTTGTCCTTTGGTCTTGTTTATGGTCTCCTTTGCTGTGCAAAAGCTTTGAAGTTTCATTAGGTCCCATTTGTTTATTTTTGTTTTTATTTCCATTTCTCTAGGAGGTGGGTCAAAAAGGATCTTGCTGAGATTTATGTCATAGAGTGTTCTGCCTATGTTTTTTCCTCTAAGAGTTTTATAGTGTCTGGCCTTACATTTAGGTCTTTAATCCATTTTGAGTTTATTTTTGTGTGTGGTGTTAGGGAGTGTTCTAATTTCATTCTTTTACATGTAGCTCTCCAGTTTTCCCAGCACCACTTATGGAAGAGGCTGTCTTTTCTCCATTGTATATTCTTGCCTCCTTTATCAAAGATAAGGTGACCATATGTGTGTGGGTTTATCTCTGGGCTTTCTATCCTGTTCTATTGATCTATATTTCTGTTTTTGTGCCAGTACCATATTGTCTTGATGGAGAACAGTATGGAGGTTCCTTAAAAAACTAAAAATAGAACTACCATACGATCCAGCAATCCTACTAGTGGGCATATACCCCAAGAAAACCATAATTCAAAAAGAGTCATGTACCACAATGTTCATTGTAGGACTATTTACAATAGCCAGGACATGGAAGCAACCTAAGTGTCCATTGACAGATGAATGGATAAAGAAGATGTGGCACATATACACAATGGAATATTACTGAGCCATAAAAAGAAACCAAACTGAGTTATTTGTAGTGAAGTGGATGGACCTAGAGTCTGTCATACAGAGTGAAGTAAGTCAGAAAGAGAAAACCAAATACCGTATGCTAACACATATATATGGAATCTAAAAAAAAAAGGTTCTGAAGAACCTAGGGGCAGGACAGGAATAAAGATGCAGATGTAGAGAATGGACTTGAGGACATGGGGAGGGGGAAGGGTAAGCTGGGACGAAGGGAGAGAGTAGTATGGACATATGTACACTACTAAATGTAAAATAGATAGCTAGTGAGAAGCAGCCGCATAGCACAGGGAGATCAGCTTGGTCCTTTGTGACCACGTAGAGGGGTGGGATAGGGAGGGTGGGAGGGAAACGCAAGAGGGAGGGGATATGGGGATATATGTATAAATAAAGCTGATTCACTTTGTTATACAGCAGAAACTAACACAACATTGTAAAGCAATTATACTCCAATAAAGATTTTTTTAAAAAAGCAATATTTCTAAATGCCAGCAATAGAAAATTGGAAACAACATTTTAACACAGTACTACAAAAAATGAAACAGGTGTAAATTTATCAAAATCTATCAAATCTATATGCTGAAAACCACAGAACATTGATGAAAGAAATCAAAGAAAACCTAATTAAATGGAAAGACATGCCATGTTTATGGATTGGAAGACTCAACATAGTAAAAATTTCAGTTCTCCTCAAATTAATCTATGGGTTTAGAGCAACAGCAATCAAAATTTCAGCAAGACTTTTTTTGTAGATACAGACAAACTGATTCTAAAATTTATATGAAAAGGCAAAGGAACTTGAATACCTTAAACAATTTTGAAAAGGAAGAATAAAATTTGGAGGAATAGTCTAACAGTTACACTACCATATACAATATAAACGTCGTTCTAAACCTCATACCAAAAAAAAACATTAAGAGGGATCATAGGTCCAAATAGAAATAAGAGTGTGAAAAGTCTTAGAGGAAAAGGTAGAAAATCTGTATGATATTGGGCTTGCCAACCAGTTCTTATTCTTGGAACCAAAAGCATTTTTCCAGTAACTTATTTACAACACAGAAATAGAGTCACAGACATAGAAAACAAACTTATGGTTACCGGTGGGGAAAGGGGGATGGGAGGGATAAATTGGGAGATTGGGATTGACATATACAGACTAATATATATATATATGAAAAAATAGATAACTAATAAGGACCTACTGTATAGCACAGGGACTTCTACTCAATAGTCTGTAATGACCTATATGGGAAAAGAATCTAAAGAAGAATGGATATATGTATGTGTATAATTGACTCACTTTATTGTACAGCAGAAACTAATACAACATTGTAAATCAACTATACTCCAATACAAATTCTAAAAAGCATTTTCCATAAAAGACATTTGATAACAAGACTTCATCAAAATTAAACAATTTACTGAGTGAAAGAAACTTAAGAAAATGAAAAGACTAGCTACAGTGTGAGTGAAAATATTTCAAATCAAATGTCTGAAAATAGACTTGTATCTATAATATACAAACAACTCTCAAAACTCAACAATAAAAAAGTATACAACCCAATTAAAAATGGGCAAAAGACATGAGCATATGCTTCACCAACAAGTATGTAAGAATGGCAAATAGATTTTTAATTAGGGGAAGATGGCAGAAGAGTAAGACGCGGACATCACCTTCCTCCCCACAGATACATCAGAAATACATCTACACGTGGAACTGCTCCTATAGAACACCCACTGATCGCTGGAAGAAGACCTCAGACCTCCCAAAAGCCATGTGGATGAAAGGCTCTTGGTGCTCCAGCCAGGAGTCAGTGCTGTGCCTCTGAGGTGGGAGAGCCAACTTCAGGACACTGGTCCACAAGAGACCTCCCAGCTCCACGTAATATCAAATGGCGAAAATATCCCAGAGATCTCCATCTCAACACCAAGACCCAGCTTCACTCAACGACCAGCAAGCTACAGTGCTGGACACCCTATGCCAAACAACTAGCAAGACAGGAACACAACCCCATCCATTAGCAGAGAGGCTGCCTAAAATCATAATAAGGCCACAGACACCCCAGAACACACCACCAGACGTGGACCTGCCCACCAGAAAGACAAGTACCAGCCTCATCCACCAGAACACAGGCACTAGTCCCCTCCACCAGGAAGCCTACACAACCGACTAAACCAACCGTAGCCACTGGGAACAGACACCAAAAACAACGGGAACTATGAACCTGCAGCCTGCAAAAAGGAGACCCCAAGCACAGTAAGATAAGCAAAATGAGAAGACAGAAAAACACACAGTAAATGAAGGAGCAAGGTAAAAACCCACCAGACCTAACAAATGAAGAGGAAATAGGCAGTCTACCTGAAAAAGAATTCAGAATAATGATAGTAAAGATGATCCTAAATCTTGGAAATAGAATAGAGAAAATGCAAGAAACATTTAACAAGGACCTAGAGGAACTAAAGAGGAAACAAGCAACGATGAACAACACAATAAATGAAATAAAAAATACTCTAGAAGGACTCAATAGCAGAATAACTGAGGCAGAAGAACAGATAAGTGACCTGGAAGATAAAATAGTGGAAATAACTACTGCAGAGCAGAATACAGAAAAAAGAATGAAAAAAACTGAGGACAGTCTCAGAGACCTCTGGGACAACATTAAACACACCAACATTCGAATTATAGGGGTCGCAGAAGAAGAAGAGAAAAAGACAGGGACTTAGAAAATATTTGAAGAGATTATAGTTGAAAACTTCCCTAATATGGGAAAGGAAATAGTTAATCAAGTCCAGGAAGCACAGAGAGTCCCATAGAGGATAAATCCAAGGAGTAACATGCCAAGACACATATTAATCAAACTATCAAAAATTAAATACAAAGAAAAGATATTAAAAGCAGCAAGGAAAAAACAACAAATACCACACAAGGGAATCCCCATAAGGTTAACAGCTGATCTTTGAGCAGAAACTCTGCAAGCCAGAAGGGAGTGGCAGGACATATTTAACGTGATGAAAGAGAAAAACTTACAACCAAGATTACTCTACCCAGCAAGGATCTCATTCAGATTTGATGGAGAAATTAAAACCTTTACAGACAAGCAAAAGCTGAGAGAGTTCAGCACCACCAAACCAGCTTTACAACAAATGCTAAAGGAACTTCTCTAGGCAAGAAACACAAGAGAAGGAAAAAACCTACAATAACAAACCCAAAACAATTAAGAAAATGGGAATAGGAACGTACATATTGTTAATTACCTTAAATGTAAATGGATTAAATGCTCCCACCAAAAGACACAGACTGGCTGAATGGATACAAAATCAAGACTCATATATATGCTGTCTACAAGAGACCCATTTCAGACCTAGGGACACATACAGACTGAAAGTGAGGGGGTGGAAAAATATTCCATGCAAATGGAAATCAAAAGAAAGCTGGAGTAGCGATTCTCATATCAGACAAAATAGACTTTAAAATAAAGACTATTACAAGAGACAAAGAAGGACACTACATAATGATGAAGGGATCGATCCAAGAAGAAGATATAACAGTTGTAAATATGCACCCAACATAGGAGCACTTCAATACATAAGGCAAATACTAACAGCTATAAAAGGGGAGATCGACAGTAACACATTCATAGTAGGGGATTTTAACACCCCACTTTCACCAATGGAGAGATTATCCAAAATGAAAATAAATAAGGAAACACAAGCTTTAAATGATACATTAAACAAGATAGACTTAATTGATATTTATAGGACATTCCATCCAAAAACAACAGAATACACATTTTTCTCAAGTGCTCATGGAACATTCTCCAGGATAGATATCTTGGGTCACAAATCAAGCCTTGGTAAATTTAAGAAAATTGAAATTGTATCAAGTATCTTTTCCGACCACAACACTATGAGACTAGATATCAATTACAGGAAAAGATCTGTAAACAATACAAACACATGGAGGCTAAACAATACACTACTTAATAACGAAGTGATCACTGAAGAAATCAAAGAGGAAATCAAAAAACACCTAGAAACAAATGACAATGGAGACACAACGACCCAAAACCTATGGGATGCAGCAAAAGCAGTTCTAAGAGGGAAGTTTATAGCAATACAATCCTACCTTAAGAAACAGGAAACATCTCAAATAAACAACCGAACCTTGCACCTAAAGCAATTAGAGAAAGAAGAATAAGAAAACCCCCAAAGTTAGCAGAAGGAAAGAAATCATAAAGATCAGATCAGAAATAAATGAAAAAGAAATGAAGGAAACGATACCAAAGATCAAGAAAACTAAAAGCTGGTTCCTTTTTTTTTTTTTCGGTATGCGAGCCTCTCACTGTTGTGTCCTCTCCCGCCGCGGAGCACAGGCTCTGGACGCTCAGGCTCAGCGGCCATGGCTCACGGGCCCAGCCGCTCCGCAGCATGCGGGATCTTCCCGAACCGGGGCACGAACCCGTGTTCCCTGCATTGGCAGGCGAACTCTCAACCACTGCGCCCCCAGGGAAGCCCAAAGCTGGTTCTTTGAGAAGATAAACAAAATTAATAAACCATTAGCCAGACTCATCAAGAAAAAAAGGGAGAAAAATCAATAGAATTAGAAATGAAAAAGGAGAAGTAACAACTGACACTGCAGAAATACAAAAGATCATGAGAGGTTACTACAAGCAACTCTATGCCAATAAAATGGACAATATGGAAGAAATGGACAAATTCGTAGAAATGCACAAGCTGCCAAGACTGAATCAGGAAGAAATAGAAAATATGAACAGACCAATCACAATCACTGAAATTGAAACTGTGATTAAAAATCTTCCAACAAAAAAAAGCCCAGGACCAGATGGCTTCACAGGCGAATTCTATCAAACATTTAGAGAAGAGCTAACACATTTCCTTCTCAAACTCTTCCAAAATATAGCAGGGGGAGGAACACTCCCAAACTCATTCTATGAGGCCACCATCACCCTGATACCAAAACCAGACAAAGTTGTCGCAAAGAAAGAAAACTTCAGGTCAATATCACTGATGAACATAGATGCAAAAATCCTCAACAAAATACTAGCAAACAGAATCCAACAGCACATTAAAAGGATCATACACCATGATCAAGTGGGGTTTAGTCCAGGAATGCAAGGATTCTTCAATATACGCAAATCAATCAACGTGATACACCATATTAACAAACTGAAGGAGAAAAACCATATGATCATCTCAATAGATGCAGAGAAAGCGTTCGACAAAATTCAACACCGATTTATGATAAAAACCCTTCAGAAAGTAGGCATAGAGGGAACTTTCCTCAACATAATAAAGGCTGTATATGACAAACCCACAGCCAACATCGTCCTCAATGGTGAAAAACTGAAAGCATTTCCACTAAGATCAGGAACAAGACAAGGTTGCCCACTCTCACCACTCTTATTCAACATAGTTTTGGAAGTTTTAGCCACAGCAATCAGAGAAGAAAAGGAAATAAAAGGAATCCAAATCGGAAAAGAAGAAGTAAAGCTGTCACTGTTTGCAGATGACATGATACTATACATAGAGAATCCTAAAGATGCTACCAGAAAACTACTAGAGCTAATCAATGAATTTGGTAAAGTAGCAGGATACAAAATTAATGCACAGACATCTCTGGCATTCCTATACACTAATGATGAAAAATCTGAAAGTGAAATTATGAAAACACTCCCATTTACCATTGCAACATAAAGAATAAAATATCTAGGAATAAACCTACCTAAGGAGACAAAACACCTGTATGCAGAACATTATAAGACACTGATGAAAGAAATTAAGGATTATACAAATAGATGGAGAGATATACCATGTTCTTGGATTGGAAGAATCAACATTGCAAAAATGACTCTACTACTCAAAGCAATCTACAGATTCAATGCAATCCCTATGAAACTACCACTGGCATTTTTCACAGAACTAGAACAAAAAATTTCACAATGTGTATGGAAACGCAGAAGACCCCGAATAGCCAAAGCGATCTTGAGAACAAAAAACAGAGCTGGAAGAATCAGGCTCCCTGACTTCAGACTATACTACAAAGCTACAGTAATCAAGACCGTATGGTAGTGGCACAAAAACAGAAAGATAGATCAATTGAACAGGATAGAAAGCCCAGAGATAAACCCACGCACATATGGTCACCTTATCTTTGATAACGGAGGCAAGAATATACAGTGGAGGAAAGACTGCCTCTTCAATAAGTGGTGCTGGAAAAACTGGCCAGGTACATGTAAAAGTATGAGATTAGCTCACTCCCTAACACCATACACAAAAATAAGCTCAAAATGGATTAAAGACCTAAATGTAAGGCCAGAAACTATCAAACTCTTAGAGGAAAACCTAGGCAGAGCACTCTATGACATAAATCACAGCAAGATCCTTTTTGACCCACCTCCTAGAGAAATGGAAATAAAAACAAAAATAAACAAATGGGACCTAATGAAACTTCAAAGCTTTTGCACAGCAAAGGAGACCATAAACAAGACCAAAGACAACCCTCAGAATGGGAGAAAATATTTGCAAGTGGAGCAACTGACAAAGGATTAATCTCCAAAATTGACAAGCAGCTCATGCAGCTCAATATCAAAACAACAAACAACCCAATCCAAAAACTGGGCAGAAGACCTAAATAGACATTTCTCCAAAGAAGATATACAGATTGCCATCAAACACATGAAAGAATGCTCAACATCATTAATCATTAGAGAAATGCAAAGAAAAAGTACAATGAGATGTCATCTCACAGCGGTTAGAATGGCCATCATCAAAAAATCTAGAAACAATAAATGCTGGAGGGGGTGTGGAGAAAAGGGAACCCTCTTGCAATGTTGGTTTGAATGTAAATTGATACATCCAATATGGAGAACAGTATGGAGGTTCCTTAAAAAACTAAAAATAGAACTACCATATGACCCAGCAATCCCACTACTGGGCATATACCCTGAGAAAACCATAATTCAAAAAGAGTCATGTACCAAAACGTTCACTGCAGCTCTATTTACAATAGCCAGGAGATGGAACCAACCTAAGTGTCCATCATCGGATGAATGGATAAAGAAGATGTGGCACATATACAATGGAATATATGGCACATATACAAGGGAATATTACTCAGCCATAAAAAGAAACGGAATTGAGTTATTTGTAGTGAGGTGGATGGACCTAGAGTCTGTCATACAGAGTGAAGTAAGTCAGAAAGAGGAAGACAAATACCGTATGCTAACACATATAAATGGAATCTAAGAAAAAAAACTGTCATGAAGAACCTAGGAGTAAGACGGGAATGAAGATGCAGATCTTCTAGAGAAGGGACTTGAGGATGTGGGGAGGGGGAAGTGTAGGCTGTTACAAAGTGAGAGAGTGGCATGGACATATATACACTAACAAACATAGAATAGATAGCTAGTGGGAAGCAGCTGCATAGCACAGGGAGATCAGCTTGGTGCTTTGTGACTACCTAGTGGGGTGGGATAGGGAGGGCGGGAGGGAGGGAGATGCAAGAGGGAAGAGATATGGGAACATATGTATATGTAAACTGATTCACTTTGTTATAAAGCAGAAACTAACACACCATTGTAAAGCAATTATACTCCAATAAAGATGTTAAGAAAGAAGAATTTACTTAGACAAATTCACAAAATTGTGTATACTGGGGTACTAATAGTTAAATTGATATAATAGCTTAAATTGGAAACAAGCTAAATTGTAGTGGCTACATAAAGTATGGAATATCCATATAATGGAATATTAAGTAGTCAGTATTTTTACATTGATAAGTGCTCCTGATCTATTGTTAAGATTTTAGAAAGCAGATTATAGAATAACATTAAAATAAGTAAATATTTGTGTAAAGAAAAGAGAGCTTATATTGGCATATAAAAATCTGGAAAAATAAGTGAGATGAGATTATGGGGGTTTTTCACTTCACTGTATTATTTGTTACTTTTTCAATACTCGTGAATTCAGGAGAATCTATATCTCCTTAATATAATAAAAATAATTGTATATGAGGTAACAAAGAAAATAAATATCTTAAAATTTTTTAAATGAAATATGCATTAAGGCAAAGATTGTAATTCCAAATTAGTTAAGAACCTGTATTATGTCATGGGTACTACATATTTTTTACCTTTATGGAGTAAGGGCAAAATGGTGAGTGGAATTAAACAGAAGACTGGAACTAATAGACAGCAATTACTATTATCATTGATTTTCTGCATTTTCTGTAAGTATTATCTGCTTGGCAAAATTTACTTCTGTAGGATTTAAGGTCTCTAGCTCTTCTTTATCAGACTACTTCCTTGCACCTGTTTTTTAAAAATAAATATTTATTTACTTATTTAAAAAAAAGAATGGAAAATAAGCACATAAAAAGATGCTGAATATCACTAGCTAATAGGGAAGTGAAAATTGAAACTGCAGTGAGATACCCCTACAGACCTATTAGAGTCACTAAAAGAAAGCATACTAACAGTACCAAATGCTGGCAGGGATGAAGACTGGAACTCTCATGATGCTGGTGGAAATGCACAATGGTACAGTCACTTTAGAAAACCATTTGACAGTTTTGTATAAAGTTAAACATACACTTAATATGTGATCCAGCAGTCTTACTCCAAAGAGAATTGAACACTAATTTCACACTAACCCTGTTTGTATATGTTTATACAGACACACACACACAGAATTGCCACATATTGGAAACAACCCAGATTCCTTCAATAAGTGAATTGATTACCAAACTCTAAGACAGCCATACATTGGAGAACTACTCAGCAATAAAAAGGAATGAACTTTTGATTTCAGAGTCTGAGTGAAAGAAGTCAGTCTCAAAAGGCTATATGCTGTATGACTGCTTTTATATGATAGTCTCAGAAAGACAAAATTATAGGAATAGAGATCAGGTCAGTGGTTGCTAGGGCTTATGGATTAGGGGAAGGGTGTGAGTATAAAGGGACAGCATGAGGGAGTTTTTTAGGGTGGGTGATGGAAAATTATGTATCCTCATTAAAGTAGTTACAGGAATCTGTACATGTAAAATTCATTGGACTGTACTCCATAAGTCAGTTTGTATGACAAAAGTAAAAAAAAATTAAGTCATAAGTCATTAGTACATGACCTCTGTAACAAATAATTTGAGAATCTAAAGGAAATGGTTGATTTCTTAGGAAGATATGTCAAAATTAAGAATAGAAAACTTATTCAGTGCAGTTATCAAAGCAGAGACTGAAAACGGTGATTAAGGATCCATGATTTTAAAAGATAGCGAGTTTACATGGCTTTACAGCTGAATTCTAACCTTTGAAGGATGGGTGGCTCTAATTCAATTTATACATTTTTCCAGACTATACAAAAAGGTTATAAGCTCCTCAATTTTTTAAATAGCTAAAATAATTTTAACACCAAAACCTGGATAGAGATAGCAAAGAATAAGAAAACTATTGACCAATCTCAGCTATAGATACAAAAATTTGAAATATCAACAAATCAAATATAACTGTATTAGGGGATAATATACAATGAACAAATTCAGTTTAATCCAGAAATATAAAGTTCATTCAGCTTCAGGAAGTTTAAATGTAATTCAGAATGTAATATAATTCTTTACATCAACCAGTTGAAGGAGAAAAACCTGGGAAGACATCTGATAAAAGTCATGCTAGTGGAAACTGTCAGGTACTTGATGTGCATCCTCTCATTTAATTTTCCTAACAACCCTTTTACTAATGTGGAAACTGGAGCTCAGAGGTTAAGAGGCTTGCTTGAAGTCACAGAGTTGGTGTAGAGGGCCATTTTCAATGTCAAACATTAATTTTTATCAATCTGACAGATGAACAACAGTATGCCAGCCAGTAAAGTGGTTTTAGTGAGGGTGCCCATCTCCTCATGTCTGTCAGTCCTGAATTGCCCATTCATATTCTTTGCTTTATTTTCTATAGAGTTATTTGTCTTTTTTTCCTGCTGATTTGCATAATTTCTTTGTATGTTCTGGAAATTTCATCTTTTGTCTGGTATGTTGCAAATATTTAGTCCCAGGCTGACTTAGTTTATTGTGTCATATGTCAGACAAAAGCTTTAAAGCAATATATCAATGTTATCTTTCATTTTATGCCTTTGCCTTTCTTCTTTCAAAGACCTTTCATTTCCTCAAGACCATAAATAATAGTTTTATGTACTTTCTTCTTTTATAATTTTGGTTTTTGCATTTAGAAACTTAGGTCATCTGGAACTTATGGTGTTAACTCCTTGCAGTTGGAGTTTAACTTCATTTTATCCCAACTGGATCACTAGTTGTCCCTGCACCACTTTTTGAGCAGTTGCCTGCACACCCATTTGTTTGAAAGGCCACTTTGATCATATATTAAGTTTCTTTATATATACATGAGCCCATTTCTGTTTTCTCCTTCATTCCCTTGATCTGTTTGTTCCTTTGCTAATACCATACTTTAGTTACTAGGGCTTTTTAGCATAGAAACAGAAAGGCAGTGTATACAGAGCCTGAGAGCATGGGGCTTTGAGCCAGGTAGCCTGGTTTGAGTCCTGAGACTACCTTTAACTAGGTATGTGACTTTGGGCAAATAACTCAAGCTCTCTCTACGTCAGTTTCCTTATATGTAAAATGGAGATATTAATTCACTGCTCATCTCTTAGAGTTATTGTGAGGATAAGATGAATTAATGGAAATAAAGCACTTAGGATAATGTATGGCAAAGGGGAAGACTCAGTAAATGCAACCTATTCCAGAATTTGGACTTGGTAGGGCACTTACTCCCCACACAGGCCATTCTACTTCCTCAAAAGTATCTCGTAGTCAGCAATTATATATTAGGATTGCTTTGAATTTATAGACTAATTTAGGGAGGAACTTACACCTGTACAGCATTGGGTCTTTCCATCCATGAACTTGGTGTATGTCCCTCCCTACATTCATGTCGTTTTATCTTTTTCAGAAATATATTGACATTTTCTTCACAGTAAAAACTGGCATATTGCCACATCCACTCTGCTCAATCAGCAGGTTCAGCTAGATGGTTCACACTCACAAAACCCAAATAGGCCATCCTGGCACCCATAAGTATTCAACTTTGCAGACTGCAGAACAAGAAACCCAGCCTGCCAGAAGACTGGCATCAGCAAGCATTCTCAGCTGTCTAGGGCTCGTCTCTGCCCCCATTAACAGCTCAGGTATGAAGAAATGAGAGCATATGGGGGGGGATGGGGGAGAACAGGAGCCACTATGGCTTAGAAGCCCCATGTCCCAAATTAGGGACCACTCTGTCTTTGTTCCCTGTGTGTAGCCTCGGTCCCAGCCAGGGTCAGGGCCCAGGAATGACAGGCCCACTGCACTCAGGGACCCCGAGCTGTGACTCCCAGCAGGTGTTGATGTGCAGTCCCAGCCCTCCCAGACCAGGCTCAGGGTACCTCCAGGGACATTGTTTCGGAAGCAGGCCCGCCCATCCCACAGGTGACCATCCACCTTCATCAGGTTTCCAGGGCAACCAAACTAGAAAGTGAATCCAAGGTCAGTGCCTCACCTCGAGGGAGAAAGGGTTTTGGTAATCCTACTTTCAGAGGTACTATTTCCAGAAGGAGGACAGAATACATGGCAGCAAAACCAACAGATATTTACTATAGTATTTCTCATTAGATTCATAGTTTTTGTTCTTCTGTTCATAGTGCTGAACACTCTAAATAGTAACAGTAGAGTCAGTGGGTTATGTTGTTTTTTTCTAGGTAGATGATCATATCATCTGCAAATGACAGGTTTGACTCTTTCCAATATTTGTGTGTGTGTGTGTGTGTATCCTTTTTTTCAGGAGCATTCTTATTTCATTGGTATGGACCTATAAAAGTTGAATAGCAGAGTTGGGTGGCAAATACCATTCTTTCTGACTCTAATGGGAATACTTCTGTCCATCATTAAGTATGAGTTTGTTATGATTTTGTGGTAGACACCCTCTATTCCTTTATTAAGTTAAGGAAGTTTCTAATTCTAGTTTACTGAGAGTTTTTAATCATGAGTGTCTCAAGTTTTATCAAATGCCTGTTTGTCATTTTCTGAGATGATAATGTGGTTGTTTCATTGTTTTAAAAGTTTCCAACATTGAAAGCTTTTAAAACAGTGAACTAATGTTTCATTCCTCAGATAAACCCTACTTTGCCACGATGTATTATTCTTCTTTTAATACAAAGTAGATTCTAGTTGCTAAAATTTGGCCTAAGATTGTTACATCTATGTTCATAAGTGAGATTACTCTAAAGTGTTCTTCTTGTCTTGGGCTCCTCTTGTCTAGTTTTGGTATCAGGATTATTTTATTAAGTTATAAAATGAGTTGGATTTTTTTCTCTTTTTCGGAAAGAAAATGTAGCATAATAATTAAGAACATGGCTCTGTAGCCAGATGCTTTGGTTGGAATCCTGATTTGCCACTATCTTGATGTCTAGCACTATCAGTTACTTTCACCTATTTTTGAACCATATATAAATGGAGCCATATAGTGTGTACTCTTTTGGGTCTAGTTTCTTTCAATCAGTATTATGTTTGTGAGGTTCATCCGTGTGGTTACATGAAGCAATAGTTTAGAAATTCTCATTGCTGTATAGTATTCCATTGTCTGAATATACCACAGTTTGTTTATTCATTCTACTATTAAGAGATAATTTCAGTTTTTAAAAGGCTTTTACAAATTGTGCTGCTATGAATATTCTTGTTGTTGTGAACATATGTACATTTGTTGGATACATACCTGGGGGTGGAATACGTATGTATATATGTTCAGCTTTAATAGATAATGCCAACAATTTTCCTAAAGTGTCTTTACTGCCTCTCACTCCACATCCTTGCCAATACTTAATAATGTCTGCCTTGTTCATTTTTGCCATTCTGGTAAGTGTGTAGTAGTATTGCATTGTGACTTTAATTTCCATTTTGTTGACCACTAATAAAGTTGAAAACCTTTTCATATTTTTTTTTTAGTTCTAGCATGTTATTATTATATGAATAGCATCCGTATTATACATGGATATAGTCCGTGGATTAAACCCTATGTTCATAGCCCCAAAATTAAAGTCAAATAATCAGGATGTTTTTATTTAGGTCCATAACATGTGTATAACAATTTATTAGGTTGTATTAGTTAAAATTACACTTGGTTGAGAACCAAGCAAAAACTCTAAAAATAATGCCTTCAGCAAAGTTAAAGTTTAATTCTTCATCATGGAAAAATAGTAAATGGGTAGACAGTAAATGGCTGTTATTAGGGAAATAGGTATCTTATATCTTATTGCTCCATTTACAGGGTCTCCAAATAGTCCAAGATGGATGTTAAAATTTCAGACATAAAATGATTTTCTAAACAGCAAATGGAAGGAAGTTTAAAAAACCCAAAACCTTCCTTTTAAGGAATCTCCCTGGTTGTACATATAACCTTTTCATAAATGTCTTATTGGCTAGCAATTATATGGTAACAACTAGCTGCAAGAGATACTAAGAAATATTTTAGCTTACAGGCAACCTACCAGCTAAAAATTAGCTTCTGTTTACTAAGAAAGATACTTAAAGGATATTGAGAGCAGCATCTTTCATACAGGAAGTGGTAGAGAGAACTCAAAGAAGTAAAACCCGCAGTCCCTATTCATAAGAGAATTTCAAATGTATTGAGTAGTAAAGACTGTAATGTAAGATTCAGCCAGAAAGTACAAAGAATAAACATTGTGAAAGTACAAAGAATAAACATCCTAGGTCCCTTAATAGGAAATTTAAGGGACCTAGGAACTCATGAAAGGGGCAACCTGGACAGAAACAGAAAATATAACATAGGCACAGAATAAACATTAATTGAATGAATGAATAGGTAATTGAAAGAGTAAATGAGCATTTGGCTAATTTTTTTTTTCAGTTGAGAACAACTGAAAATCACACAATACTGTGAGGGAGATACTTTAACATTTAATTCCTTATAATGACGGGTTATACTTTGGGGGATTAGTGCAATAACATATATATAATC
Source organism: Stenella coeruleoalba (assembly GCF_951394435.1). Lineage (NCBI taxonomy): Eukaryota > Metazoa > Chordata > Mammalia > Artiodactyla > Delphinidae > Stenella > Stenella coeruleoalba. Next base: position 123,023,681 of record NC_137152.1, read on the forward strand.
AATTATACACCTTGTATTAATAAACATTCTTTTTGAAGTTTGTACTCCTGTCTTTTTCAAAAGGGATAAAAGTAGAATGTTTCCAGTATCTTACGGATGTTGCGAGGCATTAGATAATTAAAAAATATTCCAATTGCGCAAAATCCCCCCTTCCCTAAATGCAACAACATTTCCAAAGCTTATAGGTATTGTGTATTTACAGATAAGGCCAACCTCCCACCATGCAGAAAGATAATAATGAAAAATGACTTTAAAACAACACCCATTCATCTTTGTGATATATCCAGGAGGGAAGTAACTACTGGCATAAACTATAAATTATATGAAGGGCGACATATGCAAGATGGACTAGGAGGAAAAGTCCAGGACCACATGGCTGCATGGATGAATTCTACCACTCAGAGAAAAATTAATACCAATCCTTGTTAGGCGCTTCCAAAACACAGAAGAGGGAGCACTTCCAAACTCATTTTATGAGGCCAGCATCACTCTGATATGAAAGCCTTACAAGGATACCACAAGAAAAGAGTACTACAGGCCAATATCCCTAATGAACAGAAATGCAAAAATCTTTAATAAAATACTAGCAAACTGAATTCCACAGCACATTGAAAGGATTATACACCATGAACAACTGGGATTTATCCCTGGGATATAAGGATGTTTCAACATATGCAAATCAATCAATATGATACACCACATTAATAGAATGAAAGATAAAAACCACATGATCATCTCAATTGATGCAGAGAAAGCACTGTAAAAACTCTCAACGAAACAGGTATAGGAGGAACTTACCTCCATGCAATAAAGGCCATATATGAAAAGTCCACAGCTAACATCATAATCAGTGGGGGGAAAAATGAAAGCTTTCCCTCCAAGATCCAGTACAAGGCAAAGATACCCACTCTTTCCACTTCTATTCAACATAATACTGGAAATCTTAGCCAGAGCAGTTAGTCAAGGAAAATAAATAAAAGCCATCCAAATCAGAAGTAAAATTTATCTCTGCTTGCAGATGACATGATAATATGTGCAGATAACCCTAAAGACTCAACAAAAAAGCTGTTAGAACTAATAAATTTGGTAAAGTTGAAGAATACAAAATCAACGTACAAAAATTAGTCTTGTTTCTATACACAAACAATGAACTATCCAAAAAGGAAATTAAGAAAGCAATCCTGTTCACAATAGCAACAAAAATAATAAAATGCTTATGAGTAAAGTCAAAGACATATATACCCACTGAAAATTATAAAAACATTCATGAATGAAATTAAAGAGGACACAGATAAATGGAAAGACATCTTGTGTTCATGGATTAAAAGAATTAATATTGTTAAAATGTTGTTAAAGTGATCTAAAGAGTCAATGCATTCCCTATCAAAATGTCAATGGCATTATTTTTTTACAGAAATAAGAAAAACTCCTAAAATTCATATGGGATCACAAAAGACCCCAAATAGCCAAAGCAATCCTGAGGAAGAAGAATGAAGATGGAGGCATCACATTTCCTGATTTCAAATGATATTACAAAGCTACAGTATTCAAAACATCATGGTATTGGCACAAGAAACAGACACATAGATCAATGGAACAGAAATGAACCCATACACCCATGGTCAACTGATCTTTGACAAGAGTGCCAAGAATACACAATAAAACCAAGAAATGATTTTGGGGGGACTTTGTATCCACTTCAAGAAAAATGAAATTGGACCTTTTACTCACACCATATACAAAAAGTCAACTCAAAATGGATTAAAGACTTAAATGTAAGATCTAAACCCATAAAACTCCTAGAAGACAACATAGGGAAAAAGCTTTTTGGCACTGGTTTTGGCAATGAATTTTTATTTGATATGGCAAGAAAAGCAAACATAGACAAGTAGGATTGCATCAAACTAAAAAGCTCTGGGACTTCCCTCATGGCACAGTGGTTAAGAATCCGCCTGCCAATGCAGGGGACACGGGTTCAAGCCCTGGTCTGGGAAGATCCCACATGCCGCGGAGCAACTAGGCCCATGCACCACAACTACTGAGCCTGTGCTCTGGAGCCCATGTGCCACAACTACTGAAGCCCGCGCACCTAGAGCCTGTGCTCTGCAACAAGAGAAGCCACTGCAATGAGAAGCCCATGCACTGCAACGAAGAGTAGCCCCTGCTCACTGCAACTAGAGAAAGCCTGCGCACAGCAAGGAAGACCCAACGCAGCCAAAAATAAATAAAAAGCTTCTGCACAGCGAAGGAAACGTCAACAGAGTAAACAGGCAGCCTATGGAATGGGAGAAAATATTTGCAAACCGTGTATCTGATAAGGAGTGAATATCTAAAATATACAAGGAACTCAGTAACAAAAAACTCAAATAACTCTATTAAGAAGTGGGCAAAGGACCTGAATAGACATTTCTCAAAAAAAAAAAAACACATACAGATGGCCAACAGGTATATGAAAAGGTACTCAACATCATCAGTCATCAGGGATGTGTGCAAACACACACAAACGAACACACAGTGGAATATTCAGCCCCCAAAAGAAGGAAATCCTACCATTTGCGACAACATGGGTTAACCTGGAGTGAAATAAGCCAGTCACAGAAGGATAAATACTGCATGATTCCACTTATATGAGGAATCTAAAGTAATCAAACACATAGAACCAGAAAGTAGAATGGTGGTTGCCAGGGGCTGAGGGGAGGGAGAAATGGGGAGATGATGGTTAAAGTTTCAGTTATTCAGGATGAGTAAGTTCTAGACGTCTAATATACAACAGTGTGACTGTAGTTAACAATACTGTATTGTGTACTTGAAATTTGCTAAGAGGGTAAATCTTAAGTGTTCTCACCACCGTGCCCCTCCCCACCAAAAACGGTAACTGTGTGAGGGGATGGATATATTAGTTTGATTGTGGTGATTATTTCACAATATATATCAAAACATTAAGTAGTACACCTTAATTATATACAATTTTCATTTGTCAATTATACCTCAGTAAATCTGAAAAAAAATTACATGCAAGATGAGAGCTCAAACATAAATAAAAGGTAACAGAAGCAGAATTAGGATGTGAAAGCCTCTTTGTTTTTTCAGTCTCCATTTTTCAGGAAGAGAAAAAAACAGTAGCTGTTTCACTAGATGAAAAGCAAATACGGGAACTGCAAAAGTGGGATACTGCATCTCGTGTTCTCATTTTTGAAAGTGTCTACAACTGCTTATTAATTCCTCTAGGTAACTATCTGTTCTTGTTGATGATATTATTCTTTATGGATGATTGGTGATTACTGTTAATTGAAGTACAGAGCACTGCTTTTCTCTGACCTCCAGAATGCTGTAGGGGAAACATTTTAAGTATGAAGAACAAATTTATTTTTGTAACATGGTGAAGATTAGAGACCTGAAAAAATCTATTTTTAGCTGGAAACTTATTCTCCGTGTTCTACAAGTTTTAGGCTGTGTTTCTCATTGCATTCTCAATAAATGGTGCTGATCTTGTAAAGGAAAAATGCTGTCAGAATGCAAGAAAAGAGAATAATTGAATTCTCAGTCATTACAGCCTAAAGTACTTTAAAAGGTCATTGAGTGTCCTTCAGAAACTTGAGTCTGTAGAAATAAAGGGGCTCATCCAAGACCACGTGGCTGGGCAAGAGCAAGGCCAGTGCTCATTCTGTGTCCCCTTTTAAGAATGTCAAATCCCGAATCTATTTAACTTAAGAAGTCATGGACAAGATTACCAAAGTCCTCACTAGAAGCACTGTTTGAATTCCAGAGCCTTATCCTTGTTTTATCTGCACTCTGCTTTTGAATTTTTCTTCTGCCTTTATTGGGTTACATAGGATCTAGAACCTACATATAAATCAGGCATAGGGCTGACATCACCACAATCAAGGTAATAGACATATCCAACACCTCCAGAGTTTCCTTGTGTTGTCTTTGTTTTGTTTCATATAATTTTGTTTTTGTGGTAAGAAGACAATGTGAGATCTACCCTCAGCAAATTTTGAAATGCACAATACTGTATGCCCATTGAATAACTACTCCTCTTTCCCCTACCCACACCCACTGGCAACCACTATCGTATGGTCTGCTTCTTTGAGTTTGACTATTTTAGATTCATCATATAAGTAGCATCATGTGTATATGTCAATCCCAATCTCCCAATTTATCCCTCCCCCCTTTCCCCCCTGGTAACCATAAGTTTGTTTCCTACATCTGTGACTCTATTTCTGTTTAGGAGTTCCCTATGTATTTTGGATATTAACTCTATTAGATATATGGTTTGCAAATATTTGATACCAGTTCTTAATTTTAATATGTATAATTTTTTCCCATTTTGGAGCTCTTTCCGTTCTGTTTAAGAAAATTTTTCCTACCCGAAGCTCATTCAGACGTTCTCCTTTTTACCTAAAAGTTTCATTATTTTACCTTTCACATTTATATCTATAATACACCTGGATTTGATTTTTGTGTATGGTCTGAAGCAGGGGGTCAAGATTCATTTTCTTTTTCACATGGATGTCCATTGAGTCAGAATCGTTCATAGAAAAGACCATTTTTTGTCATCAATCAGGCATTTGTTTATGTGTTGATGTTTCTGGATTCTTTACTTGGTCTATCCTTGGTTTGTTGTCTATCCTTGTACCAGTACTACACTGTCTTGATATTGTAGCTTTACAACAGCTACAATATCAATATTGTAGTATTGATATTGTGGTAATATTGGGTTGGCCAAAACGTTCATTCGGTTTTTTTCCATAAGATGGCTCTAGTAGCGTTTAGTTGTCTTTAACTTCATTCGAAACAATTTTGTTAGATTGCATTGTGACAGCTGTCATATCAGCATGCATTAAAAAAATTTATCAAAATTGGTGAATTTTTGTGTAGCCATTTTAATATTGAAGATGGAAGAAAGAAGCAATATTTTCAGCATATTATGCTTTACTATTTCAAGAAAGGTAAAAATGCAATTGAAATGCAAAAAAAGATTTGTGCAGTGTATGGAGAAGGTGCTGTGACTGATCAAACGTGTCAAAAGTGGTTTGCGAAGTTTCCTGCTGGAGATTTCTCACTGGATGATGCTCCACTGTCGGGTAGACCAGTTGAAGTTGATAGCCATCAAATCGAGACATTAATTGAGAACAGTCAATGTTACACCCATGCAGTAGACAGCCAGCATACTCAAAATGTCCAAATCAAGTGTTGAAAATCATTTGCACCAGTTTGGTCATGTGAATCGCTTTGATGTTTGGGTTCCACATAAGTTAAGCAGAAAAAACCTTGACCATATTTCCACATGCGATTCTCTACTGAAACGTAATGAAAATGTTCCGTTTTTAAAACAAATTGTGATGGGTGATGAAAAGTGGATACTGTACAATAATGTGGAATGGAAAAGATCGTGGGGCAAGCGAAATGAACCACCATCAACCACACCAAAGGCCGGTCTTCATCCAAAGAAGGTGATGTTGTGTATATGGTGGGATTGGAAGGGAGTCCTCTATTATGAGCTCCTTCTGGAAAACAAAACGATTAATTCCAACAAGTACTGCTCCCAATTAGACCACTGAAAGCAGCACTCGAGGTAAAGTGTCCAGAATTATTAAACAGAAAATGCATAATCTTCCATCAGGGTAATGCAAGACCACATGTTTCTCTGATGACCAGGCAAAAACTATTACAGCTTGGCTGGGAAGTTCTGATTCATCTGCCGTATTCACCAGACATTGCACCTTTGGATTTCCATTTGTTTCAGTCTTTACAAAAATTCTCTTAATGGAAAAAATTTCAGTTCCCTGGAAGACTGTAAAAGGCACCTGGAACAGTTCTTCGCTCAAAAAGATAAAAAGTTTTGGGAAGATGGAGTTATGAAGTTGCCTGAAAAATGGCAGAAGTTAGTGGAACAAAATGGTGAACACGTTGTTCAATAAAGTTCTTGGTGAAAATGAAAAATGTGTCTTTTATTTTTAACTTTAAAAATGGAAGGAACTTTTTGGCCAACCCAATACATGAGTCCTCCAGCTGTGTAATTCTCAAATGTTGCCTTAGCTATTCTTAGCCCTTTGCATTTCTACATAAATTGCAGAATTTGTCTTCTCAGTATCCACAGGAAAAAGACCTGCTGGGGTTTTGATTTGGATTGCTTTAAGTCTATAGCTCAATTCAGGGAAAAATGACATTTTTTAAGTGAGGTCTTCCACTCCATGAGCATGTTATAGCCCTCCTTTTGTGTGGGTCTTTAATTTCTCTCAGTAATATGTTATAATTTTCAGTATAGAGACCTTGTACCTCTTGTTGGATTTTTTCCTAGTTATTTCATCTTTATTTTAAAAATACTGTAAAGCTATTATAAATGGACTAATTTTTTAAAGTTCATTTCCTATTTTTTGCTAGTATATATGAATTAAATGGATTTGTTTATGTTGGTCTTATGCCCAGTGACCTTGCTAATTTACTTATTAATTCTAATAGTGTGTGGGTTTTTATAATCTTCTACAAACACAGTCAGGTCATTTTTGAATAATCACAATTTTATTTCTTCCTTTTTAATCTGCATGCCTTTTCTTTTATTGCCTTACTAAATTTGCTAGGACTTTCAGGGATGATATTAGGCATCCTTTTTTACTCCCAAGTTCAGAGAGACAGTTTTTAATAATTCACCAATAAGTGATGTTTATTGTAGATTTTTGACAGATATTCTTTATCTGTTTAAGAAAATTCCTCTCTTAGCTATATTTTAGCTATGTTTTATTTTATTATTGTACTAGTTGTATGCTCTGGGACAGGCTATATCAGACTGGAGTTTCTCTTCCTTAACCATCTTGGCCTCATGCCTTCTGAGGGTGTAGATCTTTCATCAGTATTTAAATCTCTTCTTTGGTTTCTGTTTTTTTTCAGGTTTTCTACTTCTCCTTGAGTCAATTATGGTAATTTATATTTCCTAGAAAATTGTCGGTTTCATCTAAGTTTTCCATTTTTTTTTTGACTTGAGGAAATATGTAGTTTTATTTTTTAAATGTTTTATTTTCTTTGTAGCATTTATCACTAATGTAATTTAATTTTTCATTCATTATTTATGGTCTCTCCACTATATTGTTGTCTCTATGACTGTGGGGACTGTGTCATGGCCTGCCACATAGTAGCCATTCAGTAAATATTTCTTGAGTGGATGATTGTGTGATCTCTCTTTAAGTATGTCCCCTTTTCCATTGCTAATGCTGTTTACTTGTTTTTTCTCTTTTTTCTTGATTCTCTTTCCAGAGGCTTGTCTATTTTGTTGGTCTTTTCAAAGGACCCACTTTAGGTTCTCTTGATCAACTCAATTTCTTTGCTTTCTTTTTTAAAAATAGTCTGCTTTTCCCTTTATTAATTTCTTCATTGTATTTTCTGTATGTTTTATTATTGCTGCATTGTTCTTCTTATTGTTATCCTTATTCTAAATTCTTGAGATGAAAACTAATTTACTTTCTGTCTCCCTTGCTTTCTAACAAATACATTTAAGGCCATATATTTTCTTCCTCACTTTGGCTCCATTACATAGGTTTTGTTGTATAGTAGTTCCAGTGTTTTTTTTTAAGTTCTAACTCATTTGTGTTTTCTGTTTTTATTTTCTCTTCAACTCAAGAGTTATTTAGAAATGCATTTAAAACGTCCAGATGTGTAGATCTGGGCCAGGTTGGGGGGGATATTTTTTGCTATTATGTTCATTTTTAACACTGCATTATGGTAATTGTGGCCTGTGTGATATCAGCTTTATGGAAATTTTTTGATACTTCCTCTGTTACCTAGAACGGGGATCCACAAACTACAGCTTGTAGGCTACATGGGCCTGGTGCCTATTTTGGAAATCAAGTTTTATTGGAACACAGCCACACCCATTTGTTTACATACTACCTATGACTGCTTTCCAGCTACAACTGCAAAGCTGAGTGGCTGTAATAGAGACTCTGTGGCCCATACAGCTTAAAACATATACTGTTTGGCCTTTCCATTAAAAAGGTTGCTGACCCCTGACTTCAAACATGGTCAATTTTTGTAACTTTTTCATATGAATTGAAAAATATGTATATTGTCTCTTGAGTAAAAGTCCCTTATAGCCTTGTTAGAATAAGCTTGTTAAGTTGTGTTATACTGATCCTTATATCCTTCCTCATTGAGAGAGATATGTATAAACCTCCCATCATAACTAAATTTGTCTATTTCCTATATTTTAGTCAGGGTTAGCCTTATATATTTTGAAGCTGTATTGTTAGTGCATAAAGAATGTATAAAGGTCCATAACTTTTATATTGTCCTGGTATATTTTTCCTTCATAAAATATGAAGTAGCCCTCTTTGTCCCATTTATTTATGCATATATTTATACATGCCTTGAATTCTTTCTTTGTAAAGCATGTTACTATTCCTGTTTGGATTAGGTTCAACTACATATATTAGGAAAAAATAATAAATAAAATTAGTTTAAAGAAGAAAGATTTTTTCTTGGGTAGAAGAAGTCTGGAGATAGGTATTCAAGGGCTCTGCGATACTATCAGGGACCCAGGCTCCTATCTTCTGCTTCACCATCTCGGTGTATGGTTTCCATCCTAAGGTCCCCTCATGGTCCACGAGACTTCTGGAGCTCCAGCCAGCACATCTCCATTGAGGGCCAGAAGGAAGAGGAAAGGTAGGAGGGCAAAAATGGGCTGGTCCCAGCTCTGCCAATTTCTAATAAGTGACCTTCCCAGAAAGCCCCAGAAAACAATTCAATTTTCATCTCATTGGCAGAATTTAGTCAAGTGGCCACACCTAAGCTTCCAGGGAGGCCTGTCAGATAGCTCTGTCTGCTAAAAATTGGCATTGTTACCAAGGACATTTGGATTAGGACAGCTAGCAACTTCTGCCACTCCCTGTTTGTTGCATGTTGTAGTTCTTGTTAATATCATTTTCCTGTTATAACTTTCTCCATCCCTTTATTCTCAACCTTCCTCAGTTATTTTGTTTCAGGTATGTCTCTTTTAAATAGAATATAGCAAGATCTTGAGTTACTTGGTTTTAAACAATCAGAACATCTGTCTATTAATAGGTGAGTGTAATGCATTCATTTTATTATCATTGCTGGTATATGTGGCAGTATTCCTGCCATTATTTTTTTCTGCTTTCTTTGTGCCATACTTTCTGTTTAATTCTTTTTACCTCTCCTTCCATTTGTTACTCTGATTGAGTTTTCCATTACCTGTTTTTTCAATTTTAGACATTGTCCTTACTGTTTTGATTCTTTTAGATAATACTCTTAATGTTTTACAACATTGTTTTGAAATAATTTCAGATTTACAGAAAAGTTGCAAGAATAGTACAAAGGATTCCTGTGTACCCTTCACCCAGATCCCCCAAATGTCAGAATTTTATCATATTTCTGAATAATTTTTCCTGAACCATTTGAGGATAAGTTACACAAATGATGTCCCTTCAGTGGATATTTCCTAAAGAACAAGGACATTCTCTTACATGACAATAATAAAATAATATCAGGAAATTAAAATTCGTATAATACTGTATCTGATCCATAGATGGTATTCTAATTTCATCAGTTTTCCTAATAACATCCCTTACCGTACGAAAAAACAAAACAAAAAAACCCTTATCCTGGTCCAGGATGCAGACCAGGTTCACACATTGCACATAATTGTCATGACTTTTTAGTCTCCTTTGATTGGAAACAGTTCCTGTGTCTTTTGTGACCTTAATATTTTTGAAGACTGCAGGCCAGTTATTTTGGAAAAATGTCCCTCGTTTTGGATTTGTTTATGTTTTATCATAATTATATGGAGATTATATACTTTGGCAATAACACCACAAAAGTGATGTTGTGTTCTTCTCAGTGATTTGTTTTAGGAGGCACATGATATCAATTTGTCCCTTCATATGTGATTGCAACTTTGACCATGCCCTTAAGGAAGTGTCTATGAGGTTTTCCACTATAAATTTTTTCCTTTGAAATTAGTAAGTATCTTCTGGGGAGTTTTAGCATTCATCAATGATCCTTTCCTAATTATTTATTATTAAGATGGTTATCAAAGGCAATGGTCTAATTCCATCATTCCGTCTACATTTACTAGTTAGCATTCTATTCCAGGGAAGGGCTTTTCCTTCTTCCCATTTGTTTATTTTTTCATTCATTTATTTATATTAGTGTGGACACCTGGATTCTTATTTTGCCCATATGTTCTAACCCATTATTGTCATTAGCTACTTTGAGACACGTAGTAGGCACACACAGTGGAAGCCCCTCCCATGTTCTATTGACATGTTCCCATCATTTTTTGAGTACTACCTGATTTTCTGGCACAAGAATATGTTTCAGCTTCATCTCCTCCTTTCCTGCATTCAGCCCTGGATTCAGCATTTCTTCAAGGATCCCTGGTTCCCTTACTTTTTTTAACAGTTCTATTGAGGTATAATTGACATACAATAAACTACATGTTTAAAGTATACAATTTGATAAGTTTTGACAAATACACACCTATATACACCATCACCACAATCAAGATAATGAACATATCCTTCACCCCTCAAGTTTTCTTTGTGCCCCTTTGTAATTCCTCCCCCTTGCCACTTCATATCCCTTCCTTAACCCCTGACCTGCTGTCAATATAGATTACTCTGCATTTTCTAGAAATATATATGTATATATATACATATATATATATAGAATATGTACTCTTTGTTACCTTTCAAACAACAGAATTATTTTGAGATTCATCCAAATTATAGCATGTATCATTATTTTTATTACAGAGTAGTATTAAATGATATAATTATTACCACAATTTTTTTATCCATTCACCTGTTGATAGACATTTGAGTTACTTGCAGTTTTTGTCTACTACAAATAAAGCTGCTTTGAACATTTGTGTACAAGTCTTTGTATTGGATATATGCTCTCTCTTCCCTTGGAGAAATACCTAGGAGCAGACTGGCTGAATCATATGGTAGGTGTATATTTAACTTTTTAAGAAATTACCAGGGGCTGTTTTCCAAAACAGCCTGCTGGGATTTTTTATTGGGATTATATTGACTCTATTGATCATTTTGGGGAGAATTGACATCTTAAAAATATTGAGTCTTCCAGTCCATGAACATGGTATATCTCTCCATTTATTTAGGTCTTTAATTCTCTCAACAATTTTTTGTAGTTTTCAGTATACGGGTCTTGCATATCTTTTGTCAGACTTATCCCTACACATTTCATACGTTTATCCTACTGTTCTATTGTTTTAATTTCATTTTCCTATTGTTCATTGCTGCTATATAAAAATACATTTGATTTTTATATATTGAGTTTGTATCCTACAACTTTGATAGATTCACTTGTTAATTTTAGTAGTTTTTTTGAAGAGTCCATTGGATTACCTACATAGGTCATCATCTGTAAATAGAGGCAGTTTTACTTCTTTCTTTCCAATCTGGATGCTTATGTTTATTTTTGTCACCTTACCACATTCATTGGAACCTCTAATAAGCTGTTGAATACAGTTTAATGACAGTGAGAGCAGTCACGGTAGGCTTGTTCTTGATCTTTGGAGATATCATTCAATTTTTCACCATTAAGTATGATGTTACCTGAAGGTTTTTCATAGGTTCTCTCATCAGTTTGAGGAAGTTTCCTTCTATTCCTAGTTTGCTGAGAGTTTTCTATTTCATCAGTCATAGATGTTGTATTTTATCAAATGCTTATTCTATAAAAATCTATTTAGATGATCATATAGTTTTTTTTTCTTTTTCAGTCTGTTAATATTGATGAATTACACTGATTTTTTGATTGCTAAACCAACCTTGCATTCCTGGAATAAACCCCATGAATAATGATGAATTATCCATTTTATGTATTGCTGGATTTGATTTGCTAAAAATTTATTAAGAATTTTTGCATCTGTATACACAAGGGATATTAGTTTGTGGTTTTCAATTTTGGAAAGTCTTTCTATGGCTTTGGTGTCAGAGAAATGCAGGCTTCAGAAAATGAGTTAGATAGTATAGCCTTCTTTTCAATTTAATGGGAGAGTTTGGGTAGAATTGATATTCTTTCTTCCTTAAGTATTTGGTAGAATTCACCGTTCAAGCTTTCTGGGCCTGGAGGCTTCTTTGTGGGAACCTTTTTATTTATTTAATAGATATAGGGCTATTCATGTTATCTATTTCTTCTTGAGTGAGCTTTGGTAATTTGTGTCTTTTAAGGTACTTATTCATTTTATCTAAGTAGTTGAATATACTGGCATAAAGTTGTTCATAATATTTTATCCTTTATTATATGTAAAATCTATAGTAATGTCATCTCTGACTCCTATGTTGGTAATTTGCATCTTCTTTCTCATTTCTATATTGGTAATTTGTGTCTCTTCTGATAAGTCTGGCTAGAGGTGTAACAGTTTTACTGCATATCTCAAAGAATCATCTTTGGTTTCACTCATTTTCTCTCTTTTTCCATTTATGTCAACTCTGATCTGTGTTATTTCCTTCCTTTTGCTTACTTTGAACTTCCTTCAGTCTTCTTTTTCTAGTTTTTTAAAAGGTGGATGGAAGCTGAGATCCATTATTTGAGGCCTATCTTTTCATATAAATGTTGAGCGCTATAAATTTCCTTCTCTACGTACTGTTTTAGTTGTATCCCACAAATTTTGGTATGCTTTCATTTTTATTAAGTTCAAAATACTTTCTAATTTTTCTTTTGACTTCTTCATTGATCCACAAGTATTTAAAAGTATGTTATTTAGTTTCTAAATACTTGGGGTTTTCATGATATTTTTCTGTTATTGATGTTTAATTTAATTCCATTGTGGTCAGAAAAAATACTTTTTGTGACTTGAATCCTACTAAAATTATTTAAAACGTTTTGTTTAATTATATTTTGTTTATTTAATTTTTATATAAATTTCTTTACTTATTTTTGGCCACACTGGGTCTTCCTTGCTGCACACAGGCTTTCTCTAGTTGCAGTGAGTGGGGGCTACTCTTTGTTGCGGTGCGTGGGCTTCTCATTGCGGTGGCCTCTGTTGTTGCAGAGCATGGGCTCTAGGCATGCGGGCTTCAGTAGTTGTGGCACGTGGGCTCAGTAGTTGCAGCTTACGGGCTCTAGAGCACAGGCTCAGTAGTTGTGGCACCTGGGCTTAGTTGCTCTGCAGCATGTGGGGTCTTCCCGGACCAGGGCTCGAACCCGTGTCCCCTGCATTGGCAGGCGGGTTGTTAACCACTGTGCCACCAGGGAAGTCCTAATTTTTAAAATTGAAGTATAATTGACCTACAATACTATGTTAGTTCCAGGTGCACAACACAGTGATTCAATAATTCTATACCTTACAAAACAATCACCACGATAAGTCAAGTTACCATCTGTCACCATACAAAGTTATTATAATATTATTGATTGTGTTCCCCATGCCATACATTGAGAATGTTTTATGACCCAGAATGTGGTCTATATAGGTAACTTTTCTGTGTACACCTGAAAAAGATATGTATTTTGCTGTTGGGTAGAGTATGCTTAGAAATATCAATTAGGTTAAGTTTTTTTTAAGTTAATCAAAATCTCTTTATTGTTTCTCATTTAGAGATATAAAGGGCAAAACCAATAAAAATAAAGACATTTACTCAACTTAACAGCTGGTATGCAGTCTGAGATTGTATAGCACTAATTACTCAGAAGGCTGCCTAAGATAGTAATTGCCCTTCTCTCTTCAATACTGATTTTTTTCCCTTCCAATTCATCCCTTAAATATTTCCAGTACAGATTTTTCCCTCCCCAGCTCATTCTTTAAATATAATTTACTCTGTGGTAATAAGAAGACTTAGCAGACTGGAATACACATTTTGTGAAAAATAAAGGAAGAGAAAAGCTTTGCCCTTAAGACATTTTTGTTGTTGTTGTTAAAATACAACACATACACAGGTGACAGAATGCCAGCAAATATACAGGTGCAAATGTGAACATTGTGCTCATTTCTTAGGCACAAGGAAAAAGAAAATAGTGGAAATTTTATTTTAAACCAAGCTAGAATGTTTCTTTTTTTAATCTCATGCTTTATATTTTTGTTTGTTTTTACTAATAATTTTTCTATAAGAATGAGTTTTTAAAACTTCATGTATACAACAAACCTAGGTACAACAATACCTATGTAGTATTCTTGCCAGACCTGGGTGTAATAATAAAATATTCAAATCCAAAATGTGGCACATTCTACAAGATCACTGGCCTGAACCTTGAAAAAAATCAATGACTAGGAATAAGGAGACTCATATAAATCAAGATGTTTTATAATGTAGTTCAAGTCTTTACTTTTACTGGCATTTGTGTGCACTGTTCTATCAATTTTTGAAGGAAGGGTATTGACATCTCTATAATTGTAGATTTGTCTATTTTCCTCATGATTCTATCAGTTTTTTATTTATAGCTTCTGAAGCTCTGTTATTGTGTGCCTACATGTTTAGGACTGTTATGTCTTTTTTATGGTTTTTTTTTTTTTTTTTTTTGCGGTACACGGGCCTCTCACTGTCGTGGCCTCTCCCGTTGCGGAGCACAGGCTCCGGATGCGCAGGCTCAGCGGCCATGGCTCACGGGCCCAGCCGCTCCGTGGCATGTGGGATCTTCCCAGACCAGGGCACAAACCCTGGTGTCCCCTGCATCGGCAGGCGGACTCTCAATCACTGCGCCACCAGGGAAGCCCTATGTATTTTTTATGAATTAACCTTTTTATCATTAGGAAATTATCTTCATCTCTGTTAATATTCTTCTCTCTGAAATTAACTTTGATATTAGTATAACCACACTTACTCTCTTTTGAGTTTTGTTAGCATGTTGTATCTTTTAACTTATTTGTGTCTTTAAATTTAAAGTGTGATTTTTGTAGTTAGCATATAGTTGGGTCTAGGAATTATCCAATCTGACAATCTCTGCCATTTAATTGACATATTTGGATCCTTTACATTTAATGTGATTATTAATGAGGTTAGGTTTAAAATCTACCATCTTGCTTCTATTGTCTATTCGTTTTCTATATTTGTCTCATCTAATTTCTGTTCACTTTTTCCTCTTTCTTATGCCTTCTTTTGGATTGAGTGATTTTTATGATTTAATTTTACCTCCTTTGTAGGTTTATTAGCGATAATCTTTTGTTATATTACTTTAGTAGGGTTGTCACTATTGTGACATTGTCACTATTGACATCATAGGCCAGACAACTGTAGTAGCAAGGAGAAGTCCTGTGCATTGTAGGATATTAAGCAGCATCTGTGGCCTCCACCCACTAGATGCCAGTAGCGCTTCCTTAGTTGTGACAGTCAAAAATGTCTCCAGACAGTGCCAAATGTTCCCTGAAGGGTGTAATCACACCTGGTTGAAAAGCACTGGTGTGTGTGTGTGTGTGTGTGTGTGTGTGTGTATATATATATATGTATGTATGTATGTATGTTTTTACTTATCACAGTTTGCCTTGAAGTAATATTATACTAGTTCACATGCAGTATTAAGAACCTTGCACCACGGTACTTCCATTTCTCTCCTCCTGGTTTTTGTGCTAATACTGTCTTACATTTTACTTGTATGTATGCTATAAACCCATAGTATGTTGTTATTAGTTTTACTTTAAATAGTTGATTATCTTTCCAAGCAACTTAAATTAAGGAAAAAATGTCTGTATTTACCCAGTTTCCAGTGCTCTTCATTTCTTTGTTTCCATCTGGCATCATTTTCTTCCTTCTTGAAGAATGTCATTTAATATTTCTGATAATGAAAGTCTTCTGGCAATATAGTCTTTCAACTTTTATATGTCTGAAAAGCGTCTTTACTTCAACTCCAGTTTTAAAACACGTTTTCGATGGGTAAAGAACTGTAGGTTGACTTTTTTTTCTTTCAGAACTATAAAGATTTCTCCACTGTCCAACAAGAAAGTGACTATCATCTTTACCTTTTTCCTGTCTACTTAATTTGTCTTCTTTTCCTGATTTCTTTTTTTAATTGGGGTATAGTTGTTTTACAATGTTGTGTTAGTTTCTACTGTACAATGGAGTTCCCTGTGCTATACAGCAGATTCTCATCTATTTTATACATATTAGTGTATATATGTTAATCCCAATCTCCCAATTCATCCCACACCCCCCTTTCCCCCTTTGGTGTCCATACTTTTGTTTTCTATATCTGTGTCTCTGTTTCTGCCTTGGAAACCGGTTCATCAGTACTATTTTTGTAGATTCCACAAATATTCATTAATATACAATATTTGTTCTCTCTTTCTGATTTCACTCTGTATGACAGTCTCCAGGTCCATCCACGTCCCTACAAGTGACCCAATTTCTTTCCTTTTTATGGCTGAGTAATATTCCATTGTATATATGTACCACCACATCTTCTTTATCCATTCGTCTGTGGATGGACATTTAGGTTGCTTCCATGACCTGGCTATTGTAAACAGTGCTGCAATGAACATTGGGGTGCATGTGTCTTTTTGAATTATGGTTTTCTCTGGGTATATACCCAGTAGTGGGATTGCTGGGTTGTAGGGTAGTTCTATTTTTAGTTTTTTAAGGAAGCTCCATACTGTTCTCCATAGTGGCTGTATCAATTTACATTCCCACCAACAGTGCAAGAAGGTTCCCTTTTCTCCACACCCTCTCCAGCATTTGTTGTTTGTAGATTTTTTGATGATGCCCATTCTAACTGGTGTGAGGTGATACCTCATTGTAGTTTTGATTTGCATTTCTTTAATAATTCCTGATTTCTTTTAAGATTCTCTTTATCACTGGTTTAAATCTATTTGATTATAGTGTACCATGGTGTAATTGTTTTCATGTGTCCTGTGCTTGGGTTTCATTGAGCTTCTTAGACCTGTGGATTTACATTTTTCATCAAATTTAGGAAAATTTCATCAAAAATTTAGAAAATTTTAGAAAAATCTAAGCCATTATTTCTACAAAATGTTTTCTGTTCTACTCCTCTTCTTTGAATAGTCCAATTACACATACATTTGGCTACTTGATATTGTCTCATGGTTCATTGCTTTTAATCATTTTTTTGATAGAAAATAAATCTGTGATTTATTTTGTAGAGTCTCAACTGCTATGTCTTCAAGTTCACTGATCTTTTTTCTGTAATGTTTAATTTTCTGTTAACCCTATCCAGTGTACTTTTTATCTCATGTGTTGTAATTTTCATTTCCAGAAGTCTGACTTGGGTCTTTATTTCTTTCTGTCTCTACTTAACATGTTAATCTTTGCTCTAGCTTCTTGAAAATATAGAATAGTTATAATATCTGTTTTAACGTATGTGTCTGCTAATTACTGTTGCTAGATATGCATCATTTCTGGGTCAATTTCATTTGATTTTCTCTCCTCATTATGGGTTGGATTTTTCTGCTGCTTTGCGTGCCTGGCAACTTTTGATTGAATGCAGACATTTTGAATTTTACCTTATTGGGTGTTAGATATATTTATATTCCTAAAAATATTCTTGAGCTTTGCTTTGAGATACTGTTAATAGAAATAGTTTGATCCTTTTGGGTCTTGCTTTTAAGCTTTATTAGGCAAAAACAATGCAGTCTTTAACGTAAGGTTCATTTTCTCTAGTCCTGAGGCTAGACCCTTTTTAGTACTCTGTTGTCTTCTGAATTATGAGATTTCCCATTAAGGCTTTTGGGGACAGGCAGTATTACTGGCCCTGGATATACTTTGAGGATAGTTCCCTTTAATCCTTCTGGGTTATTGTTCCCCTGGCCTTATGTAGTTTCCTCACATATGTGCCCTGATCACTACTCAACTGAACACTTGAAGGTGACCCTCTAAAGATCTCTGGAATTCTCTTTGCTGCTTTCTCCTCCACAGTCCTTTTCCCTGCAAATTCAAGCCTCCTTGGCTCTCCCAGAGCCTCAGCTCTCTCTTCTCAACTCAAGGAGACCTTCAAGCTCTAGATGGGGTTCCCCTTCCTTTGCTGCAGCCTGGAAACTTTCTTCATGTAGTAAGCTGAGACTCATCTTGCTTCTCATCTCCCAGGTTTCACTGTCCTTCACTGCCTGTTTTCCAAGGTCTTGTGGGTCATTGTTTCACTTTTTTATTCTTCTTTTTACACTTTTTTAGTTGTTTCAAGAAGGGGGTAAGTCTGGTCCCCATCCCTCCATCTTAGCCTGTACTGTGGTTCTTTTAAGTTAACAATGCTATTTAGAAACCAAGGTCTGGGTGCTAGGTATACTCGTTACTCTTAGAGTGTCATTGCTTCTAGACTCTCTCAGTAGATAGAGCTAGGAAGAAGTATGTATGTGTGCATATTCATGTACACACACACACACACCCCATGAGTTCAAACCAATAACTCCAATCCTTTCCCACATCTTAGGGTTCATTCTAGTATTCTCCCTTTCCATACTTACAACTCTCTTCTCTGACCTAGAGAAACTTTGTTCCTGCTATCCATAATATGTTAACTTATTGCTCAATCCTAGAATATACGGAAAGTAGTTTCAGAATTGCTAACCTATACAAACTGCTGTGGACTCAATGTCTGTGGCCCCCCACCTACCCCAAAATTCATATGTTGTATAGAAGCCCTAATCCCTAATGTGATGGTATTTGGAGGTGGAGCATTTGGAAGATAATTAGGTCATGAGGGTGGAGCCCTCATGAATGGGATTACTGCCCTTTTAAGAAGAGACACAAGAGATGATCGCTCTCTCCACCATGTGTGGACACAGCAAGAAGGTATCTGCAAACCAGAAAGAGTGCCTTTACCAAAAACCAAATCAGCTGGCACCTTGATCTTGCACTTCCTAGCCTCCAGGACTATGAGAAATAAGATCCTGTTGTTGAAGCCACCCAGTCTCTGGTATTTTTGTTGTAGCAGCCTGAACTGAGTACTAACCTACTAACTGAAGATCGAAATTTGTTTGAAGTTCTTTATGTCTTCTTCCTGAGAGTACATACTCAGATGTGTTCAAAAGTTACTTGAGTTTTGTCTTTTTGCCCTCCACCGCTTCCCTGTGGTTATTATTATTCTTTTGAAAGAGAGGGCTTTTTCCTGGTTATTTTCCATTTTAGAATTTTTTAAACCCATACATTTTTTTCCCTTTGGGGTATGTGAAATATCAACATGGTTCTAAAAGTCAAAAGTCAGAACTATATAGTTTAGGGTTTATTTTGTGTATCATGAGATGTGGATCTGATTTTATGTCTTTCTAAATGGCTATCCACCTGTCCCAAAACCACTTACTAAAAAGCTATTCTTTACCCCGGTTATTTTAGATGCTTCCTTTTATCACATTCAATAATTCCCTATTTGTTTAGATCAATTTCTAGACTTTCTATTCTGTCTGGCTGTCTATTTGTGTACCGGCACATAATTATTGTATGTTTTACTGTCTGCTACAGCCAGTCCTCATTAAGTTTTCGTTCTCTGTGTTTCCCTATTCTTACATGTTTAGTTTTCCATGTGAACTTTACTGTCAACTTGGCTAGCTCCAGCAAAAACTTTTTGGTATTGTTATTGTGATTGTGTTAAATTTATAAATTAATTTATAATTAATCTTTATGATGTTTGCATCATCCCTTTTAAGAACACTGGATGTCTTTCCATTTGCTGTAGTCTACTTTTGTGTCTTTCAAGAAAGTGTTAAGTTTTTCTCATACAGATTTTGTGCATGTTTTGTTTAGGTTTATTCCTATTTTACCTTCCTTTTTTAAAATTCAAAATCACTTCATTTCTTAAAATTCTGTACAAATGGGAAGAGAATAATGTGATTGGTCCTTTAACATCATATTCACAATGAGAGAATTTTATAAATTTGGATAAAAATTATCTTGCAGAAAGCAGAGCAAGCTCATTATCAAATCATTTATATAACTAATACAATGTTTGAATCAACTGAATGTTTACAATAGCCATCTTTTTATGACATAATTTCTCTAAAACCTATCTCACAATTTTGAAAGAATAAGCCATATAAATGAGTGTCACAGGAAAGTAAACAAACTAGCTTGTTAGAGCTAGCAGAGTTCTCACCTTCTCCCCCTTGAAAGTCTGTGACTTAGGGAGTAATGGAACTACAAGTCTCTTTGATGTTTCACATGTAGCCAGAAAGCACTTTGCTAATCAGAAGCTTTCTTTTACTGTTAGAAAACTCATGTACCTGACCTTATTTTTTCTTTCCAAAGAATGGCTAATAAGCTTTACTTCTGCAACTCTAGGGAATATTTTGTCACCAAAAGTTAGGGAAGGTTTGACCTGAGTAGATTGGAAGATGTGGAGGAAGAAACGTGAGTTAGACCATTCATTCTCAAACTTGGCTGAATATTGGAATCACTTAAGCAGTTTAAAAGCTATACCTAGCCAATCTGAAAAGGCTATCTAGTGTATGATTCCAACAAAATGACATGCTGTAAAAGGAAAGACAGTAAAAGGATCAGTGGTTCCCAGGGGTTTGACAGGAGGGAGGGATGAATAGGCAGAGCTTAGAGAATTTTTAGGGCAGTGAAATTATTCTGTGTGGGTCCCTCCTCCAGAGGTGGTGATTTTTATAATGGGGTAAAGGATGAGGCCTGAGTGTCAGGACTTACAAAAGAGAGATCTTTAATGTTCTCACCACAAAAAAAGTGGAAATTATGTGACCTGATGGAGGCTTAGCTATTACTATGGTAGCAATCATTTTGCTATATGTAAGTATCAAATCAACACGTTGTACACCTTAAACTTACACAATTTATATGTCAATTATATCTCAAAAAAGCTGGAAAAAAGAATAAGGGAAAATAAATTTAAAAGTTAATTACACAACTAATTCGTTGCAGCTGTGATAAGTGCTGTAAGGTAATCAGGGAAGTCTTTGCTGAAGAAAGCATTCTTAAGCTGGCTTCTGAGGGGTGAGTAGAAATTAGTCAAGTAAAAATAGGGGGAAACCTCAGGCAGAGGAAACAGCATGTTGGAAGGCCTGACAGGGAAGGAGGTTGTGTGTTCTAACACAGTGGTTCTCAAACTTTGCTGCACCTGGGATTCTTTGTTTGCATTTTGAATGGTTTTTTTTTTTCCATTGTGACTCTTTTTATTGTTTGTATATTTGCAGGCTATTATATCTGTATTAACGTTTTTACCTTCCAGAATGATTTTATTCCTTGCATTAATTTTACCTTTGATTCTCTAGTGCTTTCCAGATAAATATTATGTCTTATCCATAAATAGAAATAGTTTTACTTCTCCAGTTCCTGTGCCTCTAATTGATTTCTTATGTGTAAGTGCATTGCCTAGTATCTCCTTTATATTTAAATAACAGTGGAAAATAGTAGGCAGTCTTAACTTTGTTTCTGATCCTTGTGAAATTCCTGTAGCATTTCACTATTAAGGTTGTATTCAGGACTAAGGTATACATACTTTTTCCTATTAAGAAAATATCCATAAATCCATAATTACCTCTTTTGTTCTGTGTTTAATCAGGAATGACTGTTGAATTTTGTTAATTTTTCAGGACCTATGAACATAATTTTTTCTTTAGATCTATTAATATGATGTATTATATTAATAGATTTCCAACTATTGAACCAAGCTTGCCTTCCTGGAAAAACATCCTACTGGGTTTTCTTAATATGATATTGGGCTATTTTTGCTAATATTTTATTTAGTACGTTGGCATCAACAGTCATAAGTGATAACTTTTTGGAATTTTTTGGTATTGTTTTTATCAGGTTTAGGTTTCCATATTATACTTGATTCATAAGAGTTGTTTGAAGTTTTCGTTCATTTTCTAGGCTCTGGTACAATGTATGTAACATTGGGGACAATGTATTCTTTGACAATTCCTCTATGAAAGCAATAGGGCCTTTTATTTGGGGGGCAGGGGATAGTTCCTTGATGTACTCCTCTGTTTCTTTTATGGTAATTGATCTATTTATGCTTTTTTTCCTAATGAGGTCAATTTTGGTAAACTGTATTTTCTTAAGAAATTATCCATTTTGTCTCGTTTTCGAATTTATTTGCATAGAGATCTATCTGCCAGAGAGTCTCTTATGGTATTTTAAATCTCTTCTATTTCCACAGTTATCTCCCCCTAGTCATTTCGTATTTTGTATATTTGTGCTTTGTCCCTTTCCCGCCTTGATTATGTTAGCTAGTAGTGTATTTTGTTAATTTCCCCCAAGACAATCATTTTTATTAATTTGATTGTTTTTTCCTACTCCCACTCTCATTAATTTTTATTTTATCTTTCATTATTTCCTTCCTTATGTTTTATTTTGGTTATTTTCTTGTGCTTTATCTTAGCATTTGGAGTTTGGAATTTATTTAATATATTTTTTGTCTTTCATTTTTATTGATATAAGTGCTTAAGGCTATGAATTTCTGCTGATCTCTGCTTTATATTTCATAGATGCTAGGATAGTAGCAGTCTTTTCACTTTCATTATTTTTTAAAAAGTCGTTTAATTTTGGTTTCCATTTCACCCATCCATTGTGTTCCTGTCTTCCTTCCCTTCTATCTGGTATCTATGCTGTAGCTTTTCCAAAATGGCCCTGCTCCATAACATCCATAAAAGAAACAGAAACCAAACCTGAAGCCCTTCATAGCTGGCCTGTTTCTCCAGCCATTGCCTGGCTAACACTCGTTTTTGAAGACTAAGCTCAACTTGAGGAATTCTTCTCTGATACCCCTCAACCTCCAATACCAACCCAGTTAGTACTCCTTCTGGGAACTAAATAGAATCCTATATTTCCTTTGTCATAATACTTGTAACAGTATATTTTAATATTTTGTCTCTCTATTAACATTGTAAGATTCTTGAAACAAATGCTTCCCTTTTATCACTGTATCCCTGGTGCTCAATAAATAATTGTTGAATATTCCTTCAGCTATAAACTTCAAAACTAGTATTCTGACCTGTGAGTTCTAGCAAACTCTAGAGCTTCTTCATTTCCTTAGTTTGGTTTGTTGATTTTAGCTTTTCAGTTGAAGTATAACACACATACAGAAGAGCACACTAATTACGTGTCCAGCTCAATCAGCTTTCATAAACATACCCACACAACCTCAACACAGATCACCACCTCCATGAATTTTCACAAAGTGAAATGTATCTATGAAACTGCAACACATATCAAGAAATGAAACTTACTATCCTTCCAGAAGCCCCCATTGTGGCTTCTCCCAATTGATTATGGTATAGCATCCAGAATATGTAAAGAACTCTTATGCTAAACAATAAAAAGACAAGCAACTCAATTTAAAAATGGGCATTCAACATGGAACTGGAAGCAATTAGGCAAGAAAAAGAAATAAAAAGCATCTAAATTGGAAAGGAGGAAGTAAAATTATCTCTGCTTACAGATGACATAATCTTATACATAGAAAGCCCCAAAGAGTCCACTAAAAAAACTACTGGAACAAATGAATTCAGCAAAGTTGCAGGATACTAAATCAGTGCCAAAAAATCAGTTGTGTTTGTACACACTAACAATGAACAATCCAAAAAGGAAATTAAGAGGACAATCCATTTACAATAGCATAAATATGAATAAAATACTTAGGAATAAACCTAGCCAAAAAGTGAAAGACTTGTACAATGAAAACTGCAAAGTGCTGCTGAAAGAAATAAAAGAAGACACAAATAAATAGACATCCCATGTACATGGACTGAATAACTTAATATTGTTAAGATGTCAATACTACTCAAAGCGATTTACAGAATTAATGCAGTCCATATCAAAATCCCAACAGCGTTGTGTTTTGTTTGTCTACAGAAATAGAAAAATCTATCCTAAAATTCATGTGGAATCTCAAGGGACCCTGAATAGCCAAAACAATTTTGAAAAAGAAGAACAAAATTGGAAGTCTCACACTTCCTCATTTCAAAGCTTACTAAAAAGCCACAGTAATCAAAACAGTGTGGTACTAGCATAAAAACGGATATTAGGGCTTCCCTGGTGGCGCAGTGGTTGAGAGTCCGCCTGCCGATGCAGGGGACGCGGGTTCGTGCCCCGGTCAGGGAGGATCCCACATGCCATGGAGCGGCTGGGCCCGTGAGCCACGGCCGCTGAGCCTGCGTGTCTGGAGCCTGTGCTCTGCAACGGGAGAGGCCACAGCAGTGAGAGGCCCGCATAACGCAAAAAAAAAAAAAAACAAACAAAGCGGATATTAAAACCAGTGGAGCAGAATGAGTCCCAAATTAAACTCTGACGTATGTAGTCAAATGATCTTTGCCCAAGGTTCCAAAACAATTGATGGGGAAAGGACATTCTCTTCAATAAATGATGCTGGGAAAACTGGATAGTCACATGCAAAAGAATAAAGTTGGGCCCTTACCTTACACAATATACAAAAACTAACTCAAAGTGGAATAAAAACCTAAATGTAAGACCTAAAACTGTAAAAGTCACAGAAGAAAATGGAAAAGCTCATGAGATCGAATTTGGCAATGACTTCTCGGATATTACACCAAAAGCACAGGCAACAAAAGCAAAAATAGACAAATGCACTACATTAAACTTAAAAACTTTTTGATCATCAAAGGAAATAATTAACAGAGTGAAAAGGCAGCCTACATCATGGGAGAAAATATTTGCCCATTATATATCTGATAAGGGGTTAATAGCCAGAATATAAAGAGAATTCCTACAACTCAACAACAAAATAACCCAATTTAAAAATGGGCAAAGGACTTTAGCAGACATTTCTCCAAAGAAGATACACAAATGGCCAGCAAACATGAGAAGATGCTCAACATCACTAATCATTAAAAATATGCAAATCAAAACCACAGTGAGATATCAATTCACACCCACTAGGATGGCCATTATCAAAAACACAGAAAAGAACAAATGTTTGGTAAGCATGTGAAGAAGTTGGAACCCTTGTGCCCTGGGAATGTAAAATGGTGTAGTCTGTATGGAAAACAATACGGAGGTTCCTCAGAAAATTAAAACTAAAATTACCATATGATCCAGCAATCTCTATGTATATCCAACAGAATTGAGAACAGGATCTCAAAGAGATTTGCACACCCGTGTTTATTACAGCATTATTCACAATAGCCAAGATGTGGAAACAACCTAAATGTACTTCATTTGGGGGGGAGCTATTTTGAGTGGCATTTTTAAAAAGCTTTCATTTACAAATGTTCATTGCTGGAATATAGAAACAGAACTGATTTGTGTATCTGTGTTAATCTTGTACTTTATGACCTTGCTAACCTCATATAGACAATCATGTTGTGTGCAAATAGAAGGAACACATACAGGATTTGTATGTTGAATAATTCAGAACTCATGAATAAAATCAAAGATCTAAATAAATGGAGAGGGGCTTCCCTGGTGGCGCAGTGGTTAAGAATCCACCTGCCAATGCAGGGGACACAGGTTTGATCCGTGGTCCAGGAAGATCCCTCATGCCACAGAGCAACTAAACCCGTGCGCCACAACTACTGAGCCTGCACTCTAGAGCCCATGAGCCACAACTACTGAAGCCCGCACGCCTAGAGCCTGTGCTCCACAACAAGAGAAGCCACTGCAATGAGAAGCCCACGCACGGCAGCAAAGCATAGCCCCTGCTTGTCACAACTAGAGAAAGGCCACACGCAGCAGTGAAGGGCCGGTGCACCCAAAAATGTAAAATAAAATAAATAAGAAATAAAAAATAAGTAAATAAATGGAGAGACATGTCATGTTCATGGATTAGGTCAGAGTAGCAAATATGTCAACTGTCCCCAAATCTATAGATGTAATAGCAATCGAATTCCCAGCAGAATTTTTTGAGGGACTAGATTCTAAAATTTTATGAAAGGGCAAAAGAACCTTAATAGCCAAAAAGATCTGGGGAGGGCTTCCCTGGTGGTGCAGTGGTTGAGAGTCCGCCTGCTGATGCAGGGGACACGGGTTCGTGCCCCGGTCCGGGAGGATCCCACATGCCGCGGAGCGTCTGGGCCCGTGAACCGTGGCCGCTGGGCCTGCGCGTCCGGAGCCTGTGCTCCACAATGGGAGAGGCCACAACAGTGAGAGGCCCGCGTACCGCAAAAAAAAAAAAAAAAAAAAAGATCTGGGGAAACAAGAATAAATTGGGAGGAATCACATTACCAGATACTGAGTTGCTATTAAGCTATAATGATCAAGACAGGTGGTACTGGTGAAAGGATCAGAGTTCAATAGAACAGAAGAAAGATTACAGAAATATACCCTCTTTTATAAAGACACTTTTATAAAGATCCCATTCATGAGGGCTCCAACCTCATTACTTGATCACCTCGCAAATACACAGATGGAGACAGAGATAGGAGTTATGCTGCCACAAGCAAAGAATCTCCGCAAGCCACGAGAATCTGCAAGTGGCAAGGCACGATTTCCCCTGTAGAGCTTTCAGATGTGGGGCCCTGATGACACCTGCAACCTTGCTGAATTTATTCTAATCGGTTTTGGGGGGGTTGGAGGAGTATTTTGGGTTTTCTATCTATAAGATTAAGTCATCTGCAAACAGATAATTTTACTTCATCCTTTCCAATTTAGATGCCTTTGTTTTACTTGCCTAATTTCTTTGGCCAGGACTTCTAATATTATTTTGAATAGAAGTGGTGAGGGGGCCAGACGCATTCTGCTGGGTGGGAAAGAGAGCGGAGGGAGCTAGATCTTATGCTGATATACCACCATGTGCCAATGAGGTCACACAGTGCCAGGGACCCTCAACCTGGTTGCTCCACTGAACCCACTGTTAGGTGGATTTGGGGTGAGAAGTATTTAGAGGTAGATTGGTTGACCTCACTCTAGCATGAAAATGGAAGTATTTGTAAATTACTTACCTATTTCCCTCCAGGGGAGAAAATGGGAAGTGAGGGCCACTGGTGAACAGTGAGTTAGAACAAGTGAGTATTTATATGAGTAATCCCTTCCACATAATGAATCTGATGGAGTCACTGAAGAGTCTACATTTCCTCTTCCCCAGGCTTTGTGATTAATGTGTTCAACCTCACTGGCAACTTTTTGACTGAAAACAGTATTAATTAGCTATTTCCCTTGTCTGGGGAATGAGCATAAGGACCTTGCACCCCCAAGGCTTCTGTTAAGTTTACAAAGTGGCCTCAGATTTTCTATGAGAATATTGGCTCTGCAAATGTATGTACTTCCAATTTGCTCCCCACATGAGCTCAGTTTGAACTCTGTCCCCTTTGGAGTTGAGTTACTAAATAAGTAACAGGAATATTTAATCTTTGAAGCATACTGTGTCCCCAAATTTCTATTAAAACTATAGAAAACTTCTGATTATGACAAGTCAGTATTAAAAACTTACCAACTTCTTGGCATATATCCAAAGGAAATGAAATCAGTGTCTCAAAATGGTATCTGTGCTCCCATGTTCATCACATTCCTTGTTATTCACAAGGAATGAAAACCTAAATGTCTGTCCGTGGATAAATGGATAAAGAAAATGTGGTATGTGTATACGTATGTATATATACATACCATTTGCAAAAACATGGATCAACCTGGACATTATGCTGAGTGAAATAAGTCCGAGAAAGACAAATAATGCAATGTGTGCTCTCACTTATATGTGGAATCTAAGAGTCAAACTAATAGACCCAGAGAGTAGAATGGTGGTGCTGTGGCACGGGGGCTAGAGGGGAGAATGAGGAAGTATTGGTCTAAGGCAGTGGTCCCCAAGCTTTTTGGCACCAGGAACCGGTTTCATGGAAGACAGTTTTGCCACAGGTGTGGACGGAGGGGGGATGGTTCAGGCGGGAATGTGAGCATTGGGGAGCAACGGGGAGTGGCAGATGAAGCTTCCTTCGCTCGTCCACCACTCACCTCCTCCTCCACAGATCGGTACTGGTCCGCGGCCTGGGGGTTGGGGACCCCTGGTCTAAGGGTACAAAGTTTTAGGATAAATGAGTTGTGGCACTTTGATGTACAACTTGGTGATTTTGTACTTGAAATTTGTTAAAAAGGTAGATCTTAAATCGCCACAAAAAATGGTAATTATGTGAGGTGATGGATATGTTAATTAGCTTGAGTGTGGTGATCATTTCTGAATGTGTATATATATCGTAATATCAATTTGTGCACCTTAAATATATACGTTTAATTCCTATTTGTCAATTATACCTCAGTAAAGCTGGAAACAAACAAACAAAAACTGACCTGAACTGACTGTCTTACAGGTATGAGAGAATTGAAATTCCAATTCATATTGTACCTCATGTAACCATTGGGAAAGTGTGCCTTGAGTCAGCAGTTGAGCTGCCCAAGATCCTGTGCCAAGAGGAGCAGGATGCGTATAGGAGGATCCACAGGTAGAGAGCCTCGCTGCTCCTCTTCCCAGTTCTCGGGCCTGGTCCCTGTTCTCCTCTCCTGTCCTTTCATCTTCAGCAGCTCAAGCTGTGAGCCCCCTTTCCTTTCAGCTCTCTGTGAGAAAGTCATCACATGTCTCACCCTGTATGATAACAATCTCTTTAACACTTGTTTCTCTCCTGGTGCACTTTGGATCCTTCTGGGGCAAAGACACTTTTTTTAGTTGTTAAAAATAACATCTTAGTAGCCCTGTTGCCAAGTACTGTGTACTATAGGAAGGCTTCAGCGAGAGACAATAATTTCAAAATTATTTCTTTGAATTATCTCAACGTTCTGAATAAAATTATATCCCCCCAAATCATGAAAAATGGAACAATAATGGGAAGTTCAATGATACATATTTATCTAATCTGGTTGGCAGAGGTCTGTAGCAGACCACTGCCAAACGGATTAGATGAACTGCTGCTTTGCTACTAACCTAAACTATTTTATCCCTTTAGCCTTACACATCTGGACTCAGTAACCAAGATCCATAATGGCTCAGGTAAGATTTTTTTTCTCGAGTACAGGCAGTGAAATACTCACATGACAGAAGCAAATTTAGTTGAAGTGACTGAAGTGATGAGTACAAATTACCCATGAGTTTTCTTTCCCAAGAGCTTTGCCATTCACTAATCCTGCTCCCAACTTTTCTATTGAATCCTGTGGACCACTGAATACTATACATGACTGGACACATTTAACACCAGTTCTCAGGAAGACAGGGAGGGCCCCGATTTGTCTGCAAGTTTCCATAGTGTAACACGCCTACTGTGGCTGATTTCAAACAACTAACATGGCCGTAACCAGTTTGCAAACTTCCTGAAATTTCAACAGTTGGCTCTTGTGAGCCGGTTTCCAGCATATCAGTACCAGCCTATTGTAGTGGGAGTTGAAAGAGATGGCTAGACAGACAGACAGACATAAAGGGGAGCGCATGAGGGAGATCTTTTCATGTAAATAAATATATAAGGAATTCCTATACAAGGCCAAGGATTTCTGCTCAATACAATATACACACTAAATCACTTTTCCCAACATACACACCTACCCATCCACACCTTCTGACTAACCCTGACTCCCAGGCCATTCTGGCAAAGTCACTAGGAAGGAAGAAAAGGAGGCTTCCAAGTATTATAGGCAAGTACTTTGAGAGAAAAAGACAGAGCTGGCTTGGTTTATCTGTCCCATCATTTTTATCTGGAGGTAAAACATGGCAAAGAGTTAATAATATAAGGTAATATATGATATGTAGCCATACTCTAAAGCCACAGCAATTAAAAAATATATATTGATAATTCAAACATGGACAGATAAATCAGTAGAACTGAATACAGCCCATGTATACATATTTAAGAATTTATATCTAAGAAAGATGTCACTTCAAATCAATCTTAAAAAGGATGGATTGTTCACTAAATAGTGTTGGGACAGTTCATTTGTTTCTTAGTTTATACTTCTATTTCCATATGGGAAAAAAATAAATTCCTACTTAATGCCCTACACAAAAAATAAATTCCAGATATATTTAAACTTCTACTATTAAATACAGTACAACCACTTTGGAAAGAGATTGACAATTACAACTACCAAATGTCCCACCAGTTCCTCTCCTAGGCATATACCCCAAAGAGTTGAAAACAGGTGTTCAAACAAAAACTTGTATAGGAATGTTTGTAGCAGCATTATTCACAATAGCCAGAAAGTGGGAACACCCAATTGTCTGTCAGTGGGTGAATGGATAAACAAAGTGTGATCCATCCATACAACAAGGTATTGCTCAGCAATGGAAAGAACACACTACTGATACATGAACAACCTGGATGAATCTCATTATGCCAACTGAAAGAGGCATCACACACAGTGCTACATACTCTATAGTGCCATTTATATGGAATTTAAGAGTAGGCTAAACTAACCTATGGTGACAGCAAATGGGTCAGTAGCTGCTGTGGCCCAAGGTGAAGGGGCACTGGCTGCAGAGGGAACCCAGAAGGGCCTCTGGGCTGATGGAAATGGCCTGTATCTTGACTGGAGGGTGGTTAAAAGGGGTATGCATTTGTCAAAACTCACTGAACTGTACCCTTAAAGTGGGGTCATTTATTGTCTGTAAATTATACCTCAATAAAGCTCATTAAAAGTTAAAAAAAATACAGGAGGAAAATATAAGGAAGTCACAAAAGACTGACTAAGAATTAAAGACTTTTATAGAGCCCTACAGAAAAATCAAATTGTTCATAATAATATATAAAAGAAGTATGGATTAAGATAAAGTCATCAGGTTTTCTCCTTTTCTTTCAACAAAGATTAAATTGACAGAGAATTAGATGAGGATGTGAGGGAAGTGACCACTCCCATATACTGTTCCTGGAGGTATAATTTTTAAATATATGTGAACTTGAATCTAGCAATTCCACTTCGAAAAATGTATCCTTAAAAAATTTGTAGGAAAAGTGTGCAAAAATAAAGGGATATTAATCGCAGTCTTTATAATAGCAAAAAATTGGATGCCACTGAAAGGTCCATCAATAGAAGACTTATTAAATTGGTACATCCATTCTGATGAATACTGTACAGCTGTTAAGAAGGAAAGGTAGATCTTTATCAACACAGGAAGGTGTCTATGGCTTATTGTTATGTGAGGTAAAAGTAACATCCAAAATCATACAGTTTTTTTAACTTTATTTAAAAAAAATTGGGCTTCCCTGGTGGCGCAGTGGTTGAGAATCTGCCTGCCAGTGTAGCGGACACGGGTTCGACCCCTGGTCTGGGAAGATCCCACATGCCGTGGAGCAACTGGGCCCGTGAGCCACAACTACTGAGCCTGCGCGTCTGGAGCCTGTGCTCCACAATAAGAGAGGCCGCGACAGTGAGAGGCCCGCACACCGCGATGAAGAGCGGCCCCTGCTCGCCGCAACTAGAGAAAGCCCTCACACAGAAACGAAGACCCAACACAGCCAAAAATAAATAAATAAATTTATTTAAAAATTATATATATATATAGCACTCTGAGGTCGATAATAACAAAAAAAAACCCCACAGATTCCAAGGCCTGTCTTAAGAGAGTTTGTAATTCAGTGATGTGAAAGTGGGGCCCCCAAATCTGTTTTTCAAAAAAAAAATTTTTTTAACATCTTTACTGAGTATAACTGCTTTACAAATGTTGTGTTAGTTTCTGCTGTATAACAAAGTGAATCAGCTATATATATACATATATCCCCATATCTCTTCCCTCTTGCTTCTCCCTCCCGCCCTCCCTATCCCACCCCTCTAGGTGGTCACAAAGCACCGAGCTGATCTCCCTGTGCTATGTGGCTGCTTCCCACTAGCTATCTGTTTTACATTTGGTAGTGTATATATGTCCATGCCACTCTCTCTCTTCGTCCCAGCTTACCCTTCCCTCTCCCCGTGTCCTCAAGTCCACTCTCTACACCTGTGTCTTTATTCCTGTCCTGCCCCTAGGTTCATCAGAACCATTTTTATTCAAAAGTATATATACATATGCACACAGGTTCACACACATATACATATATCTTGGAAGGTATACTTCACAATTCTACAGTGGTCATTTTAATAAGTCATGTATCATAAGAGAGAAAAAGATATTTCCATTAGGCAGAATTTGTTTTAAAAAGAGGGCCACAGAATCTCCGTCTTACCGTGAAGCTGAACATTCCTAGGAAGACGTGAAAGGTGATCACTCCCTTCATCTCTCTGCTTTTTCCTCATTTTAAAAGAGAAGCTTTCAGGTGAGTTGCATTAATGTATTCTTCAATGTATGTAACACTTGGTAAGCAATTTTCTTTCTGAACTCGTGAAAAATTAAGTTGCAGAAGACAGAGTTCTAGCTCACTGGGAAGCTATGTTCATTCACAGTGAGAAGGTCTGAGAGCTGGGGAAAGAGACTCTTCTGTAGCTCTTACCCTTTTGCTATGGAAGTAAAAAGCTGGATATCTTTCTGCTCTCTGCATAGCAAGGCTTCCGTCTGGCTTATGGATCCAGGGATGTTCAGGATGGCCTCCGAATAGGTATCCTCTTTGCTCAGCTCTCCTGCCTTTCCCCTGGCTGCCCATACAAAGTTGTCTGCCAGTTCTACTTCTGCACTTTTTCTGTGTTCTCCTCCTTCCCCCTCTTTCTGTAATCATTGTTGGGCGCTACTGGTGGTGGATTGTTATCTCTGTTTTTCCTATTGAAGTGTTTACCAAGAACCTGTGCAGTCAGATGTCGGCAGTCAGCGGGCCTCTACTGCAGTGGCTGGAGGACAGACTGGAGCAAAACCAACAGCATTTGCAGGAGTTGCAACAAGAAAAGGAAGAGCTTATGCAAGAACTTTCTTCTTTAGAATAAAGCAGGAGACAAAATGGGGTAAAAAACTTTTGTTTTCCAATTTGTGTATTAAACATGGTCTGAAAATTCATATACAGGAGATGTGTAGGCAGACGATGGAGCAGATCCTTTTATATCCCCATGGGTGCGTTTTATGCATACGATAAACAAACATAAGATGTCTTCCTAAAAGTTTCATTAGGGCCTAATGAACCCTCCTACCTGGAACCGGCCTACAAAGAGCATATGCAGGGTGATTTAAGTAGAATATGAAAGTTTTTTTTAAAGGCTATGCAAGTTACATTGGCAAGGATATCCTGTAATAAAATGTCTGGGGAGCATATTTCAAGTGTTTATTTTGTCTCTAGAATAAGCTAAAGGGATAAGTATTTCATGTTCAGTTTTGTAGTTATGATGCTGATGTTGGACAAATAAGTACACAAGGGTTAGTGGGATGAAGTGAAGGTGACTCATCAGCACCCCACCTCTATTCTTTACCCCCATTGAGAGGCATATGTCTTATGTCTTCCTTCTTGATCTCTAAAATAGGTATTCTGAGATACCTAGCAAAGGTTGAATCTATGTGGGTGCTCTTTGTAACCAAAAACATGAGTTCTAGCATATTTGGCTCTGAAGCAAATTCCTACTGAGCAGATCCTATTTCCCTAAGAATTTCCAGTATAATATAAATGTGTTTTTCCAGAAACATTCAGGACTTAGGATGTAACAAAAATAATGCTTTAAAAAGTTCTGTTGCAAGCTTCTTACCATGTGTAACCACAAATGCTAAGTGTGTCTTCAGAAAAGAGCTAAGCCTACTGCAGACCAGAAATTAAAGTGGGAATTGGAGGAGTTAGAAAGAAAGAAAACAAAGAAAGCCCCAATCCCAACAACAGTGACAAAGGGTTGGTTTTGTTTTTGTTTTTTCTTCTTGTTTCTCCCTAAATTATTGTTTTTCAAATTTCAAAGTACAGTCCAGAACTACATGCACCATAATCATTTGGAGGCCAAACTTCAACTCTGGGAGTGGAACCCAGAAATGTTCATGAACTCCCCTAGGGCATATGTAGTGTAAATGTTGTATTTTCCCTAATTTCCCACAGCCACAGTTCTTCTCTATTCTTTTCTTTCCCTGTAGGAAGGATGAAAATATCCAGGTGTAAAATTAATTAAGCCAAATCAATTTTGAAGAAGAAAAATTTGGAAGACTCACATTACCTGACTTCAAGACTTACTATAAACCTACAGTAATCAAGACAGTGTGGTATATGCGCAACTGATTTTGACAAAGGTACAAAAGCAATTCAGTGGAGGAAGGATAGTCTTTTCAACAAATGATGCTGGTGCAGTTGGCAAAATGAATTTTGACCTAAACTGCATACATTATACAAAAATTAATCGAAAATGTATCATGAACTTAGATGTAAGATGTAAAACTTTCAGGAAAAAAAATCATAGAAAGATCTTTAGGATCATGGGCTAGGCAACAGGTTCTTCTTGGCCTTCATCCCAGAAGCACAATTGTGAAAGGAAAAAGCTGATACTGTATATTGGACTGCATCAAAATGAAAAACTTTTGCTCTGTCAAAAATTTAAGAGGAGGAAGTTATTGAGAGAAATTACTTGCAAACCATTTATCTAGAATAAAGTCAAGAGTAAAAAACAAACAATCCAATTAGAAAATGAGCAGAAGACATGAATAGACATAGCACTAAAGAGGGTGTATCGAAGGCAAGCAAGCACAGGAAAAGATATTGAACTTCATTAGTCATCAGGGAATGCAAATTAAAACCACAGTGAATTATAACTACATACTTATCAGAATGGCTAAAGAAAAAACAGTGAAAATACCAGATGCTGTTGAGCATACAAACTGGATGTCTCATACATTGCTGAACAGAATGTAAAATGTAAGCCACTCTGAAAAGAAGAGTTTAAAAATTTCTAATAGAGTTAAACATACATGTACTTTATTACCCAGCAATTGTTGTCCTGGACATTTATCCCAAAGAAATGAAACCTATTTTGGCACAGAAACTTCTATACAGACATTCTTGGCAGTATCATTTGTAATAGCCCCAAACTGGAAACAACCCAGATGACCTGCAGTTGCGTGTGTGGTTAAACCACACCATGCAATACTACTCTGCAATGAAAAGGAACAGACTGTTGATACACACGACTTGGATGGACCTCAAGGGTATAATGATGAATGAAAAACAGC
Source organism: Stenella coeruleoalba (assembly GCF_951394435.1). Classification (NCBI taxonomy): domain Eukaryota; kingdom Metazoa; phylum Chordata; class Mammalia; order Artiodactyla; family Delphinidae; genus Stenella; species Stenella coeruleoalba. The sequence continues at coordinate 123,058,529 of NC_137152.1, forward strand.
CAGTCTTAAAAGCTCACATACTGTATGACTGCATTTGTATGAATTCTTGAAATGACAAAATTACAGAAGTGAAGAACAGATTCATGGTTGACAGGGATAGGGACTGGAGGGGGTATGGGATATGGGTGACTATAAAGGGATAACACAATGAATTCCTTTGTGCTGATGGAACAGTTCTGTATCTTGATTGTGGTGTTTATTACATGAATCTATATCTGTGCTAAAACTACATAGGCCTACACACACCCACAAATGAATGCATGTAAAATTTGGTGAAACCAAATAAGGTCTATAGTCTAGTTAGCAGTATTCTACCATTGTCAATATGTTGGTTTTGAAGATGTACAATAGTTATGTGTAAGATCTTACCACTGGAGGAAACTGGGTGAAGGGCACATGGGACTCCCTGTACTATTTTTGCAACTTCCTGTTAATCTATAATCATTGCAAAATAAAAAGTTGTAAGTATTAAATAAGGAACTAGGAGGTATGGTACGTATTTTGTGTAATAAGAAAAGAGTGATAAAATCTGAGGGGGAATAAAATGATTTGAATATTTTTACAGACAAACCTTCTGCACATGTCCCTTCTAAGCTATTTACATTGACAGAGTTATGGCAATTTGAAATTCTTTTTCTAACCTGATAATTCGAGTTGTAATCTGTAAAATAGGATGTGGGGAGAGGAGGCAGGTACATGGAAGTGTCAAAGTACCTGGTGGCTGAGGAAGCAGGGCTGGGATTACTGCATGAGTGCCTTGGTGGGGGATATCTAGTGGAAACTGTTGTGCGGCCAGCAATCAGGTACATTAAACAAGTAAGTCAACTGATGGAGCAAATAAGTAAATGTATTGAGGAAAGTGGAAGCTAGGTTTGTCAGTGTCAGAGAAATTACTTATAAACATGAAAAGGGGAGGAGCTTCAAGATGGCAGAAGAGTAAGACGTGGAGATCACCTTCCTCCCCACAAATACGTCAGAAATACAGCTAAATGTGGAACAAACCCTACAGAACATCTACTAAATGCTGGCAGAAGAACTCAGACCTCCCAAAAGGCAAGAATCTCCCCACGTACCTGGGTAAGGCAAAAGAGAAAAGGAAAAACAGAGACAAAAGAATAGGGACGGGACCTGCACCTCTGGGAGGGAGCTGTGAAGGAGGAAAAGTTTCCACACACTAGGAAGCCCCTTCGCGGGCAGAGACTGTGGGTGGCGGAGGGGGAGGAACTTCGGAGCCACGGAGGAGAGCACAGCAACAGGGGTGCGGAGGGCAAAGTAAAGAGATTCCCGCACAGAGGATCAGGGCCGACCAGCACTCACCAGCCTGAGAGGCTCGTCTGCTCACCTGCCGGGGTGGGGCGGGGCTGGGAGCTGAGGCTCGGGCTTTGGAGGTCGGATCCCAGGGAGAGGACTGGGGTTGGCTGCGTGAACACAACCTGAAGGGGATCGTGTGCCACAGCTGGCCGGGAGGCAGTCCGGGAAAAAGTCTGGAACTGCCGAAGAGGCCATTGTTTCGGGGTGTGGGAGGAGAGGGGATTCAGAACACCGCCTAAATGAGCCCAAGATGGGCGTGAACCACGGCGATCAGCACAGACCCCAGAGACGAGCACGAGACGCTAAGGCTGCTGCTGCCGCCACCAAGAAGCCTGTGTGCGAGCACAGGTCACTCTCCACACCCCCTTCCCGGGAGCCTGTGCAGCCCGCCACTGCCAGGGTCCCGGGATCCAGGGACGACTTCCCCGAGAGAACGCACGGCGCGCCTCAGCCTGGTGCAACGTCACGCCGGCCTCTGCCGCCGCAGGCTCGCCCCGCATCTGTACCCCTCCCTCCCCCTGGCCTGAGTGAGCCAGAGCCCCCGAATCAGCGGCTCCTTTAACCCCGTCCTGTCTGAGCGAAGAACAGATGCCCTCATGCGACCTACACGCAGAGGCGGGGCCAAATCCAAAGCTGAGCCCCGGGAGCTGTGCGAACAAAGAAGAGAAAGGGGAATCTCTCCCAGCAGCCTCAGGAGCAGCGGATTAAAGCTCCACAATCAACTTGACGTACCTGCATCTGTGGAATACCTGAATAGACAACGAATCATCCCAAAATTGAGGCGGTGGACTTTGGGAACAACGATACAATTTTTTCCCCTTTTTCACTTTTTGTGAGTGTGTATGTGTATGCTTCTGTGTGTGATTTTGTCTGTATAGCTTTGCTTTTAGCTTAGCTTTTACCATTTGTCCTAGGTTTCTGCCTGTCCATTTGTTTTGTTTTGTTTTTTAAGTATAGTGTTTAGTGCTTGTTATCATTGGTAATTTATTTTTTGGTTTGGTTGCTGTCTTCTTTTTTTTCTTTCTATTACTTTTTGAATTTTTATTTAGTTTTTATTTTTATTTTCTTTTTTGGCAGTACACGGGCCTCTCACTGTTGTGGCCTCTCCCATTGCAGAGCACAGGCTCCGGACGCGCAGGCTCAGTGGCCATGGCTCACGGGCCCAGCCACTCCGTGGCATGTGGGCTCTTTCCGGACCAGGGCATGAACCCGTGTCCCCTGCATCAGCAGGCGGACTCTCAACCACTGCGCCACCAGGGAAGCCTACTTTTTGAAGTTTTTAAAAATTTTTTTTTGAATTTTATTTTTTTTTACAGCAGGTTCTTACTAGTCATCAATTTTATACACATCAGTGTATACATGTCAATCCCAATCGCCTAATTCATCACACCACCATCCCCACCCCCACCCCCCGCGGCTTTCCCCCCTTGGTTTCCATACGTTTGTTCTCTACATCTGTGTCTGGATTTCTGCCCTGCAAACCAGTTCATCTGTACCATTTTTCTAGGTTCCACATATATGCGTTAATATACGATATTTGTTTTTCTCTTTCTGACTTCCTTCACTCTGTATGACAGTCTCTAGATCCATCCACGTCTCTACAAATGACCCATTTTCGTTCCTTTTTATGGCCAAGTAATACTCCATTGTATATATGTACCACATCTTCTTTATCCATTCGTCTGTCGATGGGCATTTAGGTTGCTTCCATGACCTGGCTATTGTAAACAGTGCTGCAATGAACACTGGGGTGCATGTGTCTTTTTGAATTATGGTTTTCCCTGGGTATATGCCCAGTAGTGGGATTGCTGGGTCATATGGTAGTTCTATTTTTAGTTTTTTAAGGAAGCTCCATACTGTTCTCCATAGTGGCTGTACCAATTCACATTTCCACCAACTGTGCAAGAGGGTTCCCTTTTCTCCACACCCTCTCCAGCATTTGTTGTTTGTAGATTTTCTGATGATGCCCATTCTAACTGGTGTGAGGTGATGCCTCATTGTAGTTTTGATTTGCATTTCTCTAATAATTAGTGATGCTGAGCAGCTTTTCATGTGCTTCCTGGCCATCTGTATGTCTTCTTTGGAGAAATGTCTATTTAGGTCGTCTGCCCATTTTTGGATTGGGCTGTTTGTTTTTTTAATATTGAGCTGCATGAGCTGTTTATATATTTTGGAGATTAATCCTTTGTCAGTTGCTTCATTTACAAATATTTTCACCCATTCTGAGGGTTGTCTTTTCGTCTTGTTTATGGTTTCCTTTGCTCTGCAAAGCTTTTAAATTTCATTAGGTCCAATTTGTTTGTTTTTGTTTTTATTTCTGTTACTCTAGGAGGTGGATCAAAAAATATCTTGCTGGGCTTCCCTGATGGCGCAGTGGTTGAGAGTCTGCCTGCCGATGCAGGGGATACAGGTTCGTGCCCCGGTCCGGGAAGATCCCGCATGCCGCAGAGCGGCTGGGCCCATGAGCCATGGCCGCTGAGCCTGCGCGCCTGGAGCCTGTGCTCCGCAACAGGAGAGGCCACAACAGTGAGAGGCCTGCGTACTACAAAAAAAAAAAAAAAATCTTGCTGTGATTTATGTCAGTGTTCTTCCTATGTTTTCCTCTAAGAGATTTATAGTGCCTGGTCTTACATTTAGGTCTCTAATCCATTTTGAGTTTATTTTTGTCTATGGTGTTAAGGAGTGTTCTAATTTCATTTCTTTACATGTAGCTGTCCAGTTTTCCCAGCACCACTTATTGAAAAGACTGTCTTTTCTCCATTGTATATCCTTGCCTCCTTTATCCTAGATTAGTGGACCATAGGTGCGTGGGTTTATCTCTGGGCTTTCTATCCTGTTCCATTGATCTATATTTCTGTGTTTGTGCCAGTACCATATTGTCTCAATTACTGTAGCTTTGTAGTATAGTCTGAAGTCAGGGAGTCTGATTCCTCCAGCTCTGTTTTTCTTCCCTTAAGACTGCTTTGGCAATTCGGGGTCTTTTGTGCTTCCATACATATTTTAAGATTTTTTGTTCTAGCTCTGTAAAAAATGACATTGGTAATTTGATAGAGATTGCATGAATCTGTAGATTGCTTTGAGTAGTACAGTCACTTTCACAATACTGATTCTTCCAATCCAAGAACATGGTATATCTCTCCATCTGTTGGTATCATCTTTAATTTCTTTCATCAGTGTCTTATAGTTTTCTGCATACAGGTCTTTTATCTCCCTAGGTGTGTTTATTCCTGGGTATTTTATTCTTTTTGTTGTAATGGTAAATGGGAGTGTTTCCTTAATTTCTCTTTCAGATTTTTCATCATTAGTATATAGGAATGCAAGAGATTTCTTTGCATTGATTTTGTATCCTGCTACTTTACCAAATTCATTGATTAGCTCTAGTAGTTTTCTGGTGGCATCTTTAGGATTCGCTATGTATAGTATCATGTCAGCTTCAAACACTGATACTTTTACTTCTTCTTTTCCGATTTGTATTCCTTTCTTTTCCTTCCTTGATTGCCGTGGCTAGGACTTCCAAAACTATGTTCAATAATAGTGGTGAGAGTGGACATCCTTGTCTTGTTCCTGATCTTAGAGGAAATGCTTTCAGTTTTTCACCATTGAGAATGATGTTTGCTGTGGGTTTGTCGTATATGGCCTTTATTATGTTGAAGTAGGTTCCCTCTGTGCCCACTTTCTGGAGAGTTTTTATCATAAATGGGTGTTGAATTTTGTCAAAAGCTTTTTCTGCATCTATTGAGATGATCATATGGTTTTTATTCTAAAATTTGTTAATATGGTGTATCACATTGATTGATTTGCCTATATTGAAGAATCCTTGCATCCCTGGGATAAATCCCACTTGATCATGGTGTATGATCCTTTTGATGTGTTGTTGGATTCTGTTTGCTTGTATTTGTTGAGGATTTTTGCATCTACATTCACCAGTTATATTGGACCGTAATTTTCTTTTTTTGTAGTATCTTTGTCTGGTTTTGGTATCAGGGTGATGGTGGCCTCATAGAATGAGTTTGGGAGTTTTCCTTCCTCTGCAATTTTTGGAAGAGTTTGAGAAGGATGGGTATTAGATCTTCTCTAAATGTTTGATAGAATTCACCTGTGAAGCCATCTGGTCCTGGACTTTTGTTTGTTGGAAGATTTTTAATCACAGTTTCAATTTCATTACTTGTGATTAGTCTGTTCATATTTTCTATTTCTTCCTGGTTCAGTCTTGGAAGGTTTTACCCTTCTAAGAATTTGTCCATTTCTTCCAGGTTGTCCATTTTATTGGCATAGAGTTGCTTGTAGTAGTCTCTTAGGATGCTTTGTATTTCTGCGGTGTCCGTTGTAACTTGTCCTTTTTTCATTTCTAATTTTATTGATTTGAGTCCTCTCCCTCTTTTTCTTAATGAGTCTGGCTAATGGTTTATCAATTTTGCTTATCTCCTCAAAGAACCAGCTTTTAGTTTTATTGATCTTTGCTACTGTTTTCTTTGTTTCTATTTCATTTATTTCTGCTCTGATCTTCATGATTTCTTTCCTTCTGCTAACTTTGGGTTTTGTTTATTCTTCTTTCTTTAGTTCTTTTAGGTGTAATGTTAGATTGTTTATTTGAGATTTTTCTTGTTTCTTGAGGTAGGCTTGTAGAGCTATAAACTTCCCTCTTAGAACTGCTTTTGCTGCATCCCATAGGTTTTGGATCATTGTGTTTTCATTGTCATTTGTCTCTAGGTATTTTTTGATTTCTTCTTTGATTTCTTCAGTGGTCTCTTCGTTGTTTAGTAACGTATTGTTTAGCCTCCATGTGCTTGGGTTTTTTACGTTTTTCCCCTTTAACTGATTTCTAATCTCATAGCATTGTGGTCAGAAAAGATGCTTGATATGATTTCAACTTTCTTAAATTTACTGAGGCTTGATTTGTGACGCAAGATGTGATCTATCCTGGAGAATGGTCCATGAGCACTTGAGAAGAAAGTGTAATCTGCTGTTTTGGAATGGAATGTCCTATAAATATCAATCAAATCTATCTGGTCTATCATGTCATTTAAAGCTTCTGTTTCCTTATTAATTTTCTGTTTGAATGCTCTGTCCATTGGTGTAAGTGAGGTGTTAAAGTCCCCCACTATTATTGTGTTACTGTCGATTTCCTCTTCTATAGCTGTTAGCAGTTGCCTTATGTACTGAGGTGCTCCTATGTTGGGTGCATATATATTTATAATTGTTATAGCTTCCTCTTGGATTGATCCTTTGATTATTACGTAGTGTCCTTCCTTGTCTCTTGTAACATTCTTTATTTTAAAGTCTATTTTATCTGATATGTGTATAGCTACTCCAGCTTTCTTTTGATTTCCATTTGCATGGAATATCTTTTTCCATCCCCTCACTTTCAGTCTGTATTTGTCCCTAGGTCTGAAGTGGGTTTCTTGTAGACAGCATATACATGGGCCTTGTTTTTATATCCATTCAGCAAGCCTGTGTCTTTTGGTTGGAGATTTTAATCCATTCATGTTTAAGGTAATTATCGATATGTAAGTTCCTATTACCATTTTCTTAATGTTATGGGTTTGTTTTTGTAGGTCCTTTTCTTCTCTTTTGTTTCCCACTTAGAGAAGTTCCTTTAGCATTTGTTGTAGAGCTGGTTTGGTGGTGCTGAATTCTCTTAGCTTTTGCTTGTTTGTAAAGCTTTTGATTTCTCCATCAAATCTGAATGAGATCCTTGCTGTGTAGAGTAATCTTGGTTGTAGGTTCTTCCCTTTCATCACTTTAAGTATATCATGCCACTTCCTTCTGGCTTGTAGAGTTTCTGCTGAGAAATCAGCTGTTAACCTTATGGGAGTTCCCTTGTATGTTAGTTGTCACTTTTCCCTTGCTGCTTTCACTAATTTTTCTTTGTCTTTAATTTTTGCCAATTTGATTACTATGTGTCTTGGCGTGTTTCTCCTTGGGCTTATCCTGTATGGACTCTCTGCGCTTCCTGGACTTGTGTGGGTATTTCCTTTCCCATGTTAGGGAAGTTTTCAACTATAATCTCTTCAAATATTTTCTCGGGTTCTTTCTCTCTCTATTCTCCTTCTGGGACCCCTATAATGTGAATGTTGTTGCGTTTAATGTTGTCCCAGAGGTCTCTTAGGCTGTATACATTTCTTTTCATTCTTTTTTCTTTATTCTGTTCCACAGCAGTGAATTCCAGCATTCTGTCTTCCAGGTCACTTATCCGTTCTTCTGCCTCAGTTATTCTGCTATTGATTCCTTCTAGTGTAGTTTTCCTTTCAGTTATTGTATTGTTCATCTCTGTTTGTTTGTTCTTTAATTCTTCTAGATCTTTGTTAAACATTTCTTTCATCTTCTCGATGTTTGCCTCCATTCTCTTTCCGAGGTCCTGGATCACCTTCACTATCATTATTCTGAATTCTTTTACTGGAAGATTGCCTATCTCCATTTCATTCAGTTGTTTTTCTGTGGTTTTATCTTGTTCCTTCACCTGGTACATAGTCCTCTGCCATTTCATCTTGTCTCTTTTTCTGTGAATGTGGTTTTTGTTCCCCAGGCTGCAGGATTATAGTTCTTCTTGCTTCTGCTGTGTGCCCTGTGGTGGATGAGGCTATCTAAGAGGCTTGTGGAAGTTTCCTGATGGGAGGGACTTGTGGTGGGTAGAGCCGGCTGTTGCTCTGGTGGGCAGAGCTCAGTAAAACCTTCATCTGCTTCTCTGCTGATGGGTGGGGCTGTGTTCCCTCCCTGTTGGTTGTTTGGCCTGAGGCGATCCAAGCCTGGAGCCTACCTGGGCTCTTTGGTGGGGCTAATGGCGGACGCTGGGAGGGCTCATGCCAAGGAGTACCTCCCAGAACTTCTGCTGCCAGTGTCCTTATCCCTTGGCGAGCGACAGCTGCCCCCTGCCTCTGCAGGAGACCCTCCAACACTAGCAGGTAGGTCTGATCAGTCTCCTATGGGATCACTGCTCCTTCCCCTGTGTCCCAATGCACACACTACTTTGTGTGTGCCCTCCAGGAGTGGATCTCTGTTTCCCCCAGTACTGCCAAAGTCCTGCAATCAAATCCCGCTAGCCTTCAATGTCTGATTATCTAGGAATTCCTCCTCCCATTGCCAGACCCCCAGGTTGGGATGCCTGACGTGAGGCTCAGAACCTCCACTCCAGTGGGTGGACGTCTGTGGTATAAGTGTTCTCCAGTTTGTGAGTCACCCACTTAGCAGTTATGTGATTTGATTTTATTATGATAGCGCCCCTCCTACCATCTCATTGTGGCTTCTCCTTTATCTTTGCATGTGGAGTATCTTTCTGGGTGAGCTTGGTGTCTTCCTGTTGATGACAGTTCAGCAGTTAGTTGTGATTCTGGTGTTCTCAAAAGAGGGAGTGAGACAAAGAAAGAAAACTACAGGCCAATATCACTGATGAACATAGATGCAAAAATCCTCAACAAAATACTAGCAAACAGAATCCAACAGCACATTAAAAGGATCATACACCATGATCAAGTGGGGTTTATTCCAGGAATGCAAGAATTCTTCAATATACGCAAATCAATCAACGTGATGCACCATATTAACAAATTGAAGGAGAAAAACCGTATGATCATCTCAATAAATGCAGAAAAAGCTTTTGACAAAATTCAACACCCATTTATGATAAAAACCCTGCAGAAAGTAGGCATGGAGGGAACTTTCCTCAACATAATAAAGACCATATATGACAAACCCACAGCCAACATCATCCTCAATGGTGAAAAACTGAAAGCATTTCCACTAAGATCAGGAACAAGACAAGGTTGCCCACTCTCACCACTATTATTCAAGATAGTTTTGGAAGTCTTAGCCACAGCAATCAGAGAAGAAAAAGAAATAAAAGGAATCCAAATCGGAAAAGAAGTAAAGCTGTCACTGTTTGCAGATGACATGATACTATACATAGAGAATCCTAAAGATGCTACCAGAAAACTACTAGAGTGAATCAATGAACTTGGTAGAGTAGCAGGATACAAAATTAATGCACAGAAATCTCTGGCATTCCTATACACTAATGATGAAAAATCTGGAAGTGAAATTAAGATAACACTCCCATTTACCATTGCAACAACAACAAAAAAATATCTAGGAAGAAGCCTACCTAAGGAGACAAAAGACCTGTATGCAGAAAATTATAAGACACTGATGAAAGACATTAAAGATGATACAAATAGATGGAGAGAAATACCATGTTCTTCGATTGGAAGAATCAACATTGTGAAAATGATTCTACTACCCAAAGCAATCTACAGATTCAATGCAATCCCTATCAAACTACCACTGGCATTTTTCACAGAACTAGAACAAAAAATTTCACAATTTGTATTGAAACACAAAAGACCCCGAATAGCCAAAGCAATCTTGAGAAAGAAAAACAGAGCTGGAGGAATCAGGCTCCCTAACTTCACACTATACTACAAAGCTACAGTCATCAAGACAGTATGGTACTGGCACAAAAACAGAAATATAGATCAACAGAACAGGATAGAAAGCCCAGAGATAAACCCACGCACATATGGTCACCTTATCTTTGATAAAGGAGGCAAGAATATACAGTGGAGAAAAGACAGCCTCTTCAATAAGTGGTGCTGGGAAAACTGGACAGCTACATGTAAGAGAATGAAATTAGAACACTCCCTAACACCATACACAAAGATAAACTCAAAATGGATTAAAGACCTAAATGTAAGGCCAGACACTATCAAACTCTTAGAGGAAAACCTAGGCAGAACACTCTATGACATAAATCACAGCAAGATCCTTTTTGACCCACCTCCTAGAGAAATGGAAATAAAAACAAAAATAAACAAATGGGACCTAATGAAACTTAAAAGATTTTGCACAGCAAAGGAAACCATGAACAAGACCAAAAGACAACCCTCAGAATGGGAGAAAATATTTGCAAATGAAGCAACTGACAAAGGATTAATCTCCAAAATTTATAAGCAGCTCATGCAGCTTAATAACAAAAAAACAAACAACCCAATCCAAAAATGGGCGGAAGACCTAAATAGACATTTCTTCAAAGAAGATATACAGATTGCCAACAAACACATGAAAGAATGCTCAACATCATTAATCATTAGAGAAATGCAAATCAAAACTACAATGCGATATCATCTCACACTGGTCAGAGTGGCCATCATCAAAAAATCTAGAAACAATAAATGCTGGAGAGGGTGTGGAGAAAAGGGAACCCTCTTGCACTGCTGGTGGGAATGTGAATTGGTACAGCCACTATGGAGAACAGTATGGAGGTTCCTTATAAAACTAAAAATAGAACTACCATATGACCCAGCAATCCCACTACTGGGCATATACCGTGAGAAAACCATAATTCAAAAAGAGTCATGTACCACAATGTTCATTGCAGCTCTATTTACAATAGCTAGGACATGGAAGCAACCTAAGTGTCCATCATCCGATGAATGGATAAAGAAGATGTGGCACATAGATACAATGGAATATTACTCAGCCATAAAACTAAATGAAATCGAGTTATTTGTAGTGAGGTGGATGGACCTAGAGTCTGTCATACAGAGTGAAGTAAGTCAGAAAGAGAAAAACAAATACCGTATGCTAAGACATATATATGGACTATAAGGAAAAAAAAGGTCATGAAGAACCTAGGGGCAAGGTGGGAATAAAGACACAGATCTACTAGAGAATGGATTTGAGGATATGGGGAGGGGGAAGGGTAAGCTGGGACGAAGTGAGAGAGTGGCATGGACATATATACACTACCAAATGTAAAATAGATAGCTAGTGGGAAGCAGCCGCATAGCACAGGGAGATCAGCTCGGTGCTTTGTGACCACCTAGAGGGGTGGGATAGGGAGGGTGGTAGGGAGGGAGACGCAAGAGGGAAGAGATATGGGAACATATGTATATGTATAACTGATTCACTTTGTTATAAAGCAGAAACTAACATACCATTGTACCGCAATTATACTCTAATAAAGATGTTAAAAAACAACAAACAAACATATAAATCACCCTAAAAAAAAAAGAGGGAGTGAGAACATGTCCTTCTACTCCGCCATCTTGAACCTCTCTCAGCTGTATTTCTATATACTAATGGACTATCTGAAAAAGAAATTAAGAAGACATTCACATATACTATAGCATCAAAAAAATACTTAGGAGTAAATTTAGCCAAGGAGATGAAAGATCTTGTACACTGAAAACTATAAGATATTGATGAAAGAATTTTAAGAAGACACAAATAATTTGAAACATATCCTGTATCCATGAGGAATTCCCTGGCGGTCCTGTGGACAGGACTCTGCACTTTCACTGCTGAGGGCCCGGGTTCAATCCCTGATGGGGGAACTAAGATCCTGCAAGCCAAGTTTTGCGGCCAAAAAAAAAAGAATTATATCATACCCTGTGTTCATGGATTGGAAGAATGAATGTTGTTAAAATGATCATAATACCTAAAGTGATGTACAGATTTAATTCAATCCCCATCAAAATTGCAATGGCATTTTCCACAGAAATAGAAGAAAACAATCCTAAAAATCATGTGGAACCACAAAAGACCCCAAATGGCCAAAGTAATCCTGAGCAAGAACAAAGCTGGGGGCTTCCTGATTTCAAATGATATTACAATTCCACAGTAATCAAAACACTATGGCACTGGCATAAAAACAGACACACAGACCAATGGAGTAGAATAGAGTACAGGAATAAACCCACACATACACAGTCAACTAATATTTGACAAGGGAGCCAAGAATGCACAATGGGGAAAGGATAGTCTTTTCCACAGGTGGTGTTGAGAAAACTAGATATCTACATGCAAATGAATGATACTGGACCACTGTCTTACACCATACACAAAAATTAACTCAAATGAATTAAATACTTAAATGTAAAACCTGAAAGCATAAAACTCCTAGAATTAAACCTAGGTGGATGCTCCTTGACATCCACCTGGGCAATGACTTTTTAGACTTGACACCAAAAGCAAAAGCAACAATAGCAAAAATAAACAAGTGGGACTACATCAAACTAAAAAGCTATACTGCAATGGAAATCATCACCAAAATGAAAAGTCAACCCACAGAATGTGAGAAGGTATTTGTATACCATATATCTGCTAAGAGTTTAGTACCCCAAATATATAAGGAACTTATACAACAATAGCAAAAAAACCCACAAACAACCTAATTTAAGAATAGGCCTGAGACCTGAATAAACATTTTTCCAAAGAAGATATACATATGACCTACAGGCACATAAAGAGATGCTCAACATTGCAAATCATCAAGGAAATGCAAATCAAAACCACAATAAGATTATCACCTCACACCTGTCAGGATGGCTATTATCAAAAAGACAACAAATAACAAGTGTCAGCAAGGATGTGGACAAAAGGGCACCCTCGTGCAGTGTTGATGGGAATATAAACTGGTACAGCCATTATGTAAAAAAGTATGAAGTTTCTTCAAAAAATTAAAAATAGAACTACCATATGATCCAGCAATCCAACTTTTGGGTATATACCCGTAGAAATGAAGTCAGGATCTCAAAGATATATGCATTCCCATTTTTATTGCAGCAATATTCACAACAGTCAAGATATGGAAACAATCTAAATTCCATTGACAGATGAATAAAGAAAATGTGTGTGTACATATATATATATATAATATATTTTATATATATATAAAATACAGCCATTAAAAAGAAGGAAATTCTGCCATTTGTGACAACATGGATATACCTCAAGGATATTATGCTAACTAAGTGAAATAAGCCAAGCACAGAAGGACAAATAATGTATGATCTCACTTATATGTGAAATCTGAAAATGTTGAACTTATTTAACCAGAAAGTAGAATGATGTTTGCCGGGGGCTGGGGGGTGGGGGAAATGGGGAGAAGTTGGTCAAAGGGTACAAATTTTCAGTTATAAGATGAATTCATTTAAAAAAAAGATGAATGAGTTCTAGTGATCTAATATACAGCATTGTGAACACAATTAATAATACTGTACACTTGAAATTTGCTAAAATAATAGATCTCAAGTGTTCTAACCACAGAAAATATTTTAAGTATGGAGGTGATGGATGTGTTGACTGTGGTGATCATTTCACAATGTATACATATATTAAATCCTCATCTTGTACACCTTAAAAGAAAACATCATGTTGGGACTTCTCTGGTGGCGCAGTGGTTAAGAATGCACCTGCTAATGCAGGGGACACGGGCTCGAGCACTGGTCCGGGAAGATCCCACATGCCGTGGAGCAACTAAGCCCGTGTGCCACAACTACTGAAGCCTGAGTGCCCTAGAGCCCGCTTGCTGCAACTACTGAGTCCGCATGCTGCAACTACTGAAGCCCACGTGCCTAGAGCCTGTGCTCCGCAACAAGAGAAACCACCGCAATGAGAAGCCAGCACACTGCAATGAAGAGTAGCCCCCACTCGCCACAACTAGAGAAAGCCCACGTGCAGCAATGAAGACCCAACGCAGCCAAAAATAAATAAAATTTTAAAATAATAATAAATAAAAATGTGTCTTTAAAAAAAAGAAAACATCTTGTTGTACAACCTAAATATATACAATTTTTATTTGTTAATCATATCTCAGTAAAGCTGAAGAAAAAGATAAACTCAATCAAAAAATTAGCAAAGGATCAGAATAGACATTTCTCCAAAGGAGATACACAAATTGCCAATAAGCACATGAAAAAATTCTTCTAAGTCATTAGTCATCAGGGAAATGTAAATGAAAACCACAAAGAGATACCACTTCCAACCCACTCAGATGGCTATAATCAAACAAATGGAAAACAAATATTGGCAAGGATGTGTAGAAATTGGTACCCTCATACACTGCTGGTGGGGTTGTAAAATGGTTCAGCCACTATGGAAAATAGTTTAGTAGTTCCTTACAAAGTTCAACACAGAATTTCCATATGAACATGCAATTCCACGCTTAGGTATGTACCTAAAAGAAGTGAAAACAGGTATTGAAAGAAATACTTGCATGTGAAGCAGTATTCACAATAGTTCAAAAAGGGAAACAGCCCACGTGTTCATGAATGAACAAATAAACTGTAGTATATCCACACAATGGAATATTATTTGGCCATAATAAGAAATGAAGTACTGATTCATGCTACAACATGAATGAAGCTGTCATATATTATGCTAAGTGAAGGAGCCCAGTCCCCAAAGTCCACATATTGACTGAGTCCTTTTATATGAAATGTTCAGAATAGGAAAATCTTCAGAGACATAAAGTAGAATAGTGATTGACTAGGGATGGGAGGTTTAGGTGGAAATGAAGAGTGATGGCTAATGAGTGTGGGGTTTCTTTTTAAGGTGGTGAAAATGTTGTAAATTGATCTTGGTGCTGGTCATACAACTCTGAATACACTAAAAACTACCAACTTGTAGACTAAATGGGTGAATGGAATGATATGTGAATTAAATACCAACAAAGCTACTTGAGAAAACATGCTCTGAAAGGACAGAAGTGATATCAAAGTAATGTGTGTGCCTTTCTAAACCAACTTCAACGTTCTTTAAAGTAATACATAAACATACAGCACTCAGTGAATTAAGAATATTTGACATCTATACAAAATTACACAGGAAGAAGCAGAAAAATGTTACTGATACCAAAGAGAAAAATAAGTCAATAGAAACAGAGCCAGAAGGAATTGGTTGATAAGCATATATTCTTGATAGTTATTATGATATCCTCAAGGGTTTAAAGGAAAATGTGAACATAATGAGGAGAGCATTGAAAGATAAAAAGAGTCAAATGGAAATTCTAGAGATGAAAAATACCTTACTGAAAATGCAAACTGTCCTAAATGGGATTAAGAGAAGATAATCTGCAAAAGAAAAGATCAGTGAACTTGACGACATAGCAAAAGAAAGTCTGCAACGTAAAGTGCAGGGGGGAAAAAGGCTGTTAAAAATGCAAATGGGGCTTCCCTGGTGGCGCAGTGGTTGAGAGTCCGCCTGCCGATGCAGGGGACACGGGTTCGTGCCCCAGTCCGGGAAGATCCCACATGCCGTGGAGCGGCTGGGCCCGTGAGCCATGGCCGCTGAGCCGGCGCATCCGGAGCCTGTGCTCCTCAATGGAAGAGGCCACAACAGTGAGAGGCCCGCGTACCGCAAAAAAAAAAAAAAGAAAAAGAAAAAAATGCAAATGAACAGAGTCTCAGTCACTGGTGATACAATATTAATAACAGTAATACACATGTAATGGAACACTGCATCGAACAGTAGAAAAATATGTGGTTTTCAAGGGTACACAGAAGATTTACCTTTTAGAGCATATATTCTGTTCTATAAAATAAATCTCAACAAAATTTAAAAGATTTAAATAATAAGAAACATGTTCTTTGACAACAACAAAAGCAGTACTTAACTCTAAAGTCCTATATTATAAAAGAAGAATCTTAAATAAGTTAAGCTAATGTCCTTAAGAAACCAGAAAGTGAAGAGCAAAATAAACTGCAAGCAAGTAGAAGCAATGGAATAATATAGATAAATACGAGCAGAAATCAGTGACATAGAAAAGAGAATATAGAGAAAATCAGTGAAAGCAAAAGGTGGTTCTTTGAGAGGATCAATAAAATTGATAACTGTCTAGCCAGATATACCAAGAAAAAAAAAAGAGAGAGAGAGAGAAGACATACATTAACAGTACCAGGAAAGAGAGAAGTAACGTCACTGCAGATTCCAGGGATAAAAGGAATAGTATGAACAAGTCTATGGACTTCGGTATGTGATGCTGGGTGAAGGGTTGCAGGACATGGACTCGGGCAGCATACAGTTCCCATCACACGTGACGGAAGCCTCCCTAACGAGGCCACGTCAAGGATTTCCAAAGCACTATCACAGGACCGCTTGACTTCCCAAGACCTGAAGATCTCGAGATCTTTCACCTGGAGTCCCCAACATGTCCCTCTTTCTCATGATATTCATTCAATAGTGGTTATTTTCTTACTGAGCGTCTACCATGCCAAGGGTCTGCGTTAGCGCCCCGCCCCCCAGATGCTCCGTCCCACGTGGGATCCTGTCCCCTGAACCCGCTTCTCCGGCCCCGGCGCCTTGTGACGTCACGTCTCACCTCATAATTATGCAGGCGTGCGTCAGGCGGCACGAGGACAGAGTTGCCTGGCGAACACCACCTGCGGGGCCAGGCCTTTCTTCCGTTACGTCGCGCGCCCATTTAGTCGTTCGCCGTGCTGGTCCCGGATCAGTCCGCCGGCCCAGAAGAGGAGGGGCCAGCCTTCGTGGCCATTACCCTCGTAGCTGGCGGCTGGCGACGCACGCATGGGGTCGTCCGCATCCAAGGCTGCCCTCAGAGCGACCACCGACGAGCCCTCCGAGCCCGGGCCGAAACACCTGGCAGGTGAGTAGGCCCCGGTACGGCGCCGTCTCCGCACCTCTAACGGCTGCGGCTTGCGGCCTCCCAGCCCCTCCCCCACGCCCCTCCCCCACGCCCCCACGCCCCTCCCCCACGCCCCTCCCCCACCACGACCCCCGCAGTGTACTTCGGGGGGGGGGTGGCGGGGGGCCTTTGATTGAGTCTGGAACACAACCACTGGCCTCTTTAACTCCAAGCATCTAACTCTTTACCAGTTCCTCATGTACCTTAGGACGGCATTAAATATCATGTAACATGTCAGTACAAATTGTAGTACTCGTAATGAAGAAAATGTTTTGGATTATTCCCTTTGTCACTTCTCTGAGATTTGATTGCATCTGTATTTAAGTTAAAGTTACCAATTTTGGTTTTGAAAGTTATTTCTCAGTCTGTATTTTAATGCTCGTCACTGTCTCTAATTTAGCTCTAATCCAGTACATAAATGGAACAAATAGGAGTGTGAAACATCTGGCTGATATTCTTTATGAGAAAACTGGGAGCAGCAGCTGGGTGGTGGTGTTCAAAGCCCTGATTACTGTGCATCACCTTATGGTGCATGGAAATGAGGTGAGCATGGCATCTATTCAAAGGCTAGTCATTTCCTTACTTTTATGACAAAGGACTTTCAGTACACAGTTGCTGAATATGCTTAGTTTGTCAAGGACTTACTACATTTGTTTTAAATGGAGAAAACTGATGCTCTCTTTTATTTTAAAGATGGTTATCGGTTTTTATCCTACCTCTTTTGCTTTCATTAGTGACAAGTGGGGGAAGTACGTAGCGGTAGATATTAAAAAACAAATTTTTCCATTCTTACTTATGAATATATCTTTGCAATCGTATTTAAAGTATATTATTTTAACCACTGGATAATAAAGTGGATAATAGAGTGGCTATTTCTCTCAATTCTTTAGATGATTTAGACCAAAAAAAGAGAAAACCCTCAAAAATGTATTGCTGCATAACTGCTTTACTTTACCAGGTAAAGTAAAGCAGAGTTATTACAGCATCACCTCAAGAGCTCTCCCCACACACACTTTTTGTGTTTTACAGAACAACTGAAATGTTCTACAACATTAAATTACTTATTATTTTCTACTTTAAATTAACTTTTGTCTCAGTAACCTTTGCATTAAAAAAATAAGATTTAGAAATTGATTGCGGTTTGAAACTTATTAAGAAGCAACAGTGATTACACAGTATGGTATTGGTAAAAATAAACATATATATATAAAGGGAATGTAATAGATCAGAAGTAGAACTGTACTTATATGGGAGCTTGCTGGCACTAAAAACGTGGGGGAAAGTATGCAATTTAAAATAAAGCCTTTTGGTACAAATAACATCCCTATGGAAAAAATAGAATGAGATCTTTATATTACTCCATATAAAAATAAATTCCACATGAATGAAATATCTATAAATGCAAAAATCTAAATTTAAAATTGAAGAAAATGTAGGAGAATATGCTTATGACATTTTATTTTTTAAAGAAGATGTTGGGAGTAGGAGTTTATTAATTAATTTTATTATTTATTTTTGCTGTGTTGGGTCTTCGTTTCTCTGCGAGGGCTTTCTCTAGTTGTGGCAAGCGGGGACCACTCTTCATCGCAGTGCATGGGCCTCTCACTGTCGTGGCCTCTTGTTGCGGAGCACGGGCTCCAGACGCACAGGCTCAGTAGTTGTGGCTCATGGGCCTAGTTGCTCTGCAGCATGTGGGATCCTCCCAGACCAGGGCTCGAACCTGTGTCCCCTGCATTAGCAGGCAGATTCTCAACCACTGCGCCACCAGGGAAGCCCTGCTTATGACATTTGAGTAGGGAAGACACCATAAAGTTGCAATAAGATGTTTGCAGCACATATACTACAGACAAAAGATTGATATTTGGACTACATTATCAGTAAGAAAAAAGCAGTACACTGGAATAATGAGCAAAAGAAATGAACAGACAGTACATAGAAAAGGAAACCAGAGTGGCTGATAACCATCTGAAAACATACTCAGATAAGCACAATTTAAAATGTGTGACAGGACTCCCCTGGTGGCACAGTGGTTAAGAATCCGCCTGCCAATGCAGGGGACACGGGCTCGAGCCCTGGTCTGGGAAGATCCCACATGCCGCGGAGCAAATAAGCCCGTGCGCCACACACTCTAGAGTCTGTGCGCCACAACTACTGAGCCCATGCACCACAGCTGCTGAAGCTCGCGTGCCTAGAGCCCGTGCTCCACAGCAAGAGAAGCCACTGCAATGAGAAGCCCGCGCGCTGCAACAAAGAGTATCCCCTGCTCGCCACGACTAGAGAAAGCCTGCGCATAGCAACGGAGACCCAACACAGCCAAAATAAAATAAAATAAAATAAATAAGTTTATAAAATAAATAAAATGCGTGACAGTATCAAGAGCTGGGACCCTGAGGAAATGGGAACTCACATACCCTGTGGATGCCATCCATACGTTTCCATATCAGGAATGAGAGAAGTAACATCACAACAGATTCCACAGATATTAAGAGGATGATAAAGGAATACTATGAACAACTCTGTGGACTTCTGTGTCTGATGCTGAGTGAAGGGTTGGAGAGGAGTGCTTTGAGACATGTTTAATAAAATTGAAAATGCCCAGTGACCCAGCATACACTTCTCATAGCATGTTTATAATAATTAAAAGTTGGAAATCACCTGAATTTCCATCAGTGGGCAACAGATAACTAAAATGAAGTGTGTTTATACAATGAAATACTAATAGGATGTATACCAACAAGGCTAGATCTCAAAAACAATGCTAGTAGAGTCCAATATCATTTATATAAATTTTTAAAATTCACAGTTAATATTTGTCCACAGAGCAAATATATATGAAGCTATAAAGAAAATAGGCTGTAAAGGTAATACATTAAAATTATGATAATGGTTAATTCCAGGTAGGAGAAGGAAATTGAACTTGGGGATGGGGCAAAGGGCACTTTTAACTTTACCTGTAAGACTTTATTCCTCTTATTTTAAAAATAGACTTGAAGTAGATATGTCCAAAAGTTAGCAGTTGTCATTTATGGGTAGTGGGGTACACAGATGTACCAGATTATTGTTTTATTTTTCTATTAATTATTAAGTAATTTAACATCAATTATTAAAATAATTCTATAATTACAGTTGACCCTTGAACATCATGGGTTTGAACTGCACGGGTCACTTGTATGTGGCTTTTTTCCATAGCAAATACTATAGCACTACAGTATCTGTGGTTGGTTGAATCATGGACGTGGAATCATGGTTACAGAGGTACAGCATCTACAGAGAGCTGACTATAAATTATATGTGGATTTTCAACTGCATGGTGGGTTGGCGCCCCTAACCCCCGAGTTGTTCAAGGGTCAACTGTATTTCAAATTCCTCAAAATTCAAAAAGGGAGAAATGGCTAGATAGCAAGTCATGGGTGAAAAGTGTGTATTCACATTAGCTTTCATGTTTAACCGCTCATTTATTCAGTGGGTATATAAGCAGACTAGGCAGCATTGCGTATCCTTAAGCTGGCTAGCCCAGGCTGTGATGGTGCTCGCCTTAATCAATGCTCCTGAAATAGATGGAAGCTGTATGATGGAATTATGTTAAGTATGCATTCACAATGACAAAATCATGAGTGAACTCTCTTTGTGGACAGAAACTAATTTTAGAATTTGGCACATTTGTTTCGTAGCGATTTATCCAACATCTTGCATCTAGAAACTCTTTGTTCACTTTATACAACTTCCTGGATAAAAGTGTCACAGAAGGTAAGATGATTCTTTGATGGAAATATTTCTTTGTGGCAAGGAGGGAAATGTTCTGAAAACCATCCGTGGTTAAAGAAAAATCGTTCTGAATTATGAATGATGTGATGTGTACATTTTATGATGGAAAATAATTTCTAAATTCATTCATACAACACATATTTGAGTAGTTACTGAGAATAACACAATATGCAAGCCTTTACTGAGTGAGGCTTTCCTGGGTCAGTCTCCTTTCTCTGCCTGAGTTTTATTCTTTCCACTTCTCAGCACCTAACCATCTCTGTGTTTTCCTTTTCTTTTGTTTGTCTATCAATCACCACTGAGAGTGTAAGATCTATGAAGGCCTGGATTTTTGTCTGTTTTGTTCACTACTGAACCTCCAGCATCTAGGACAGTGCCCAGATCATAGGAAGCGCTGAACAATTGTTGAATGAAAAAATGAATTGAATAAATGAATCGAGGCATGTTTGGAGGTTGACTAGTGAGGAGCTGAGTTTCTATCATGGCCTGTCTCTCTCCATTTTGTCTATTAAGTAGAGTCAAGGTCATTTGTTGAGTGGAAGGAGGGTGGGGGAGGGATGGTACCAATGGGATAGGGAGTGTCAGGAAAATGCTAAGAATTTACAGTAGTTTCCTTGGAAATGTGAAAGGAACTAATAAAGTTCAGTTATTTCCCCTGTTCAATAATGTCCCCATCAATACTACATCATGAGGTGATATCAAGACTTTGAGGAAATAAAAAATAATCTTTAACAGAAAGTTTGAGGAATGTTGTACCAGATGATTAATAAGCCATTCTAGTCTTTGTGCTTCAAAGATATTGTTGAGTTATATGGGTGAATGTAAAATGGTAACTCTTTGCATTTATTCACATATATGGTAAATGGTTAACATTGGTGAAACTGGAAATAATAAAAATATTTCATTTTTAGGCTATACTATGTCATCCTTCATCAGACGATATAGCAGGTACTTGAATGAAAAGTCACTCGCATACAGACTGATTGCATGTGACATCAGCAAAGCCAAGAGAGGGTAGGTAAATATCATTGGTTTGTAAGCAAGAAGTACTGAAATACATATGTGCTCTGGTATGTCGTTTGTCAAAAACACAGCTTTATTTCAAGATGCCAATGTCACAGTGCTTCTCAAACTCAATTATTATTACTGCTGCTATGAGTTTCTTTTATGTTTCACAGGACGAATGGTGTGATGAGAACTATGAACAGTAGAGAGCTGCTGAACACTCTTCCAGTTATTCAGACTCAGTTCACTGCTCTGCTTAATGTTAATGTAAGAGCCTTATAAATCCCTTTGAAAAATATTGGTAAACAGCATTGTTTACCTGTAGGTGGGAGAGGGAAGTTTTTAAAATTGTGGTGGTAATTGATTACTCTTTTATTTAATTTCCAGGCAAATCCTGACGAAATAACTAATGGTATAATATATGCTGCTTTCATGCTCCTCTTTAAGGATGCTCTTCGCCTCTTTGCAGCCTATAATGAGGGGATCCTTAATCTGCTAGGTAAGCTAAAGAATAGGCATTACTTTTAAAAAATAAACTGGTAAAAATAATTTATTTGTAAAAATCTTTTATCTCTACATTTAGACTCATATGTGTTTTAGCTTCAAAATAGAAGATCCTTGCAGGGTCATATGTATTTTTAAATAATGAGACATCATATTCCTTTTTTGCTTAAAAATAATTGGCTAATCAGCCACAGAAGTTTTCAGTTTGTATACAAGTGCTAACTGATATTTCTGGGAAACTTATCAGGAAATCAACATGGGTTGCCATATTTATACGTTACACACTAAGTCCCACTCCACCAAGGTCAGATAATACAGTTCTGACTTTCCTAAGATATAGCCTATAATATAAGTAATTGCTTTGATCATATACAAGCGTATGTTTCTTAGGCTTTTCAGGAAATTTCAGTCATCATTTAGCCCTAATGAGTGATTCATTTCATAGGAAGGGTTCTCCAAACTTCGTTGATGAGAATTTGAGGTATTTCGTATACTGAAGAAGTGCCTAATACATTTGTAGAGTTATAAAGGGTAGAAAACACAGCCCCCTCCATCAGAGACCGTCAGAGCTTGATGTTAATCAAAAAGATTCCAGACTAGAAGTTGTAGAAATTAAACTATCTAAATTATATGTGTACACTATTAAATGCCATACATATTACCAACACCACTGTTCAGCATGCAGTAGTTCCTCTATAAAAATCTGTTGATTATACTTATATGAGCAGTGTTGTTGCTTCTTAAAGCAGAAAATAACTGGATTAAAACTGTAGTTGTTTTCAACAAGTTAAAATCATATCCATAATCAACTTAACACAGAATCATCAGAATGGAGTGAAACTTGGAATTGCTACGATATTAGCTCCTTTGTTGTAATTTATTTTTCTATTTTTAGGCAAGTATTTTTACATGAGGAAGAACCAATGCAAGGAAAGTTTGGATATTTACATCAACTTCCTTGGAAGAATGACCAAATTTGTACAGTTCCTGAAAGTTGCAGAGGTACAGAAATCTATTTGTATACGAGGCTTTTGTGCTGTTTTCTGTATTAGTTTAGTATCCTGTATAACTATACATCTACCCACCACCATGCCACACAAACACACAGAAATTGGTAGTTTAAACTATTTTGTAAACAGTACAGCTAGAAGCTAGAATTAGGTACTTCAAATGTACCTTCCAATGCGCTTGTGGTCAAAAACAATCTTACAAGGATTTCTGTTTGTGGCCGTGAGGATAACTGATACCAAGCTTACCCTCCCACCAGAAACAACTCTAAAACCAGGCCAAAAGATATATGACATGAGTCTTTTAAGACACCGGATAATAGGTAGAACAGGTCTGTGATCAGTGAGAGAAGGAAATATATGAGGCGAGCTGCATGTTTGCCCTAATAGCTGATTCTGACTACTTGAAAAATTAGAACACATTTGTATGATATCCAAAATGCAGATTAGCTCTTCCCAAAACAGCAAAGGTTCAACATCTGGTGAGTCCTTTCTTTTTTAATTTTATCCTAAGAACAAATATAAGTTTATGCTTAAGTGTGCAAGGTATACGTTAGCCTGATGTTTTTCTTGATAAGGGTGTGTACCAGCCCAGCAAGGCATTCATGCTCTTGGAGTATTTTCTCTTTAGTGTACAAATTGGTCTCACACTTACTTTTCTTTGTTAACACTCCTGGCTGTAATGTTTTCTTTTTTCCCCTTTTTTTGTGATTTCAGCAAGTTGGAATTGACCAGAATGACATTCCATATATTAATCAGGTCAGTATATCTCTCATCTGTGTTTAAGTGACTTTTTTATTTAATTAATTAATTGATTTTTGGCTGCGTTGGGTCTCCGTCGCTGTGCACGGGCTTTCTCTAGTTGCGGCGAGCAGGGGCTACTCGACGTTGCGGTGTGTGGGCTTCTCATCGCGGTGGCTTCTCTTGTTGTGGAGCACAGGCTCTAATCTGTGGGCTTCAGTAGTTATGGTGCGCGGGCTAAATAGTTGTGGCTCACGGGCTCTAGAGCACAGGCTCAGTAGTTGTGGTGCACGGGCTTAGTTGCTCTGCGGCATGTGGGATCTTCCTGGACCAGAGCTCGAACCTGTGTCCCCTGCATTGGCAGGCAGATTCTTTAACCACTGTGCCACCAGGGAAGTCCCTAAGTGACTTTCTGTTTTTATGTTGTGTTTATTATATTAATCGTGATCTGAGACTCAATCATTTTCCATATACTTACATGTGTATTTTCATTTTCCCAAGAGTAACATTTATATTTATACTTATATAGACATAGGCTTGTGTCTTCTGAACAGGTCTGTGAGCTGTAGGTCTCGTAAAAGAGGGCATTCCCCTCTGAGAGCTAAGTGGCGACTCATAGTCTAACAACTCCAGCATGCTTTTTATTTTTATCTTTTATTTTTTTAAAAATATTTTTATTGGAGTATAATTGCTTTACAATGGTGTGTTAGTTTCTGCTTTATAACAAAGTGAATCAGTTATACATATACATATATCCCCATATCTCTTCCCTCTCGCGTCTCCCTCCCTCCCACCCTCCCTATCCCACCCGTCTAGCTGGTCACAAAGCACCGAGCTGATCTCCCTATGCTATGTGGCTGCTTCCCACTAGCTATCTGTTTTACGCTTGGTAGTGTATATATGTCCATGCCACTCTCTCACTTTGTCCCAGCTTACCCTTCCCACTCCCCGTGTCCTCAAGTCCATTCTCTAGTAGGTCTGCATCGTATTCCCGTCTTGCCCCTCGGTTCTTCATGACCTTTCTTTTATTTTTTTTAGATTCTCTATATATGTGTTAGCATACGGTATTTGTTTTTCTCTTTCTGACTTACTTCACTCTGGGTCCATCCACCTCACTACAAATAACTCAATTTCATTTCTTTTTATGGCTGAGTAATATTCCATTGTATCTATGTGCCACATCTTCTTTACCATTCATCTGTTCATGGACACTTAGGTTGCTTCCATGTCCTAGCTATTGTGAATAGAGCTGCAATGAACATTGTGGTACATGACTCTTTCTGAATTATGGTTTTCTCAGGGTATATGCCCAGTAGTGGGATTGCTGGATTGTATGGTAGTTCTATTTGTAGTTTTTTAAGGAACGTCCATACTGTTCTCCATAGTGGCTGTATCAATTTACATTCCCACCAACAGTGTATGAGGGTTCTCTTTTCTCCACACCCTCTCCAACATTTATTGTTTCTAGATTTTTTGATGATGGCCATTCTGACCAGTGTGAGATGATATTGCATTGTAGTTTTGATTTGCATTTCTCTAATGATTAATGATGTTGAGCATTCTTTCACGTGTTTGTTGGCAATCTGTGTATCTTCTTTGGAGAAATGTCTATTTAGGTCTTCTGCCCATTTTTGGATTGGGTTGTTTGTTTTTTGGATATTGAGCTGCATGAGCTGCTTGTAAATTTTTGAGATTAGTCCTTTGTCAGTTGCTTCATTTGCAAATATTTTCTCCCATTCTGAGGGTTGTCTTTTCGTCATGTTTATGGTTTCCTTTGCTGTGCAAAAGCTTTTAAGTTTCATTAGGTCCCATTTGTTTATTTTTGTTTTTATTTCCATTTCTCTAGAAGGTTGGTCAAAAAGGATCTTGCTGTGATTTATGTCACAGATTGTTCTGCCTGTGTTTTCCTCTAAGAGTTTGATAGTGTCTGGCCTTACATTTAGGTCTTTAATCCATTTTGAGTTTATTTTTGTGTATGGTGTTAGGGAGTGCTCTAATTTCATACTATTACATGTAGCTGTCCAGTTTTCCCAGCACCACTTATTGAAGAGGCTGTCTTTTCTCCATTGTTTCTTCTTGCCTCCTTTATCAAAGATAAGGTGATGATATGCCAGCATGCCTTTTAAATGGACAGAACTGATTGGTGGAAACAGCAGACTATTGGGAATAATGAACTTAGGCTTGAGGCCACCTTGCCTACCTTTCAGGTGTGTAATCTCAAGCAACTCATTTCCATTTTCCATCCCTCGTCTATGCAAATGCAGAGTGGGTGTGATAATATTGTCTACCTCAAGGCAGAGTTGTGGGAATCAAATGAACTTAGGCTTTTTCTTTCCCCAGTGGGTGTGATGTGAGGCAGAGGTGGCCATGCAGCAGGTGAGGATTAAGCGAGGGTCTGGCAGCCTGCACTCCATCCCAGGTGTATCATAGGGCTTGAGCAGCAGGGGTTGCTGGCCCAGCCTGGACCTGCTCTGGGCCCAAACTAATATGGCAGGCCACTTTAGATCACTTGGAATATGGGCCAAAGCAGTCTTCCTTGGTATCCAGAACCCAAAGAGATCTACCAATGGTCGTGTTTCCTTTTTTGGGATGAGATGTGCAAGGTGCAACCGTTTGTCTTCTGTTTTCAGTGGGATTTTCTGGTAGATCCCTGGCCACTGAAACCCTAAAAATTTTACTGTTACAGAAGGCTCCTGAATGTTTGTAGGGTTTACCTCCTATCCTCTGGAGTGCATATAACTTTCCAAGGTCTCCACTGTACTGGCACCTCCCTGTTCACCTGATCCATTTAGCATGAAGATCATGAACAGAAGTGGATCAATGTGATTTATGAGGGGTGACCAGATGGTCTAGACTTCTTCTGACCATATTCTGACATATGGGTTGAGAGAGTTAACACAGCCTGGGTCAGAGTATAAATGTATAGCATTGCCCATTCCACGTGCCTACAAACTCTTACTGATCCACACTTTAGATGGCAACGGAAAGCAGAACGTTCACCAGACTGTTAGCCACATACCATGTTCCTGAGACTACATTAACCCACCTCTACCAAAGAAACTATAGTGGCTGCAGTTGGGTTACTACTTGATTGATTATGCTGTAGTATGTCACTCTCCAGGGCCTGACTGGTTTGGGGGCCATACTGGTGAATTATATGGAGATAGGGTGGGGACCATCACCCCTGCATCCTTTTTATCTTTAAGATTGGCACTGATTGCTGCCATCTTCCTAGGAGGTGATCTTGTTTATTTTTACTGTTTTGACTGGATGGTAGGAAGGTGGGTGGAGTAGAGGTCTCCATATCGTCTCCAACAGGGGAGACTCAGGACGTTTACAGCCATCCCCCTGGATCTCCCCATCCCATGAGTCAGGGCTTTTACTCTTTCCCAGTGCCTGACTGTGGTGTGGCAGACCTGCCTTGGTTGGGACTGGAGGAATGGGGAGTAGTCAGGTGGGCGTGGGGAGAAGTCCGTAAAGAGAGAGAGGGTGATGTTGTGGGGGGAGGAAATTGAGAGGATTTGGGATCCAGAACACGGTGCATCCAGCAGTGGCCTCAGATGAGAGGGTAGAGGAGGTTGGGAGGAGAAGGTAGTTGCAGCTGCAAATAAATCTTGGGTTTGGTGGCAGAGAAGGAGAGAGTTTCTGTCTGATGTCTTGTCAAAAATCTTTCAAGGACTACATCTTTATTCCCATCTTGCCCCTAGGTTCTTCATGACCATTTTTTTTTAAGATTCCATATATATGTGTTAGCATACGGTATTTGGTTTTCTCTTTCTGACTTACTTCACTCTGTATGAGAGTCTCAAGGTCCATCCACCTCACGACAAATAACTCAGTTTCGTCCCTTTTTATGGCTGAGTAATATTCCATTGTATATATGTGCCACATCTTCTTTTTTTTTCTTTTTTCCACATCTTCTTTATCCATTCATCTGTTGATGGACAGTTCAGTTGCTTCCGTGTCCCGGCTATTGTGAACAGAGCGTCAATGAACATTGTGGTACATGACTTTTTGAATTATGGTTTTCTCAGGGTATATGCCCAGTAGTGGGATTGCTGGGTCGTATGGTAGTTCTATTTTTAGTTTTTTAAGGAACGTCCATACTGTTCTCCATAGTGGCTGTATCAATTTACATTCCCACCAGCACTGCAAGAGGGTTCCCTTTTCTCCACACCCTCTCCAGCATTTATTGTTTGTATATTTTTTGGTGATGGCCATTCTGACTGGTGTGAGATGATATCTCACTGTAGTTTTGATTTGCATTTCTCTAATGATTAATGATGTTGAGCATTCTTTCATGTTTGTTGGCAATCTGTATATCTTCTTTGGAGAATGTCTGTTTAGGTCTTCTGCCCATTTTTGGATTGGGGTGTTTGTTTTTTTAATGTTGAGCTGCATGAGCCACTTGTAAATTGCAGACCTAATAATGGCTGTAGACGGCTAGTGGTGGTAGTGCTGAGACCAATCAAACTTGGGAGGAATTACTCAGCCATAAAAAGAAACGAAATTGAGCTATTTGTAATGAGGTGGATAGACCTAGAGTCTGTCATACAGAGTGAAGTAAGTCAGAAAGAGAAAGACAAATACCGTATGCTAACACATATATATGGAATTTAAGAAAAAAAAGTCATGAAGAACCTAGGGGTAAGACAGGAATAAAGACACAGACCTACTAGAGAATGGACTTGAGGATATGGGGAGGGGGAAGAGTAAGCTGTGACAAAGCGAGAGAGAGGCATGGACATATATACACTACCAAACGTAAAATAGATAGCTAGTGGGAAGCAGCCGCATAGCACAGGGAGATCAGCTCGGTGCTTTGTGACCACCTAGAGGGGTGGGATAGGGAGGGTGGGAGGGAGGGAGACGCAAGAGGGAAGAGAAATGGGGATATATGTATATGTATAACTGATTCACTTTGTTATAAAGCAGAAACTAACACACCATTGTAAAGCAATTATACTCCAATAAAGATGTTAAAAAATATATTTCAAGGAAAGAAATGTGTCCTCACAAGCATTCTTTCACGTACAGATAGGTATGAAAGGGACCTATTTTGTGCACAGACATTGAACCCCACACAGTGGTCCACAACAGGAACCATTGTTGGATGAAATAACACACAGCTTCCTGAATGAGAATTCAGATAACCAGGCCGAGAGAAAATGAGACTATCTGGATTAGTAGGGGAGAAGATGGAATTTCATTGCTCAAAGGCACTGTCATTGGTGGGTTTCAATCAACATTCATTCACAGACACAGGCCTGACCCCTACCAGGAAGAAGGAGCTATAATGAATGAGGTACACTCCTAGCCCCTGAGTTCCAGCAAAAGAGACCTCACTTCCTTGAGGTGGTGAAGCTGGGAAGGGTTCCTGTGCTGAGAACCACAGCTTGGCTGTCATGGGGGCCCAGAGGAGCATCAGTTGACCTGGGCTTGGCATCTTGGCCTTGGCCTCCTTCAGTGCTCAGCACCTGTGGCCGGAGCTCTAGGGGACATCTGACTGTCGCTTGGCCAGTTTCTCTCGCGCTTGCAACAATCTTTATGTGAAGCAAGAGCTGCTAAACTGTTAGGTGCCGGCTCACCATTTTCAGGCTCGGCCAAACCCTTGTGTCTTCTGAAGGGGCGTCTCCCTCCTTTCCTGGGCTTGTCCTTCCTCCTTAGTTTCAACACTGTCTAGGGCTCACAGGGCTTCCTTCTGCAAGTGGCTGTCTGGTGTGTCTGCCTGTGTCTATGCCTCTTCTTTCCACCGTCGCCTGCCGTTCGTGTTGAGCGCGACTCCCAGAAACTCGCATAGCAGCGTCTGCTCTGTCTGCCATTCGATGCACGTTTATTTTTCACCAGAGCCGTTCAAACCTACGTCTCTGGGCCACACCCCTCATCAGAGCTCCAGGGGCACAAACTCGGGGACCTACCAGATGGTTCCACCCTGCTGGGTACCAGCTTCGCCTTAGCATAGCCGCAGTTTGGGTGGGCGGAGGGCCACTGTGTGCCTCACGAAAGAGCTCTGACAGCCTCACGCCTGCCCTTTCGCTGGGAAGCACCGTTTGGGGGCCTTTTAAGTTTTCGGTCGTTCTGAGCGGGGTTCTGCTAATCACGGGCGACAGCATTGCCACAGATTTATAGCTGTCGGTGAATTAGCTGAAAGCACATGGGATGAAAGAGAATGTTGCCAACCAGCATTGTGCAAGTAGTGACAACTTCTATTCATTTATTATTTTGTTATATATTTATTGAGTGACTGAATGAATGAACGAAAAATGCTCTGTGTGTTTGCCCTGGTGATGCTGGGAGTCCCCTGATCATCTTGGGGTCCCTCCACCCCTCTTTCCCGTCTAGTATGTTTGAACCTTTGAAGCTCACTCTGGACTCCAGACTTCCTGGTCTCCCTGCTGCTGAGGGGCCTGTGAGCTCTGGCAAGGAACAGATTCTCCAATTCCTCTGTGTTCAGGGTGCCCACATGGTCAAGAGGCGTCCCTAGGGAGATCTTCTCCTGGTCCTCATATGTGGTCCAGCAGGAAATCCCTCTGAGCAGATGTCTGCTTGGATGCCTCAGCCCGGCAGCCCGTCTGCACTGAGTGGTATCCAGGCTCCTCTGAGTGTGTATGCCTCTTGTGCCATTATTGTCATTCATAGCGCTCCCTTTTCCTCTCAGAATGGTCCCTCAGCCCTGTCCACACCTCTGTGAACAGTTCCTTCATTAAACCCTTCTCCAGCTGCTAGCTCAGCAGCATCTGTGTCCGTCTTTGCCACCACACCATCATCCTAGCTTCAACTCGGATCCTTTCGCTTCCCCATATATCTGCCCCCTGCTGTTTCTTTTACGCAATGCAACCAGAATGCTGATCTGAGAACTGCCAAAATACAGATCACTCCTCACTTCAAAGTCATCCGGTATTCTCAAGTTAAAGTCCAAACTCCACAACATTGCGTTGATTTTAAGGTCTTGCATCGTCGAATCCCTCCCAGCTTCATCTCCTCCACGCTCCCCTTAGCAACATGGTTCACCTTTACTCGTGGCCTGTGCCATATGCCCTCCTGCCATGCTCATTCCTCTCCTAGTATCCTACTTTTCTCCTGGATATCCTTCAGCTCTCAGCTCAGTTGTTACTTTGTTCAGGAGTGCTTACTTCTCTGACGTCCCTGACTTGGTCACATTCACTTACTTAAACACTACCTATCATGCACCTCTCTTTCACAGTACTTTTCACAACTTTCATTTTACATTTATCTGTTTGATTATTTGATACCTCTCCTCTGCCAGACCTGTAGACTGGAGCCACAAGCAAAAACAAACAACCTAGTTGCAGGCTTCATGACCTGGGAAGCTCCAGTCTACAGTGAACAAAACAGACAAAATCTCTGTCTTCGTGGAGTTTTATATTTTATTGCAAGGAGACGGATAATAAACATACACGGAAAGAAACCTATAATCTCAGGGAAGATAATTGCCATGAAGAAAAAGAAAACTTAGTGAGGGTAAAGAGACTGTTGGTAGGTACTATTTTATCTAGGATAGCCAAGGAAATCCCAGTTGAGGAGGTGACATTTCAGGAGAGATCAGAGACCGTGAGTGAGATTCTCTCTCCCTCTTCCCCAGTAGGCTTAATGTTTTACTTAAATTTATTCAGTAATCTGGTGACTCATGAAGGAACCGTAAGTAATGAATGATTTTAAGCCCCATGTCTTCTCCAAAGGAAATACATATTTTAGCAGCCCATTGATCATTTTAAGATGCTCTTTTATTGTTTTTTTAAAAATGTATGTAAAAGTATAGTTTGAAAATGTGATTTGATACCAAGATGCTACTTTTAATAATGAATTTACTTCTAGCAATTATTTAGCCTTAATCATTTGCTATACAGGTGTCTTAATATTTTTCAAAGTCTTTTTATGATATAGGAGAGTATGAATTTGCTAAGAACTATCTATCATCAAAAAACAACTTTTTTCCTAATAACTTTATTTTTAGGTACCCTGCAGTTTACTTGAAGCACTAAAACAGCATTTAGCTTCTTTGGAAGAGAAAATTGACGTTTTACCCGCTTATAGGTAAGTTGATAAATGTCTTAATATAGGTTAATTCTGCTTTCATCTAAATAATTTCTCTCATTTTAGCAACATCACAGTGACTGAATAAATTACGGGCTTTGAATATGGTGGAATGCTATACAACCATTTTTTGTTTTTTTTTTTTGCGGTACGCGGGCCTGTCACTGCTATGGCCTCTCCCACTGCGGAGCACAGGCTCCGGACGCGCAGGCCCAGCGGCCATGGCCCACGGGCCCAGCCGCTCCGCGGCATGTGGGATCTTCCCGGACCGGGGCACAAACCCGTGTCCCCTGCATCGGCAGGCGGACTCTCAACCACTGCGCCACCAGGGAAGCCTATACAGCCATTTTAAATGATAATATGGGATAGAGTATTTCAGTCTTTTGTGGGATTCCATACGCTTCACAGCATGGTCTGCTTCCCAAAGGAACATCTTTTGTTATACTGAGTGATTCTCAAAGTCAGAAGTTGGCACTTGAATAACCCCTCTTTGAAGAATTTGATTTCTTCCCTTAGGGACTGCCCTAGTGAGGATAACTGTCGTGCGTGGTAACATTCAAGATGAATGTGTGTGTATGCATCCATATACACATACCCACATACACGTACTCCTCTATATGTGCACACGTACACAAATTGAATAATATAAACTAAATGTTCACATTAGCTATTTCTGAGTGGAAGAATTATGGTTGATTTCAGTTTTCTGTTTGTACTTTTCAGTATTGTGGAAATTTCTATAAGGGTCATGTATTATTCGTTCACTCCACTTTTTACGGTTATGTTGATTGTAATTGAGTTATATGATCAATCTCTACTAGCCAAGTCTGTTAACTATTTCTTTTTTTAAATAAATTTATTTATTTTATTTATTTTTGGCTGCGTTGGGCCTTCGTTGCGGTGCCCGGGCTTCTCATTGTGGTGGCTTCTCTTGTTGGGCTGTATGGGCTCTAGGTGCGTGGGCTTCAGTAGTTGTGGCACGTGGGCTCAGTAGTTGTGGCACATGGGCTTCAGTAGTTGTGGCACACGGGCTCCAGAGCGCAGGCTCAGTAGCTGTGGCGCACGGACTTAGTTGCTCTGCAGCATGTGGGATCTTCCCGGACCAGGGCTTGAACCCGTGTCCCCTGCATTGGCAGGCGGATTCTTAACCACTGTACCACCAGGGAAGCCCTGTTGACTATTTCTTAATTATCTCTTTATCATAGATGGATGTGTAGTTAGTATATAGTATATAGTATATAGTATATAGATGGATAGATTGATAGGTGGATGGATAGATGAGGGAATGAAAGAAATGCAGGCTCAGCTGGGTAGGATATATGTGACTCTATTCATCTTTCTTGTGATCTCTTCAGTGTGCAGCATGCATTGATTCCCTCCATCCCAAATTGTCCAGTTGTGAAAGCTTCAGCAAGCAGAGCTTGGCTTGAAGCTAATATAACACTATTGTATGTGCTAATTGAGGGCAGGATTAGAACCTTTAATTCTTACATTTCCTAACCACCTACTATGTCTGCTGCCTCTTCCTAAAGCAGTCTTTGACCCAGCAACTTCATTTCTAGGAATTTATCCCATATATGTATTCATAGTTGTGAAATGACATATTGAACATTACAACATTGTAATAACAAAATGACTCTTCATGAGAGTCTTGTTTTAATGTAGCAGAATGGAATGGTCTCCAGCGTGTGTTGTTAGATGGTGGGAGACAGTGCATACTATGCTACCACTGTTTCTTTTTCAAAACAAAAAGAAAGAATATATATGTTTATGTCATTTCTTAAAGAATACTTCTGGAAGGATATCTGAGAAATGAATAAAATGTGCAAATAATTACTACTTAAAAGATAAATTTTACAAAAAAAAAATAAGACATACATAAATCCGGAGTAATGTCTGTGTACAGACCTTGTCGTGCTTACCAGGGAAGTCCTTGGTAAGCTCCTAAGGTTAGTTTGCCTCTTAGTCAGGAAATTTGAAAGCTGGTTGATGACACATTGGCAACTTGAAATTGGCTATGATGGAAGTCTGTATACCACAAAAATGGACAAACAGTATAAAACAGGCCTTTTCCTGGGGAGCTGGCTGTTATACATTTCCTGGCGTGCAACTGCTCAAAATCAGCCATATTCTGTTTTTTAATGGTTGATTTTGCTTCAGTGATGTTACTTGACCCTCTATGCTAGACGAAAATCCCTGTAATAATGAGCTATACTATCATAGGGTTATATGTCTTAGAATTTGTTTGCTCTTAATTTAACTTGAAGACTTAAACTTTATCTATTTTAAATGTTTTTTTCTGGGGCTTCCCTGGTGGCGCAGTGGTTGAGAGTCCGCCTGCCGATGCAGGGGATGTGGGTTCGTGCCCCGGTCCGGGAAGATCCCACATGCCGTGGAGCGGCCGGGCCCGTGAGCCATGGCCGCGGAGCCTGCGCGTCCGGAGCCTGTGCTCCGCAACGGGAGAGGCCACAACAGTGAGAGGCCCGCGTACCGCAAAAAAAAAAAAAAAAAAATGTTTTTTTCTTTTGTGCATATTTTCTCAATGGACACACTTTCTGCATTTTCGATGGGTGAGTTTGACCAAAACTATGATGAACATAAGTCCTTTGTTTAAAACAGTATGTATAGCAAAAACTGTACATTTGCTTCATTTCCAAAAGGACTGTTTTTCTGAGGCCCTATGGTTTGGGAATCATTATAAGGTTAAATGTAGTGGTTGACATGCTGTGGATTCAGTCTGATGTGAATGTGAATCCCAAGTAGGGTAGAGGGGGAGGAGGGGAAGTACTATTATGGTGTTATAAAGGCCTCTGGGCTTGGTTCCCAACAGCCCAAAACTGGCTTCTGGTGATGTCTGCACATGCTGTCCTGAGGACTTAGCCTAGGTTGCCTAACAGTCACTGCTTGAGCCAGTTGTGTTGAAGAATCCTGTGGGCAGCTGAAACCACTTTTTATCTTCAATCACTGTGATTTAAAAATACTGGCCATGGAACCAGAATACTTGACTTTAATTTTCACTCTACCATTCATGGACTGTGTGACTTTGGGTAGATCACTTAACCTCTCTGTGCCTCCGCTTGCTTATCCTCAGAAGGTTGCTGTCAGGATAAATGAGTCAATAGAAATGTAGAGTGCTTAGAACAGGACCTGACCCATGTATTGCTTAGAAGTGTATTTTTAAAATTTCATGTATATGGGGGCCTTCTAATTATCTTTTTCTTTTGTTATTGAATTTTGTTGTTGACATAGTGCTTACTTGCACTGTGTCAGAGAACCTTCTCTGTATTTCAGTCCTTTGGAATTTGTTGATACTTGCTTCATGGCCTAGCATATAACCTTTTTTTTTTTTTTGGTAGAAGTTTCATGTGCCATTGAAAACTGTATCCTTTTGAGGTTTTTAATTCTGTTGCTCAAATCCTCTATATCTTCATTGATTATTTTCTCTGCTTGTTCTTACAGTTACTAAGAAAGGTGTGCTAACATTTCCCGTTTGCTTTAGTCAAAGTCACCAGTGACCTCTAGGTTGCAAATCCGACGATAATTTCATCAGTCTTCATCTTACTGGACATGGTTCATCACTCCCTCTTCTTTGACATGCTTTCTTCAGTTTGCATCTTGGTTTTCTTCTTATCTAACTCTTGGCTACTTTTTAGACTGTTTCCCACGGATTCGTCCTCATTTCTCTTCTTTATCTATATGCACGCATTTCCTAGATGACCTCATCCAAGCTCATGGCCTGAAATACCATTTACATGATAAGAACTCCCAAATTATTATCTCCAGCTCCAGCCATACCTCCTGAACTCAAGGGTCGTATATCCAAGTGTCTATTCCGTGGTAGCACTTGAATGTCTAGTAGGGTTCCAAAACTCAGTGTGTCCAAAACTAAGCTTTTGATACTTGACCCCAGACCTGCTTTATCCATGGTTTTCCCCACCTCAGTTAATGGCAAATAGCAACTCATTTCTTCTAGGAAGAATGTGACTAGGACCAATGTGAAGGAATGAGGAAGGTGGGTGGGACAGAGGACTGAGCTAGAGGACGGGTGCCAGGAGAGGAGAGTACTAGAGAAAAGGCTGGAGCTGGAAGAGTAAAACAGTTGGGCGGACCAAGGTCTTTACAATTCCTTACGAACCCCTCCATGGCCTCCTCCGTGTTCTTCAAACACACCAAGCACACTCTTTCCTCAGGACCTTTGTGCATGCTGTTCCTTCTGCTGGATCCACACAGTTCAGTCCTTTACATGCTTCAGCTCTTTACTTAAAAGTTCCCTTCTCAGTGAGCCTTTCCTGTCTAGCATTTAAGTGCCCACTCTCCCACCAGCATATCATAATCCTTTCCCTGATATTTTTTCCTTAGCACGTATCACGATCTAACATATTATGTACTTTATTTGTCTTGCTTATCTTCTGTCTCCAATAGAACGTAAGCTAAATGAAGGCAGAGATTTTTATCTTCTTTGTTCACAACTGTATCTTTAGCACCTAGTACAGTGTCTAGCACACAAGTGCTCAATTAAAATTTATTTAATTAATCATTTTAAACGACCTTATTTATACCAATTAACCTAATAAATTGAAGTCCTGTTGCTTTGTAATGGGAAGGTACATATGTGTGTGTGTGTATATATATATATATATATATATATATATATATATATATATATATATAATTACTGTATTGATAGAAATTTGGTTTAGGTTTTCATCTGATTCTGTCTCTTATTTTCAGATTGTTTCCTCTATGTGATATGTTACAACTGGCATTGCCTTCACAAGTCCCCAAGTGTATTGCAGCCAGACAGCAAAATGGAAGTGTTATAGCAAACAACCTGGATGGCTCGCTGGTTAGCCCTGTAAGAAGTAAGCATCTATTTTTAATTTAATATTTGAGATATATATTTTTTAAATGCATTTTAAGAAAAAGTATTTATATAAAAATAATGTAAAATTTGTGTTTGTTTTACAAAACAGATCTTGACTTTGGAGAAAGCCCAGTCAACAGGTAAGTTTTTTATTATTTAAAAAAGACAGCCAATAAATACATGTTAGAGGAAGGGACGGATGAGACTCATACCTGAAAAGAGTTATTTTTAACGTAGGTTTAACCCTTCATGGTTCATCTGAAGGATGTTTTTCTAAGCACATCTTAAATGTTGGCATTCCTCATAGTTCTTTGTATTCTTGGTTCTTTTCTTACTTTATGATATAAACTGTATTAAATGAGTAATAATTTTTTATTTTATTAAACAAAGACAATGAAACTACCAGTTGGAGTGCCTCAGCATCGTAAGGTAATCAATGTTACTTCAGTGAGTGCTTCCCTACATTTTCAGCCAAAAAAAACCCAAAACAAACAAAAAAAACCCAGGCAAGTGGAAACCAAAGGAAGGCCGAAGCAATATTAACGACAAATAATGTAGAATGTAAGGTTAAAAGCAGTGAACAGAATAAGACACTATTTAGGGGGAGATACAACAGTCTTAACAGTTTATGCACAAAGGTGAATACATAAAGTGAAAACTATTAGAAATGCATGGAGAACTTGAGAAAAGTACAGTTAAAATGGGCAGTTTCAAACCACCTCTTTCATCGTTGGACAAATTTAGTAGACAAAACAAGAAAGGACACAGAGGAATTTAAATAATACATAATAAATAAATAATAAACCTAAGTGTACACACACACACACAGAATGTTCATTTTCTTCAAAGCAATCACAAAGAAAACCTGTAAAAACTCCTAAACAATTTTATGGGCTACATTCTCTCATAATCCAATAAAATTATAACTACTTAATGAAAAGTTGACCATGAAAATCTTAACTACTTATAAATTCAAAAATATCATCCTTTTGCCAAAGAGGAAATCAAAAGGAAAGTTAACTATCTAAAGGTAATGAAAAAGAGAACTTCATACCAAAGCTAATGGGGCACTGTGAAAGCTGAACAGAAAAAGTTTCATCATTGTTAAAAAAGATAAATTAACAAGAATTTAGTTTTGTCTTAAGAAGATAGATATAAGTTAATAAAAATATATTAGGAAGATAAAATTTATGAAGATAAAAGCTTAAATTAATAAAATTGCAAAGAAAAATAAATTTGGAACTTATTTCTTTAAAGTCCAATAAAATGAGGTCCTCTGATTCAACCGAAAAAGAATGTAAAAGTATACAACATGAGGAATAAGAGAGCTGACGTAACCACAGATGTAGGAGAGATTAAAGTAACTATAAGTGAATACTTTGTGCAGCTGTTTGGTAACAACATATTTGAAAATCTAAAGGAAATTGATGATTTCCAAGCAAAATATAATGACAAAATTCATCCAAGAAGAAACAGAAACATGCATAGACCAATTGCCACATAGAGTAGAGCTTTATCTATCCTTAAAGAATAGGAAATTTCAATTCCAGGCTATGTAGAAAAAAAGGAAGATCTCCAATTCAGTGTATGAAGTGACATGACCTTAATATGAAAGCCCAGTAAAGATAGAAGAAAGTGCTGACTAGGCTCATATATTCATTATAGATGTCAGAATTCTAAATAAAATATTCACAAATAAAATCCAGGAATATATTAGAAAATTCCACTACCTGTACAGAGTGTTCCTTTTCTTTTTGAGTGTGCCATCTGAAACGCCCCGTCTGGCATGGTAGTAGTAGAGGTTGGGCATAATGGAAGTGGATGCACCTGGCACATGTTCTGGGGCAGAGTTGATAGCAGTTGCTGTCAGAGGTGAGGAGAAAAGCGGGACCAAGGGATGGTGCTTAGGTTTTTGGCCTGAGCTGCTACATGGATGGAATTCTGTACTGAGACAAGCTCTCGAGGAAATACAAGGGATAGAGTTTCCAGACACCCAAAATCTTAAAAAAAATTACCTGCCATGCACCTTTGCTTAGGAAGATCCTACAAGGTGTGCTCCAACAAAACAGAGAAGTAAACTAAGAAAGAGGAGCACATGGGATTCAGGGAAACAGAGTACTCCACTTAAGTGAGAGGTGGAGGGAATTTGCAGTGTAAGAACAATGGAAGTTATATTTACTTGTACAGCAGCCAGTTAGAATGGAACCGAAGGATGTAGAGCTCCAGGGGAGATGTTTCCTGGAAAAACTCAAAATGACATGTTATTTGGTGCTAACATTTATTGTTCACTCTGAGACATACTGTTCATTCTAAGTATTTTACA
This sequence comes from Stenella coeruleoalba, assembly GCF_951394435.1. Classification (NCBI taxonomy): domain Eukaryota; kingdom Metazoa; phylum Chordata; class Mammalia; order Artiodactyla; family Delphinidae; genus Stenella; species Stenella coeruleoalba. The sequence goes on from NC_137152.1 coordinate 123,097,522, forward strand.
CATAATAACTCAGTCTTTCTACTTGAGAAAGTTATTATTTCCACTAGATCACACGCTCCATGAAAGCAAATAGTTTCATCTGTTTTATATATTCCAAGCACCAAGGATGGTGCCTGGCATCTAGTAGATATTGAATGGATGTTTGTTGAATGAATGCAATGAATCCACATTTCACATATGTGAAAATTGAGATACAGAGATTCTTTGGGATTATGGAATTAAATACCATAAGGAAAAGTGTGGCTACTTTTGCGAAGGGGAAGCGGTGACTGGTATTTTGGGTTTTAGATCTTTTAGCACTGGTTGACTTTTTAAACTGTGCATCACGTGGATAAAAACTAAATTTCAATAAGTCAAATGATGAATACAGAATAAATATGAGCTTTTAGATACAAGAACCATTTCTTAGAATTAAAACTAAAGTGTATGTGGAATAGATTATTACATAATTTGGTAGAGGAGTTGAAACAGATGTAGAAAACAGGGATAATAATCTTAACCACTGGCATAGAATATAGACTCCTAGTCCTGCCACTAATTAACTGTAAGACCTTGAGCAAGATACTTCCCGTCTCTGAGTCTGTTTCCTCATCCATAAAATGAGAATTTATAATGCCTACTTCACATAGTTGTTATGAAAGTTAAATGATATTTAAGATTGTGAAAGCGCCTAACAGAGCCTAGTAAGAATAAATGTTCAATGAGAGTCTGTTTCCTTTTGTTTCTAGTTGTTTTCTTATTTATACAAAATATTACGCATCTTGTATTATTTATTCTCTTAATAACTCTAATTCTATGAAGCATAGTTTATCCCAATTTTACAAATAAGGAAAGAGGTTAAGTTATTTAGTCAAGGTTACACAGCTAGCTAATAGCCTGGTGAACCTCAGAATGCAATACTTCTGTTTCTTACTCTAGTGCCCTTTGACCCACCACCATGGGGAATACTAGGTTTTTTTCCTTTCTATATATAAACTATTAAAATAGTTTAGAATTAAACGTATTTGTTCAAGTCACTTTTTTAAATGGGCAACTGCTACTATTGAATTCCTTCTATGAACTCTCAAACTTTGTTAGTGGGAAATTTAAATTTGGCATTATCTATAAAAAGTAAGCTGAAATATTTAGTTTTGTAATGATAACTTAATATAGAAAATAGCCAGTGGTCTTTTTATAATCTTTTCTTGTGATTCCTTCCTATTATATTTTACCTGTTGATAGCCATAAACATTGTCTCAAAGGCTATATCCTGACGAGATGTTTAAATGGTAGATTTGTCATTTCCCCAAATGGGCTGGTTTATACATCTCATTTTAGATCGGACGTGAAGGGGTGTCAATCCTCAGAGATGGAAATGACTGGTGGAATGAACTGGCAGTTGAATAGCTGTACCTGCGTATCAACCATCTGGAGCCCAATTTCTATTCCTCCAGTTTCCCACATGGTAACGTTTGTGATGTATTATTACGTGTTTTCCTTTTTGATATATACATATAACATATACATTTGTATTAGAGAAGTAGGTAGACCAAGAAATGTTCTCTTTTAATCACTTTTAATATATTGTGCTAACATTTGTTGTAGACATGTTAAGCTAACTAACTGTTCCCCTATTTGTGCAAGGGTCGATCCTGTGGTGGGGAGAGAACTACAGAGTTCCACCATTTTGCTCCACATTTATTGAACACCTATTAGGTATTTAGGCACTGGGCTGACAGATCAACGGTAGACAGACATGTCATCAAATAGAGGAACTGAATATTCCAAGTGGAATGAATACTTTAGAGGGTGTGTTGGTTACTTTTATAAAGAAGCTGAACATGAGGTAAAAAAGGAGATGAGGTGAATTGACAAGAACTGGTTGGCAGATGGAAACTTGGTGGGTTATTCAGGGAACTCGAAGTAGTTTAACATGGCTATCGTGTAATGTATGATGGGTGCAGCAAGAGAGAAATCTCGAGCTTAAAGAGAGGTCAGATCCTGTAGGAACTTGTATAGGAGTTTCGGCTTTGTCTTATAAGCAGCGGGGAGCCAAACCTATAACACGATCACTTTTACGTTTTTGAAAGATTAGTCCGGGAGGAGTGTGGAAGATGGTTAGTAAGGAAATAAGACACAAATTGGGGAAGTCAATTAGAAGTCTCTTCAAGTCATCCAGGCAAGAGATCTAGACTGCTCTGGTCTAGAATGCTAGAATGTTGACAGTAGATCTAAAGCAAGAGTTTCGAGAGAGAGATCTGCAGATAGAGTTGATAAGAGTTGCTGACAGGTTGAAAGTTGAAATATGGGTCCCCAATAAATTATCTGCAAACATAAAATTCAAAAAGCTCTGGAAAGCAAGTTTTTTTGTTAAGTTTGCAACAAACTCTTTTGGCTGCAGAACTTTACTTGAACTATAATGAGGCTATAGTCATTATTTATCCTACTAAGTGTAACTATTCATACACGAATGTTGCATTTGCATTTTGCTGCAGAAATATTAGTGTGTTTCATTACAGGGTGCTATTTCAGTCCCCCTGGGGTGTTCGCTAGTATCTTCTATGTGTAAATTCTAAATTAGCTTTCTAAAATACAAATCATTCCGAATTCCAAAGCACATCTGGCCCCAAGGACTTAAACGATGTGCACTTCTGCTATTTTTTGTATGATTTTGCTTCGAAACTTCATTGGTCCAATGATATAACAAACTGCACATTAACTCTTGAGTACGTAGTGACTTTGCTTTCCTGATATGCAGCAGAGGTGCATTTAGGAATGAGAATTCTGATAGGATTTGGGAAGAAATAATTTTGAAATGTACTGAGGAGACGTGCGGCTATGTTGCTGCAGTAGATTTGAGGACATAGCTGACTAAGAACCTAGAAAGGGTTTGGAGGGATGTATTAGTCTATCTTAAGGTTCACTGAATCTTTCCTTTGTCATCTACCTTCTGATATGGAGTCTGTATCTTCTATTTCTTGGCTGAAGCTTTCTATTTTAACTCTTGTTTCAAGAGTGTTCGTGATGACTCATTCAGGCATCTGTCTAATAACCACTTTAAAGTCTTTGTCAGATAATTCCCACATCTGTGTCATCTCATCATTGGTGTCTGTTGATGGCTTTTTTCCATGGAAGTTGAGATTTTCATGGTTCTTCATGTGCCATTTGGACATTTTGACCGTTAATTTAAAAGACGCCAGGTCTTGTTAAATTATGGAGCATGTTGATATCTGTGCTGTAGCAGACACTTGACCTGGTTAAGTTTAAGCTACAACTTCAAGCCCGCTTCTCTGGCCCGTGGTCCCAGTATCAGCTCAGTTTCTACAGTCTTTGCTCTGCTCTTAGTGGTCATCATGGGACCTGGGCTGTGGTCTCTCCAGGGGCTTAGTAATCAAAGTCTTTGGTATATGCTCATTAAGATCCCATCTACCCGTGTACAGGTGGGGGGAGGGGGCGGATGAACCCAGAGGTCCACAACCAGCTTCCCCGAGCCTCTGTATCTCTGCTGTCTCTCCAGTATTTTCCAGTTTCTTGGGGCTCCCATTCTCTTTCATCTGGCCAAAAACGCCATACATTTCTGTGATTGAAACAAGTCAAGCTTCCAAGTAGTGGTAGGACAGAGAGAATTAAAACACATTTTTTGTCCCTCCCTTCATGAAGCCACAGCTCCACCTAATGGAGAAGAAAGTTCCTCTCCCTCATATATTTGGCTCTTGCAGTTTTCCCTTGCTGCCACCATAGCCACTGCTGCAGGAAAAGGAGAAAAAGAAAAACCACTGAGGGCTTTTTCTGACTTTGTCTGAGCTTTAGGAGTTCTCTTTATAGCTACTCAAGCCAGAGCTAGAGAACTTCTGGAGTTTTTTCTCATCTGCACAACAGTGATCTCTTCCAGGTTTCAGGCTGATTTGAGTCCAGTGTGCATGATGCTGGAAGGGAAAAATTACAGATTCACTGGTACTTTGAATTCTGGTGTTCTTTCCTGATCTACCTGCTGATACTTACTTTTCAGAGTTTTCGGATAGCCGACCGTGCATCCTATCCAGGTTTTAGAGTTAGGTGTTCAGTGAGAGAGGAAGATTTTCTGTTCTTACTCAGTTTTAACTGGAAGTAGAATCCAATCCTTGTCTTTTAACCTGAGTTTAGTTAATGTGTTTTTATGTGATTATGGATATATTTGGATGTTTCTAATATAAGCTGTTTTTCTCTTATTTTTCTTTTTTCTCTCTTATTTTTTGCCTTCTTTTGCCATGATTAAATTCTTTTTTTTCCTCCTTTCATTTTTTCCCTTTTCCCTTTGAAGTTATACTCTAGAGACTACAACATACATAGTTAAATTACCAAGGTCTAAAGTTAATCAATATTTTCCTCTGAAACAACAAAAGGACTTCAGAAGACTTTAACCCTGATCATACTCCCTGCTGAGTTCATATGCTATTGTGGTAAAATATTCATAACAGAAAAGTTATCATCCTGTTGGAAGTGTACAATTCAGTGACATTAAATGCGTTCAAAATGTTGTGTATCCATCAGCATTTTGTAGGTTCAGAGCCTTTTCATCATCTCAAACAGAAACTCTACCCATTAAAAAATAACTTTCCATTCATCCCACCCTGGTTACCACTTTTCTATTTTCTGTCTCTATGAATTTGCCTCATACAAGTGGAATCATACATCATCTGTCCTTTTGTGTCTAGCTTATTTCACTTAGCATAGTGTCTTCAGGATTCATCCATGTTGTAGCATTTATCAGAATTTCATTACTTTTTTTTTCAAAGTTGTTTATTAATTAATTAATTTATTTTTGCTGTGTTGGGTCTTCGTTTCTGTGCGAGGGCTTTCTCTAGTTGTGGCAAGCGGGGGCCACTCTTCATCGCGGTGCGCAGGCCTCTCACTATTGCGGCCTCTCTTGTTGTGGAGCACAGGCTCCAGACGTCTGTGCAGGCTCAGTAGTTGCGACTCACGGGCCTAGTTGTTCCGCGGCATGTGGGATCCTCCCAGGCCAGGGCTCGAACCCGCGTCCCCTGCACTAGCAGGCAGATTCTCAACCACTGCGCCACCAGGGAAGCCCCCAGAATTTCATTACTTTTTAAGGCTGAATGATATTCCATCATACATATTTACCATGTTTTGTTTATCCATTCATCCATTGATGGACATTTGGATTGTTTCCAGCTTTTGGCTGATGTGAATAATGCTTCTATGAACATTGGAGTACAAATATCTGTTTGAGTCTCCTCTGCTTTCAATTCTTTGGGCATATACCCAGAGGTAGAATCGCTGCATCATATGGTAATTCTATATTTATTTCTTTGAGGAATCACAATACTGTTTACCACAGTGGCTAAACCATTTTATAGTCCCACCAGAAATGCATGAGGGTTCCAACTTCCCAACAACCTCACCAACACTTATTATTTTCTGGATTTCTTTTTTACTTATAATAGCCATCCTGATGGGTATGAAGTAGAGTCTTATTCTAATGATTAGTGATGTTGAGCATCTTTTCATGTGCTTATTTGCATTTGTATATCATCTTTGAAGAAATGTCTATTCAAAACCTTTGGCCATTTTTGAATGGGGTTGTTTGTTTTGTTGTTGAGTTGTACAAGCTCTTTATATGTTTTGGATATTAATCCCTTATCAGATACATGCTTAGCAAATATTTTCTCCCATTCTCTGGGTTGTCTTTTTACTCCATTGATAGTGTCCTTTGATGCACAAAATTTTTAAAATTTCGCTGAAGTCCAATATATCTATTTTTTCTTTTGTTGTCCATACTTTGGGTATCATATCCAAGAATTCATTACCAAATGCAATGTCATGAAGATTTTCCCCTATGTTTTCTTCTATTTTTACAGCTTTAGCTCTTGAGTTTAGGTCTTTGATCAATTTTGACTGAATTTTTGTATATATTGTGAGGTAAGGGTTCAACTTCATACTTTTGCATGTGGATATCCAGTTGTCCCAGCATCATTAATATCCAGCATCATTTGTTGAAAAGACTGTTCTTTCCCCATTGAATGATCTTGGCACCCTTGTAAAAAATCAATTGACTATGTATGTGAAGGGTTTTTTTCTGGGCTCTCTCTTCTATTTCATTGATCTATATGTCTGTCCTTATGCCAGTACCACACTGTTTTGATTACTGTAGCTTTGTAATAACTTTTGAATTCAGGAAGTATGAGTCTTCCAACTTTGTTCTTATTTTTCAAGATTATTTTGGCTAGTTAGGGCCCCTTGAGATTCTGTATGAATTTTAGGATGGGTTTTTCTATTTCTAAAAACAAATTCATTGGGATTTTGATATGATTGAATCTGTAGATCACTTTGGGTAGTATGGTCAAATTAACAATACTAAGTCTTCCAATCCATGGACATGGGCTATCTCTCCACTTGCTTAGGTCTTCTTCTTTAATTTATTTTCAGCAATATGTTGTAGTTGTCAGTGTATAAGTCTTTTGCCTCCTTGGCTAAATTTATTCCAAGTATTTTATTTCTTTTGTTGCCATTGTAAGTGGAATTGTTTTCTTAATTTCTCTTTGGATTGTTCATTGCTGGTGTATAGAAATGTGATTGATTTTTTTTGTGTTGATATTGTATCCTGTAACTTTGCTGAATTCATTCATGAGTGCTAACAGTTTTTTTGTGGAATCTTTCGGGTTTCTAAATATAAGATCATGTCATCTGCAAAAATAGATAATTTTACTTATTCCTTTCCAATTTGATGCCTTTGATTTCTTTTTTAGCTCTAGCTATACTTTGAATAGAATTGGTGGAAGTGGGCATTCTTGTTATGTTCCTGATCTTAGGGGGAAAGCTTTCAGGCTTTCACCCTTGAGCATGATGTTAGCTGTGGTCTTTTCATATATAATCTTTATTATGTTGAGGAAGTTCCCTTCTATTCCTAGTTTATTGAGTGCTTTTATCATGGAACGGTGTTGAGTTTTATTAAATGCTTTTCTGCATCAATTGATATTTTATTTTTTCCCTTCATTCTATTTATGGTGCATATTATTGATACACTGATTTTCATATGTTGAACTACCCTAGCATTCCAGGAATAAATCCCACTTGTTCATGGTATATAATCCTTTTCATGTGCTGCTGAATTTGTTTTGCTAGTATTTTGTTGAGGATTTTTGCCTCAGTATTCATAAGGGATATTGGTCTATAGTTTTATTTTTTGTATTGTCTTTGGCTTTGGTATCAGGGTAATGCTGGCCTCATAGAATGAGTTCGGTAATGTTCCCTCCTTTTCAAATTTTGGAAGAGTTTGAGAAGAATTAGTGTTAATTCTTCTTTTAATGTTCAGTAGAATTCACCAGTGAAGGCATCTGGTCTGAGGCTTTTCTTTGTTGGGAGGTTTTTGATTAGTGATTCAATCTCCTTACTAGTTATAGATTTATTATTCAGATTTTCTATTTCTTCATGAGTCAATATCTTGTTTTTTTAATTACCACAAAATAATCAGAAGTTTTACTGTTTTACAGAGTCAGTGTTTGTTTAGATTTAACTACATTATTTGCCACTTTCTTTCTCATAATTTCTTATTACATGTTAGACCTTCTGTAGGCGACCACCTGAAGTACATCTTTAACATTTCCTTTAATAAGACTGAATTGGTGGCCAGCTCAGTTTTGTTTGTCTGGGTATTCCCTTCTAGTTTGACAGTTATTTTCTTTTAGTATTCTAAAGATATCACTCTACTTTCTTCAGGCTTCTACCACCACCACTGACAAGTCAGCTTTCAGTCTAATTATTTTACTGTACCTTTATAGGTATGGTAGACAGAATAATGTCCCCCCCAAAGATTTCCATATCCTAATCCACAGAACCTGTGATTATGTTTGGTTACATGGCAAAGGGGAATTAAGTTTGTAGATGGAATTAGTGTTGTTAATCAGATTACCTTAAAAGTGGGAGATTAGTGTGAATTATCCAAGTGGACCCAATATAATCACAGGTGTTCATAAAAGTAGAAAATGGAGGCAAAAGAGTCAGGGAAAGACGTGATGATGGAAGTAAGGTCAGAGCAATGCCATGTTGCTGCCTTTAAAGATAGAGTGAGGGGGTCAGAAGTCAAGGAAAGTGCAATTAAACTGATTTTCTCCTGGAGCCTCCAGAAGGAATGCAGCCCTGCTGACACCTCAGTAGAAAACTAAAAGAGCGGTTAATCTGAATTGTTTTATTGCATTTAAAATTTTGTCTTTTTCTAACTACTTTTACCTTGATGTTTCTAGGTCTGTCTCTTAACACCTCTCTCACATTTCCCATCTCCTTATCTCTATGTGCTTCATTCTGGCTACTTTCTCCAAATTTGTATTCTAATTTACAGATTCTCTCCATCTCTGTGTAATTTGCCATTTATCCCATCCATTGAGAGTGTGTGGTGTTTTTGTTTGTTTGTTTGCTTGTTTCTGCTTTGGTAAATTTTATTGAATTTTCATGAAGTGAACATATCCAACTGAACATATCAAGCAGCTACTCCTATTATTCAACCCTTCGGTTAAACATTTTATTTAATGAGTTATGCTTTTAATATCTAAGAATACATTCTCATTATCTGCTTTTTCTGTAACTTCCTGTCCATTTTCATAAATATAGTATGGTTTTATATCACTCTGAGACTAATAATTAGATATTTAATGTTCTCTTCTGTTCACTGAGATTTCTCTTTTTGCTTATTTCTATTCACTTTTATATAGTCACCTCAGTCCTCTTTTGTGTTGTTGGTTTTTCCAATTTTGAACTTTATAAATGGAATTATACTGTGCATATTCTTTTGTGACCTGCTTCTTTCAATCAGTATTATGTTGGTAAGATTCATTTGTGTTAGTGTGTGCAGGTATAATTCATTCATCCTTACCATTGTATAATATTTCATTGTATGGACATTTATGTTGGACATGTACATGTATGTTGTTTCAAGGTGTTTGCTATTATTAACAAGGTTGCTATGTATATTCTTTTGACTATCTCTTGGTACATATGTGCAAGAGTTTCTCCAGGGGATCTGCCTAGGAGTGTAACTGCTTGGCCATAGGGTTTAGGTTTACTGGGTAATTTTAAGCTGTTTTCAAAAATGGCTGTAACAGTGTATATGCCCACCAGTGGAATAAGAGTGTTATCAATGTCATCAACACTTGACATTATTGTATTAATTTAAATTATTTATTATTAATATAAAATAATAGTAATGTATATTTTCCATTAATATATAAATATGAATACCTACCTAAAATTAAAATATAAATAGTATAATGTAAAATGTGCCATTCTTGCTGGTGTTTAATGGTATCATGGTATGTTTTCCTTTTGGTATCTGTCTAATTCATAACCTGGTTGAGTATCTTTTGATATATTTATTAACCAGTAAGTTTTCTTTTTTTGTGAAATGTCTGTTCAAGCTTTCACCTATTTTTGGTTTGGTTATTTGTCTTTTTCTTATGGATTTATGAGGTAAACTGCTTAGAATACTGCCTAGGTCACAGTAAGTACTCAATAAATATTAGTTAGAAATATGATGATGGTGATGATGGTAATGATGCCAGTGATTTTGTGTCACAGTACTCCCACCCACTAGTATGTGAAACATAGACCATTAAATTAAATCCCCTCCGTGCTCAGAGAAGGATATGAAAATAGGAAGGCAAGGAGAATAAGCATCCCCCCTAACAACAATGAAGATGCGCTGGGGGAATTGTGAACATGCTGGGCATACTTCTCTCTTGATAGAACTTTTTAAACCCTTGCTACACTTTCTTATTCTTGAGCTTTAACCTGCATATGTCTCCCCTTGGGGTGTTGTTAAAATGAAACAGGTCTGGGATGGAGATTGAGATTTTGCATTTCCGGAAAGCTCCCAGCTGATGTTGATAATTCGGTCCAAGGACCAGACTTTGAATATCAAGGCTTAATGGTAAGTGCCTGGTAATAGGGCACAATCATCAAGAATAGAAATTATTCATGAGCTAGTTATCAATTTTGGCTCAAATGATATATAACAAGAATGAAGAATTTTTAGGGGCTTCCCTGGTGGCGCAGTGGTTGAGAGTCCGCCTGCCGATGCAGGGGACACGGGTTCATGCCCCGGTCCGGGAAGATCCCACATGCCGTGGAGCGGCTGGGCCCGTGAGCCTTGGCCGCTGAGCCTGCGCGTCGGAGCCTGTGCTCCGCAACGGGAGAGGCCACAACAGTGAGAGGCCCGCATACCACAAAAAAAAAAAAAAAAAAAAAAAAGAAGAATTTTTAAATAGCAGAATTGGGAGCTAGGATATAAGAAAACTTTGGAAAATATCAGAAACATTGATATTAAAGATGTATTTCTGCCTCTTTTTTCAAGTCCTTCTGGGCAGTCACTAAACACTCTGGCATCAAATGTCTAAAGTCAAAGGCCACTTGTCTCTCATGTTATATTACCTAGTAGTAAATAAAGAGACTAAGACAAGGATTAACGTTCTGACCTATATAGGCAAAGAGACTAAATCAGGGTTGAGAGCCAGACATAATTTGATGTTACACCTACAGCACTAAATGTATTACTCTTCTGTTCATCTATTGCGATGAAGCCAAATTATCTTCATTTTTCACATTATCCCACACGTGGAAAATACCATAACCAAAGACTGGGAATGAAAATTGAAAAATTAAAGTTTTATTTGTTGGAGGTAGTGAGATTGTGGTTGAAATTTTTCTTTTTTTCATTTTGTCTATTAATGTTATTATTTTATTTATGTAGCATAAAAACAAAGTCATAACTCTTTCTTGCTTAGCTAAGTTCATATTTCTCTTCGGTTGGAAGTCCTGAAACCTCCTGTATCTGTCATGTTCAAGGAAAGATCATTGTCCCAGCTGTAAATGGTTCACTATATTAATTCTCAATATTTAATATATAGCAGAAAGTATTCTGTATCTTATAACGTTTCTTATTAAATAGTAGTAGAAAATGTGCTATATAGTAAGTGACACTTTTCTTCAAGGTTCCACACCAGTGGCCTATCCAGTGACTTCACAGCAAGTGCCTATGTATAGAATGGCAACAAAAAAACAGTTTTAAGATCTCAAGGGTGGGAGATATACGTAGAACTCCCCATGGTTTGCACTAATAGAATAAAACATGATAGGGATCATTTTAAATGGAAGGTAATCCACCCACATCCTTTTCTTGCATTGGAAAAAGAAACAGTAGCCCTCTGAGAAATAATATAGCGAAGGCTTTGTGAGGAATAGAGAAAGGAACCCTAGAAATGGGGAGGAGAAGGGATTGTGAAAGTGGAATAGTTAAGGGAAAGCTGTTCCAGAATTAATAGATGATCCAAAATAGGAATAATCAATATACACATAATAGAAATTCAATTATAATTTAGTTTAGTTTACATTATTGGTTTATTCCAAGAGTAATGAGCTACTGTTTGCTTCTGTTTTTCTTCCCTTTCTGCAAGGATTTTGCTGTTTCATTTTGTTTTGTTTTGTTTGCCATTCTGCTGTTTGGGATCACTTCCACTCTGCTTTAAGGATGTAAAAAAAGAAGTGGACTTTTATAAGACTGAATTTGTTCTCATTGTTCAAGGCTTCCAATGGGAGGAAATTTTAATACAGGTAGAATACTCTCTGGAATTTTTCTGGCTTTTTATCCAACCTTTTTCTAACTCATTTTAGTTAAGTCTGTTATTTCTGTTCTGCCTATTTGGCAATGTTTTCATGATTTATAAATTTTCTTTACTTAGTTAAAAATTGTTTGCAATCACCAGTTCTCGTTTTTATAGCCTCAGTGCGTCGTATAAATTTCACGTGATGTAATATGAGTAATGGAAACTCTGAAGTCCTTTAGCCTCACCACCAATTCACTCATGCTTTTGCTGTTGGTGTCAATTTGGAAAAACGTTTAAAATATGGGAAAGTATAGAGGATAACAAACGTCCTTGCTTCAACATTCTGAATTACTAAATGTTAACATTTTTTCATAATTTTTCCAGATAATTTTTTAATGAAATTTTACAAATAAGACCAAAGTCTCCTTGGGTCATCCCTAGTCCCAGTCACTCTCTGCCACTCCAGAGACAATGACTGTGAATTTTATGTCTGGCCTTCTAGAACATTTTCATACTTTTACTAAGGAAAAGTACATAGTACTCTTCTAAATGATTTTTAAAAATTGATTATAATTGGTATTATTTTATATTTATGTTTTTGAGATCTGTCTAGATTGGTACATAATTAATACATTAATTAGAATGGCTCAGTGGTATTTCACATATGAATATACTACCATTTAGTAGTATATTTTATCCCTTTACTGAAAAATTCCTTAAAATAGTTCTCTATAGGCTATGTAACTACTTCTGTTCCTCTCATTCCCTGTTTTTTTTGAAGTTTAAAAAAATTTTTTTTACTGTAGTATAGTTGATTTACAATGTTGTGTTAGTTTCAGATGTACAGCAAAGTGAATCAGTCATACATATACATATAACCACTCTTTTTTAGATTCTTCTCCTGTATAGGCCATTATGGAGTACTGAGTAGAGTTCCCTGTGCTATACAGTAGGCTCTTATTAGTTATCTATTTTATATATAGTAGTGTGTATATGTCAATCCCAATCTCCCAATTTATCCCTCCTCCTGGCCTTTACCCTTCGGTAACTATAAGTTTGTTTTCGATGTCTGTGAGTCTATTTCTGTTTTGTAGGTAACTTCATTTGTATCATTTTTTTAAGATTCCACATATAAGTGATATCATATGATATTTGTCTTTGAATGATTTTTGAAGTTTTTTTTAAAATTGAAGTACAGTTGATGTACAATATTATACAAGTTACAGGTGTACAATATAGTGAGTCACAATTTTTAAAGACTATACTCTATTTAAAGTTATTATAAAATATTGGATATTCTGTGAATATGCTGTGAATACACAGCATATTCCCTGTGCTGTTCAATACATCCCTGTAGCTAATTTATTTTATACATAGTAGTTTGTATCTCTTATTCCCCTACCCCTCTCTTGCCCCTCCCCCTTCCCTCTCCCCACTGGTAACCACTAGTTTGTTCTCTATATCTGTGAGTTTGCTTCTTTTTTGTTATATTCACTAGTTTGTTGTATTTTTTCCTCTCATTCTCTCTTGAAACTCTTCCAGTAAGGATTCTGCCTGCTCACCGTTGTTCTTATCTCAGTCACGAGTAACCCCCATATTACCATATCCCTTCCACTTCATATGGCTCTGGGTCATCTTTTTTGTTTTCTTCTTTGGAGGTTTTTCAACAGCTTCTTCAGTGCCAGTTGCTGTTACTTCTTCATAAACTGCAAAGCAGTTGGTTTGTAAACTAGTGATATTTCATTTTCTCTGAATGCAGAATATTCCAGCAGCATCTGAGTGAAATATTGATACTTCAAATTCTAGTTTGTCATTCACGTTTATCTCCAGGGTCTGCCACTACTCAGCTGGCATCTTTTCAGTTGACATTCTTTAAATGTAATATTTGCTCTAGAGTGGTTACTTGTCTTCTTGGTACTATTGTTTTAGGGGAGCAATAAAATACTAAGTTTTTATTTTGTTTTCTTTTGCATTTGAATTCATAGGTTCCAACTCCAATTGGAGCTCCTTCCCTAATGGCACCTCAACCCAGGATTTATACCCAACCAGGCTTAAGGACAGCAAGCCTGCTGCTCCATCCACAAGAAATAACGTATGTTTGACCTGTTGTTACTTAGGTACTTGGTAGGCATGTGCAGTCACATGTTAGAACAGAGTTTTATAATCTTTTGTGCATTGTTGGTGTCTCATAGAAGAAAAAAGAATTCTAACATTTTCAGCATTGTAAAGAGACACAGAACTGTATAAAGCCAATCCTCTACAAACCTGTGCTGTTAAACATCAACTGGGTTCTGATACCTAGTCAGCAAGCCTTTTATTCATTCATTCAGCAAACGCAACTGAGATCAGTGCTGGAGAGGTGGGTAGCTCAGTCTGGAGGTTGCAGGCACAGCTTTCCTAAGGAAGTGATACCTAAGTTGAATGCTAATATTTAAAAATGGATAGCCAGTCAACCCAGAGGGGAAATGATTTTACAGACAAGCATATAAACAGATAGGAAAGCCAAAGCACTATGGGAGGTCAAAGGAGGGAACAATTAATTCAGGGATAAAAGGTTTCAGGGCATTGTGTATCAAATGATAGGGAGAATTTCAACTAGTGGGTGTGTAGATGATAGAAGTTTGACATTAGAGGCAGAGGAAACAGCTTGAGCACAGAAGTGGAAGCAAGCAGTGGCAACATGGATGAGGTGTAGCTGAAGCGTGTGGGGAAGTGTCATGATCCAGGTGTTCATTGCTCAGAGTGTTGTTTTCTAGAAGAGTCTTTACAAGGTTTCTGCCTTCAGTCCATGCACTTGGGGCCCCCTGGTTCCTGAATGTTTGTTTTAGGAGGCCTGACAAAGCTTCGAGTATTAGATAATGAGAAGACTGACCAAAGTCTTGTGTAAAACTATTTGTAATTTATTTCATAACCACAAGGAAAAATATGTGGAAATAATGAAAGATATACACATGTGTCTTTCTTTCACACAGACAGAATCCATGAGGTACCAAAGCGAAAAGATTCCAAATCAGAGGTGAAAACAAATGACGATCTCTCTACAGGCTGATTGAATCATCCACTTCTTCCAAGTAAAATAAACATCCATTTTCGCATTCAGTACTCTTGAGATTCTTCATTTAGTGTTTTTGAGGTGATGCACTCTTTCTCTTGTTTTAATAGTTAGCCTTGAAACTTTATCCTGCAAAATTATCAAAAACTAAACTTAATATCTTAATCTCCTGATCAACATCACTAATCATTAGAGAAATGCAAATCAAAACTACAATGAAGTATCACCTCACACGGGTCAGAATGGCCATTATCAAAAAATCTAGAAACAATAAATGCTGGAGAGGGTGTGGAGAAAAGGGAACACTCCTGCACTGTTGGTGGGAATGTAAATTGATAAAGTCACTATGGAGAACAGTATGGAGGTTCCTTAAAAAACTAAAAATAGAGCTACCATATGACCCAGCAACCCCACTAGTGGGCATATACCCTGAGAAAACCATAATTCAAAAAGAGACATGTACCACATTGTTCATTGCAGCACTATTTACAATAGCCAGGACATGGAAGCAACCTGAGTGTCCATAGACAGATGAAGGGATAAAGAAGATGTGGCACATATACACAATGGAATATTACTGAGCCATAAAAAGAAATGAAATTGAGTTATTTGTAGAGAGGTGGATGGACCTAGAGTCTGTCATACAGAGTGAAGTCAGTCAGAAAAAGAAAAACAAATACCGTTTGCTAACACATATATATAGAATCTAAAAAAAAAGAATTGGTTCTGAAGAACCTAGGGGCAGGACGGGAATAAAGACACAGATGTAGAGAATGGACTTGAGGACACAGGGAGGGGGAAGTGTAAGCTGGGACGAAGTGAGAGAGTGGCATGGACATATATACACTACCAAACGTAAAATAGATAGCTAGTGGGAAGCAGCCACATAGCACAGGGAGATCAGCTCGGTGCTTTGTGACCACCTAGAGGGGTGGGATAGGGAGGGTGGGAGGGAGACGCAAGAGGGAGGGGATATGGGGATATATGTATATGTATAGCTGATGCACTTTGTTATAAAGCAGAAACTAACACACCATTGTAAAGCAATTATACTCCAATAAAGATGTTAAAAAATATCTTAATCTCCTCTCTCAGATAACACAAGGACCTCAGAACACTTTTAAACTACAAGGGCATTCCCTCCCAACTTATGGACTATAGTGACCCAATGTTTTAGTCCTGTCCCATTTTGTTAGCCCCCCAAATTAAAAGTGTTAGAGAGAAACGATTTTGCTTACACTTAGCAATGTGTTCACAAATTCTGTGTTCACCATTTCTTCTTGCATCGGAATCATTCCCCTCTTCTTCAGGTACATCTTTTAGAAGTTTATTTAATGTAGTTATGCTGGTGGTAAACTCAGTTTTTATCTGAAGACATATTTCTTCATGCTCATTATTTTTAAACTAAAATTTAAATTTATGTACACATACAAACTCTATAAACATTCTTTTTTAACTTTTAAAATTCATTTTATTTACATTACTCCTAACTTTGATTTTATTTTATTTTTTTAATTCAATTTTTATTTTTTAAAAAATTTCTATTGGAATATAGTTGATTTACAATCTAACTTTGATTTTATTTTTTAAAATTTTTATTGGAGTATAATTGCTTTATAATATTGTGTTAGTTTCTACTGTACAGCAAATAAACATTCTTGTTTGAATCTTTTTGTGGATAAATATGGATCTATCTCTTGGGTAGATACCTAGGAGTAGAATGGCTGGGTCACAGAGTAGGTGTTTATCTAAAATTAAGACTTCCAAAAGTTGTCCAAAAATTACTGTACCACTTTATTCCACGAGCAGTGTATGAGAATTCTGCTGCTCCAAATTCTTGCCCAAAATCTGTATTTTAAATTTTGGCCATTCTAGTGGGTTTGTAAGTAATATGACATAGTGGTTTAATTTACCTCTCCCTGATGACTAAGCAACTTTTCATACACTTATTGGCCATTCCAACATCTCTTTTAGTGTGTGAAGCGTCCAACTATTTTGCCCATTTTGATGTTTTTCTTTGGTTTTGATATATATATATATATATATATATATATTGGCCACGCCACGTGGCATGTGGGATCTTAGTTGTCCCACCAGGGATTGAACCCATGCCCCATACATTTTTGTGTTTGGTGACAGGTAGGGGTAGAGGTTTACTTTTTCTATATAGTTATCCAGCTGTTCTTGCAACATTTGGGATAAACAAATTCCTTTTCCCTTGGATTGTCTTGGTACTTTTCTCAAAAACCAACTGACAGCATATTTGTGGGTCTATTTTTTCTTTTTTGTTCTGTTGATCCAAAGGTCTATCCTTAGTCCAATAACACACTGTCTTGATTATCATAGTTTTCTGTAGGTCTCAAAATCAGGTAGTATTAGTCTTCCATGTTTATTCATATTTTTCAAGATTGTTTCAGGTATTCACATTTTCTTTGAGTTACATAAAATATTACAGTCAACTGATCAATTTCTATGCTGATTAGGACTACATTGAATCTATAGTTAAATTTGGAGAAAATAGACATAAGACATCCTAACAAAATCAGTAATTCCAAATCATGAACACAGTATAACACTCAATTTCTTCAGGCATTAATTTCTCTCTGTCGATTTGGGATTTTTAACAGTATCTAGCACTTTTCGTTATATAACTACCAACTATTTCATGTTTTTTAATTCTAACGTAATGGTATTGTTTAATTTCATGTTCTAAGTTTTTGTTACTACTATACAGAGGCTCCCACTGTCATCCACCGCCCGTATTCCAAGGCCTCAGCCCTGGCACCCTCTGGTCCTACTGCCCTGCCCAATTTCTCCATTCCTCCGGCACCAGCCATCTCCGCACCGCTCCAACCCCTCCCCTCTCCCCAGTCCTCTAGCCCTGCCCCCTTCAACAGTTCTACAGCTCCCACCCCTCCCCTTCCTCTAGTCCAGCCCTCTTTCCAGTCCTCTAAACCCTTCGTCGGAGCCAGTCCTTCGCCACTCAGTCCAATTCAAAGTCCTGCCCACGTTCCTCTGCCCCGCCCCTCTCCCCAGTCCTCCAACCCCCTACCTTCTCTCTAGTCCCCAGGGTCCTCACATCTCTCCAGTTCTACAGGTCCGCCCAACTGTTTTACTCTTCCAGCTCCAGCCTTTTCTGTAGTACTCCCCTCTCCTGGCACCCGTCCTCTAGCTCAGTCCTCTGTCCCACCCACCTTCCTCATTCCTTCAGCCCCTCCTCATTACCCAACCTCTGGCCCCACTTCCCTCCTCATTCCTCAGGCCCTGTCGTCTCCCAAGTTTTCCAGACCCTCCGGCTCCCCAGTCCTTTTGCCCCACCCCTCTCCCTCCACTTTTGCAGTTTCATCCTCTCCCTCTTCGCACTTCTTCAGCCTCGCCTAGTTTCCTCATTGCTTTAGTCCTACTGTGTGGCAAGTACTTATTAGGTATTCTACATACATAATCTCATTTAATCTTTACTACAGCCTTGTTGGTACGCGTTGTAATTCTCATTTTAAAATATGACTTACGTAGTGTCTTCACCTGTGCTTCTTTCCTACCCCGTATGTCACGGTTATAATATTGGTTCTATTATCTTAACAATCATTCATTTTAAGTCCCTTTACTTGTCTGCAAACTAGGGGTGATATTAGGGACACTGAGCTGTGGGGTTTAAAGAACATGACTCAGTGAGTTGCACATAGTTCGTTTTTATTAAACGTTAATCACTATTATTATATATGTGTCCCCACTAAGTAAGGAAACTGACATTTATCCTTTATTCAGACAGGGCCTGTCTCATGGTAGGCTTTGTGTGAGTGGATGAAGCACCGGTGTACTGTGAAGCACTACAGTGCAGGCAAACGCAGGAACAAACACGGTGGTTAGATGTCAGAAAACAGATCGAAGAATAATTACTTGCTTTCAAAGGGTTGTAGTGGTGGATGATCTTGGGGAATGCGTTGGGCCTAGAAGCATCGGAAGAGTTCTTAGGATTTTCTATGTACACTGTGAAGTTTTGAAAACGTTTGAGCTGGGGTGGTGAGAGTCTGATCAAAGGTGGCTTTCGGTAAATTGTGACAAAATGGGCGGAGTGTTTATTAGGATGAAGCCACTGGGTCCACCCGGAAGTAGGCACAAAACAAGTCCCCTTCAAGGGCCAGGAAGCTCGTGAATATGGTGGGCCCAGAAAGACACCGAGACCCAGGCCCTGTGGTGGTGTCTAGATCCCGGATTCGCTTGAATCCGAGAAGGGATCGGGTCGCTTCGAAGCCTATTCTGGAGAGTGCCGCGTGTTCTGGGGTGGTAGTGGGGTCCGTTCCGGCTTGGTCCCCGATTGTCAGGGTCCTCCAGCCAGCCCACCCACAAAACCCCCGGAATCCCTTTTCCCAGGACTAGGTATTGGTCCTCCCTGCAGAGCCAGCTTCGCCTCGGCAGTCCTTCCACGCTTATCACTCACCTGCGCGCAACCAATTAGAACCCACAGGTTGGGCGACTCGTCCGACGGGTAAGGGGCGGCTACTTCCTGTGAGCCAATGAATGTGCAGACTCACAAGCGGAGGGCGGGCCTGCCGTTGTGAGTGAGCCAATCACAGGCCCCAGGCTACAGGCGCTCGATAGGCCGTTAGTCGCGCGCTCGCTTCCCCAAGATGGCGGCCGGTAAGGAAGGTTGTGTTTTGGGAGAAGTGGCCGGAGGGAACGGACGGCGGCTCCACCTGGGGATTCCTGAGGCCGTTTTCGTGGTAAGAGACACGCTCGTGCTCGGTATCTTGACGCTACGCGGTGGGCTACCCCTTCCTTCTTGGCCCCCAGCTCGGCCTTGGTTGTTGGGGGAAGGAATTGAGCTAAAGGACCGCGGAGAGAGCGCTCCGTCCGCTCTCCCCCTCCGTGCCAGGACCGACTGAGCTGTGTCAGGACCCGCCGTGGGGCGCGCGGTCTGAGAAGGCCCCAGAAGATGGGGGGTGGCGCGGGGCGAAGGACTCCGGAGCCGGAGGGGGAGCGGGGCCTCTCTGAGGGACCGCCCCCCCCCCAGCCCATCCCCGACGCGGGATTTGGACCCTACTTCCCGGAAAAACGGAGGCGGTGAGAAGCTTGAGAGTCAGCCTAGATGCCGGGGAGAGCGATGCGTAGATGGTGACGGGGTACAGTGAGCAGGCAGAGGAGCTCAGGTGTGAACATAGGAAATGGCACCTAGTGTGTTGAAGGGCTGCGGTGGCCAGTTGCCTCGGAGGAAGGCGGAGGGGAACGTCGGACCGGGGAGACCTTGAAGGCCTTGTGTGGCCCGCTGGGCCCCTGAGGCTTCAGCCAGTCGGCCACGGGCGGTCACCAGAAGGTGTCTAAGTGAAGCCCCTGTGTAACCACATTTGCTTTTAGCTAAATGGTCTTAACGACTTAGAGAATAAATTGTGTGCAGGTGAGAGAGGAAGCAGGGCGTGCATTGTTGGAGGCTTCACAGAACAGGGAGACCAACCCAAGGCCAAACGGAGGGAAAAAAGTAGTGCTTTCAATCCTGTCCTCGCCCCGTAAGGCTGTTCTCGAAATAGTATTTGAATATTATTTGAATAATAAGAGAAAACCTGAGTGGCCTTCCAGGCCGGTATCGCCCACCTTTCTCCACTCAGTTTTGCCTGAACTACTATAAAATCTTAATGGAAATTTCTCAACCTTTTGGTTTGTAGCTATATTGCCTTGTCTCTACCTTTTTGTTCTTGGTATCTTCCAACCTTCAAAAGACCCATTTCTTTTATTTATTCTTTTATTCACACCACTTTTATATACATTCTGTGCATATTTGCATTTGATGATTCGGTTTTGTACTATTTTCTTCAGTTATTTTGTTTTTTCTCCCTGAGCCGTGCCACTTATTTCTTTCCACTCATCTCCCAGGTAACTGTCAACAAGAGAGAAAATTTGTTGAATACCGGGCACTTTCCTAATGCTTTTACAAAACTCTAAGAGGCAGATACTGTTATTCTCATTTTGTACATGTTGAAACAGAGACACAGAGCCCTTGAGTAACTTGCTCCAAGTCACACAGGGTGTAAGTGAGTTACCCAGGCTTTGAACTTAGGCAGTCTGTGGGGCTGCAGAGCTCTACTTCTGCGCCATGCTCTGCCACTGGGAGGGAGGTTAGGTCATTACCTTGCTCCCTGTCATTTCTCCTGACGCTAGCACAGTACCTGACACACAGTATAAGCTCATAACTAAGTGTTGATTGAATTTCCATAGTGCCTTAAAATACCACACCCATGGTGCTCAGCAAGAGATGGCTTCAGAAATCTAATTCAGGAGGATAAACTTTATCAAAGGGCTTTATAAACTGTTACCTTAAAATGCATTTTCCCTAAAATGTCACAAGTTATTTTTTCTAGACCTTAAAATTTCTATCAATATGATATAATAAATAATCCAAGTTTACGTAAATATTTGTGTGTTCCTAAACTAATTGGAATAACATGGTATTATAGAAAGAACAGTGGTTTCTAAATAGAACAAGGTTTGAATCATGCCTCTACTTCCCAGTTGCTGCTTAGTCTTGAGCATATTATTTTACAATCTGAGCCTCCGTTTCTTTAACTGAAATAGGAGTAACAGTAGTTAGAGTTGCCCTGAGAAACAGAGACTGTGCTTTCAGTATTGCAAGTAGATGCTTAATATATATTAGTTTCTGTGTTGATAGTGGTTAAAAGTCACACCTTGCCTTTTCCCCATTCCCGTTGATGTAGTAATTTGTTTTCTTTCTCTACTTTAATTGTCCCTTTTCCCCCTTGTCGATTTGTTGACCTCTCCATCTCTCAACATCTAGTTCAGATATGACCTCCCTGTAGTTTTGTACACTTATACATATCTAATGTTGAACACCTACTAGCTGTTGTGTACTCTTCTAAGTATTTTACACGTGCTAACTCATTTAATCCCCTGTGAGGAAAAGGTACTTTTTTTCTTTTTAAAGATGAGGAAATTGAGCCAAAGAGAAAGGTTAAATAACTTCCAAGGTCATCTAGTATGTGATGAAGCCAGCATTCAAACCAGGCAGCCCCTGTCTCTTAACCACAAACTTATGCTGCAGTAGTTAATTCTCCTTGCTAGAGTCTAAGCTTCTAATAACATGTGCTAAAAAACTTTGACATTTCTCTTCCTACAGTGAGCCTTCTAGGAAGATGCTATCTCCATTTTATCTCCAGAATGCATTTATCTGCATTTTAACTGCATGCATTTCATCTCCATGCAGAACTCAGCCATTGCCTCAGCCTCACCTTTTCAATTTCTTTTAGTCTCTAGCTTGATGGCTTCATAGTTCACTCCCTTGCTGTGTTTCTCTTCTTTTTGCTTCTTGCCTTGTTTCTGCTAAAATACTCCCTTATAGCTAGTAAGCATGGATAAGAATAATGATGTAGAGATCCCAGAAACTGAGATAATTGAATATAACTTAGTTGCAAGGAAGGACTAAAGTTCTTTAAACTACTAGAAGGCTGTTACAGAATCTCCTTTAAGTTTCCATATAGTTTCACGTAGTTCCTGATCCTTAACCTAATTAACTAGCTTTGCTTCAAGGACCAGCATGTGCAGTATACATTTAAAAAAATGCAGTTCAGTTTTATTGCTTTTCTTTTGCTTATTTATTCCTGTTACAAAAGATTGTTCAGTTTGCCTTTTAGGCTTACTTTATTTCAACCACTTGATACTCAAGGAAGCAGTTGTGACTTGTCTTGGGAACCTAATGACGATATTTAGCATGATATCTGTGGCAGAACTTGTTCAGTTAAAAATTTCAGTAATAAAATCTATAATTTTGGCACACAGCCTGTTGAATCGTTTTGTGGCTAGGGCACATGACTAGGCAATGTGCTGCAAGGCGGATGTATAAAGCAGACAAGGTCTGCAATGAACATTTTGGTACATAACTCTTTTTTTTTTTTTTTTTGGCGCTGTACGCAGGCCTCTCACTGTTGTGGCCTCTCCCGTTGTGGAGCACAGGCTCTGGACGCACAGGCTCAGCGGCCATGGCTCATGGGCCCAGCCGCTCCGCAGCATGTGGGATCTTCCCAGACCGGGGCACGAACCCGCGTCCCCTGCATCGGCAGGCGGACTCTCAACCACTGCGCCACCAGGGAAGCCCACATAACTCTTTTTGAATTATGGTTTTCTCAGGGTATATGCCCAGTAGTGGGATTGCTGGGTCATATGGTAGTTCTATTTGTAGTTTTTTAAGGAACCTCCATACTGTTCTCCATAGTGGCTGTACCGATTCACATTCCCACCAGCAGTGCAAGAGTGTTCCCTTTTCTCCACACCCTCTCCAGCATTTATTGTTTCTAGATTTTTTGATGATGGCCATTCTGACCGGTGTGAGATGATATCTCATTGTAGTTTTGATTTGCATTTCTCTAATGATTAATGATGTTGAGCATTCTTTCATGTGTCTTTTGGCAATCTGTATATCTTCTTTGGAGAAATGTCTATTTAGATCTTCTGCCCATATTTGGATTGGGTTGTTTGTTTTTTTGTTATTGAGCTGCATGAGCTGCCTGTAAATTTTGGAAATTAATCCTTTGTCAGTTGCTTCATTTGCAAATATTTTCTCCCATTCTGAGGGTTGTCTTTTGGTCTTGTTTATGGTTTCGTTTCCTGTGCAAAAGCTTTGAAGTTCATTGCAGCTCTATTTACAATAGCCCGGAGATGGAAACAACCTAAGTGCCCATCATCGGATGAATGGATAAAGAAGATGTGGCACATATATACAATGGAATATTACTCAGCCATAAAAAGAAACGAAATTGAGCTATTTGTAATGAGGTGGATACACCTAGAGTCTGTCATACAGAGTGAAGTAAGTCAGAAAGAGAAAGACAAATACCGTATGCTAACACATATATATGGAATTTAAGAAAAAAAATGTCATGAAGAACCTAGGGGTAAGACAGGAATAAAGACACAGACCTACTAGAGAACGGACTTGAGGATATGGGGAGGGGGAAGGGTGAGCTGTGACAAAACGAGAGAGAGGCATGGACATATATATACTACCAAATGTAAGGTAGATAGCTAGTGGGAAGCAGCTGCATAGCACAGGGAGATCAGCTGGGTGCTTTGTAACCGCCTGGAGGGGTGGGATAGGGAGGGTGGGAGGGAGGGAGACGCAAGAGGGAAGAGATATGGGGACATATGTATATGTATAGCTGATTCACTTTGTTATAAAGCAGAAACTAACACACCATTGTAAAGCAATTATACTCCAATAAAGATGTTAAAAAAAAAGCAGACAAGGTCATCTTTCTTTCCCTATATATAAATAAAAAGAGAAAGGTGGAAGAATAATAAATTAGCTACATAATGTATGTGCACTGTCTGAAATGTTCTCTAACTTTTTATAAATACTTTTTTGGTTAAAAACAAGCCTTTGGAGAAAAAGAAACACAAGCTCTTTTTATGTTTAAAAATAAAGCTAAAGCGGTCAAAAATCAGAGGTATGAATTCTAAAATTTGTAATGTATTCTTTTTGATATTAAAGGAAGATGTAGATTCCTTCATGAAACAGCCTGGGAATGAGACTGCAGATACAGTACTGAAGAAGCTGGATGAACAGTACCAGAAGTATAAGTTTATGGAGCTCAACCTTGCTCAAAAGAAAAGGAGGTAAGTGCAAAATTTCTAAGTTTTTAAAATTAATATTGTATAGCTTAGACTTTTAAAAGATCGAGACATAATTTGCATACAGATAAAATGTCTATGCGTTGAATGTTCAGTTTGATGAGTTTTGATAAATGTATCCACTTCTGTAACCATTGCCCAGATCAATATATGGAACATTTCTGTTACCTCAGGAAGTTTCCTCCTGCCCCTTTACGCCCAACCCTGCACACTCCCAGAGACAGCCACTGTTCTGGTTATTTTCACCATAAATTAGTTTCGTCTGTTCTTGAACTTCATATAAATGGAAGCATACAGTAACTACTGTTTTACGTCAGGCTTATTACACTTAGTATAATGCTTTTTGAGAGTCATCCGTGGTGTTGTGTGTATCAGTAAATTAGTTTCTTTTTAGTGCTGAGTCATTTTCCATTGTATGTGGATGTACCACAGTTTTTGTTTATTTTTATCTATTTGCTTGTCAATGGACATTTGGTTTGTTTCCCCATTTGGTTTTAAGCCTTTGGGTGGACATTTGTTTTCATTTCTCCTGGGTAATTATCCAAGGGGTAGAATTGCTGACTTGTATGGTAAGTGTATGTTTAATTTTATGAGAAGCTGCCAAAAGTCCTCCTAGGTGGCTTTAGCATATTACACTGCCACCAGCAATGTATTGGGAGTTCCAGTTGTTCTTCATGCTCACCAGCACTTTGGTATTGTCAGTCTAAAGATGCTTTTGCAAACGTAATAGAATGAATATTGAAGTCCTTATTCCAAAGCTTCTAGGATCGTAGCATCTTAAATGTCTAGTTCATTCTTTTCATTTTGCCGATGAGATGAGAAACCCACAGAAGTTGTGACCTTGCCAAGACTTCATAAGTGATAGGGCAGAAGTATTCTTGCTCTCGATCCTTTATTCCCCTGTATGTTCATAGTAGCTTACGAAATCAATCCACAGTAATAAATACCTACAGATACCTGCTATGCACATGTGACAGCATTCTTCTGTCAGTTGAATGTTTATGGAATTCCTCATAGGTGCCAGATACTGTTTTGGGTGAAATAAGGTCCAGTATCTGCTTTCAACAGGGTTATGGTCTAGGGGCATAATAGATATTTAAATAAGTACAGAGTATAGCAGTCAAGGAGTTATGGTGCACAGTAATGAGTTAGCATAGGGGAACGGGTGATCTGAAGGGGGACAGAGGGATTCAGGGGAAACTTCCAAGAGAAGCAGATGGCTATGTAGAATTTTGAAGCCTGGTTATGAGTTTGGAAACAGGCTCCAGTGAGGAAGGGTAGTCTGGGCGTGAGGGTACCACTTACGCAAAAATACAAAAGTTTGTCTTTAGATGAGAATTCCCTGGTGGTCCAGTGGTTAGGACTCCGCACTTTCACTGCCGAGGGTGTGGGTTCAATCCCTGGTCAGGGAACTAAGATCCCACAAGCCATGCGGCACGACCAAAAAAAAAAGAAAAAAACAAACCAAAAGTTTGTTTTTAGATATATTTTCTCATTTGATTTTGGTGACAACTGAGGAAATTTGAATAGGGCTAGGTGTTAGATGATATGAAAAGTCATCAACATGGACAGATGAGGGGTGTTAATAGGAAAAAGGATAGAAAACACTATGAACATTATCTCTTCTTATTTGGGGAAAAAATGTGTGTGTGCACAGAAATACCTGGAAGAATTGACACTAATGTTATATTGACAGTGGTAATCTTTGGGTGGTGGGAAATAGCATTTTTCTTATTTTGCTTACCTGTATTCTTAATTTTCTGCAATGTACATTTATTGCTTTTATAATAAAAGTTTATTTTTATTTGAAAAAGAAGCATAAAGCCATTGGCTTTGAGGTCATTTGCACGGAGGTTACAGACAGAGAAGAAAATGGACCTCAGGACCAAGCCTTGGGGAAGCGGAGGGAATCCGTGTGTCATAGTTACCTTGGTAACTCTAGTACTGTGGAGGCATGTGGGATGGCTCCCAGGTCTGAGCAACTGGAAGGGAGAGTTACCAACATCTGAGAAGACTGTGGGTGGAGCAGGTTTGGGGGAAGATCAGGAGGAGTTCAATTCTGGACACATTTGAGATGCCTTGGACATCATTTGGACATCCAGGTGGAGGTGTTAGGTAGACGGTTAAATATATGAATGTGAATTTTGGGAGCGATCTGGGTTGGAGATAAAAATTTGGGAGTCATTTAAAGCCAGGGGACTGAATGAGGTCCATCACCAAGAGAGTGCATGCAAGTGAAGAGAAGATCAAGGATCTGGACATTGCAACAGTAAGAAGTTAGGGAGAAGAGGGAACACCAGCAAAAAAGGCTGAAAAGAAACTTTAAGTGAGGTCAGGAAAACTGGGAGATCATGGGGTTCTGGAAGCCTAGCTAAGAAAATGTATCATGGAGGAGGGAATGATCACCTGTGTCAAATGCTGCGGATGGCTCACCCAAGTGGGGTAAGGACTGAGAATGGACTTGGACTTAGCAAAGTGGAAGTCATTGGTGTTCTGGATGGGAACAGTGTTGGCCCAGTGGTTCAGAGGAGAATGATGGAGACGGCAAATGTGGAAAACTTTTTTGAAGAGTTTTATTCATTTAATAATGGGTTGGTTGTCTTTTTTTATTTGTAGGAATTCTTTATATATTGGATACTAGTCCTTTTAGGTTATATGTGAGAAATTTTTCTTGCTTTTTCTTTTTTTTCCCCTTATGATTTCTTTTGATGAGTAGTTCTTAATTTAAATGTTTTAAGTCAAAAGTTCTCTTAATAGTTAGTGCTTTTTGTGTATTGTTTAAGAAATCCTGTTTTGTATTCCATGTTCAAAAAGACATACTCCTAAGTGTTCTTCTTAAAGTCTTAATTTTTTTCATTTTCATATCTAACTTCTTAATCCATCAGAAGTTTATTTTTATGTGTGGTATGGGGTAGGCTTCCGATTTCTTTTTTTAAATGGAAGCACTGTGGATATACTGTTTGAGTCATCACCCTTTATTTTTTTTACATCTTATTGGAGTATAATTGCTTTACGATGGTGTGTTAGTTTCTGCTTTATAACAAAGTGAATCAGTTATACATATACATATGTCCCCACATCTCTTCCCTCTTGCGTCTCCCTCCCTCCCACCCAACCCTCCCTATCACACCCGTGGCATGGACATATATACATCACCCTTTATTTTTAATGTAGTTTGATTTAAGAATTTTTCCTTAGTGGTTAGTACTTTTTGTGTCCTATTTAAGAAATATCCCAAGTTCATGAAGATATTCTCTTCATGTTTTATTCTCAAAGCTTTATTGTTTTATCTTTCACATTTAGATTCATAATCTATGGGTTATTCAGAAGTATGTTGCTAAATTTCAAAGCAATTGTGGGATTTTCAAGTATGTTTCTTTGCCCTTTCTGTTTATTATAAGTTGATAGTTGTATATGCAGTCTTGTTCATAGTCAGGTTTTTCTTTTTTGTTTTTTTTTCTTTTTTTGTTTTTGTTTTTTGGCAACACTCCTTCATAGGTTTGTGTATTGTTTCTCCATTAAGGGGCAGATAGTATCTAGTTGTTTCTTAGAATGATACTGAATTCCTAGATCCATTAATTATGAGTTGCAAAATGATGATGTTCTAATTCAGTTATTTATTTTTTATTTATTAATAAGCTGGCATATTTCTGTAAAGAGAAATGTCCCTTCATGTACTCTTTGGTAAAAAGTGGCTGCAGGAAATCAGCTCACCTGTCACTTTGTTCCCTTGCAGGAATAGCCCTGTAACTCCTATCATCTCAACAGCTCTCTGCTACGTGAACAGTTAGAGGTGCAAGTGCTAGTCTGCTGCCATCTTAACCTGAAACAATTTTCTATCCTTTTTTTTTTTAAAGCTTTTTAGTCTTTTCTATTAGGTGCATGCAATTTGAGAATTACGAAGTCTTCTTGGTGAATTTAACCCTATGTAAAATAATGCTTATTGTTTTAGTCAGTTTTGTTGGACACTTAGAGCTACTCCGGCTTTCTTTTGGCTAACATTTAAAAAAAATTTTATTAGAGTACAGTTGATTTACAATGTGTTAGTTTCAGGTGTACAGTAAAGTGAATCAGTTATACACATACATATATCCATTCTTTTTTAGATTATTTTCCCATATAGGTCATTACAGAGTATTGAGTAGAGTTCCCTGTGCTATACAGTAGGTTCTTATTAGTTATCTATTTTATGTATAGTATGTATATGTCAATCCC
This sequence comes from Stenella coeruleoalba, assembly GCF_951394435.1. NCBI lineage: Eukaryota > Metazoa > Chordata > Mammalia > Artiodactyla > Delphinidae > Stenella > Stenella coeruleoalba. Next base: position 123,125,989 of record NC_137152.1, read on the forward strand.
AAGCTCCCAATTTATCCCTCCCCCCTTCCCCCTTTGGTAACCATAAGTTTGTTTTCTACATCTGTGACTCGATTTCTGTTTTCTAAATAAGTTCATTTGTACCATTTTTTTTAGATTCCACATATAAGCAATATCATATGATATTTGTCTTTTTCGTCTGAGTTACTTCACTCAGTATGACAATCTCTGGGTCCATCCATGTTGCTGCAAATGGCATTATTTCGTTCTTTTTTATGGCTGAGTAATATTCCATTGTATACATGTAACACGTCTTATTTATTGATTCATCTGTCGATGGACATTTAGGTTGCTTCCATGTCTTGGCTATTGTAAATAGTGCTACAATGAACAGTGGGGTGCATGTATCTTTTCGAATTATAGTTTTCTCCAGATACATACCCAGGAGTGGTGGCTAACATTTTCCTGGTGTATTTTTTCCAATCCCTTTTCTTTCAGCTTATTTATTATTTATATTTAAGGGTGTTCCATGTAAACAATATATGGTTTTATTTTAAATCTTTTTAGATAAACTAATTTTTCTTTTTGTATGCTTTCAAGATTGTCATCTCTTTTGTTTTATCTGACTATAATTTGTCTTTGTGAGGATATCTTTTTTTTTTTTTTTTTTTTTTGCGGTACGCAGGCCTCTCGCTGTTGTGGCCTCTCCCGTTGCGGAGCACAGGCTCCAGACGCGCAGGCTCAGTGGCCATAGCTCACGAACCCGCGTCCCCTGCATCAGCAGGTGGATTCTCAACCACTGCGCCACCAGGGAAGCCCTGTGAGGATATCTTTCTTAAATTCTTCCTTAACTGACTATATGTCAGCTTCCTGTAACCATGGATACCTGTGTGGATTGCTTTTATCTATAGACGATTTTGCTTTTGCAGGAGCTGTGGGTCTTCATCAGCCTTGGACTGCTTGAGCCCTGTTCCAAGTTCTTGCACTTAATATGTGAGCTCCCCTGTTGAGCCGAGCGTCAGGGGCCAGGCTCAGGTCTATAGCTGGTATTGTCACCTGCCTTGAGATGCCTGCTTTTCTCTAGTCCTCACTGCTCAACTCAAAGCCTTTTCCAGTTTTATCCCCTTTTATTTTTTCTGAAAGTTCCCTCACCTCTGTGATACCAGCTGTGCAACAAAAACTGTTTCTGTGCTTGACTGAGTTGTTTTGCAGCAGACGGCTGTGTAGTTTGGATACTAACCTTTTCTTTACAGGTGTTGTAAATCTTTTGTTGCAGCCTGTCATTTAACTTTTTCCTTCAGCTGTATAGGAAGCAGTAGCATAGCACAGGGAGATCGGCTTGGTGCTTGGCCATGACCTAGAGGGGTGGGATAGGGAGGGTGGGAGTGAGGCTCAAGAGGGAGGGGATATGGGGACATGTGTATGCATATGGCTGACTCACTTTGTTATACAGCAGAAACTGACACGGTATTGTGAAGCAATTATACTCCAATAAAGATCTATTTAAAAATATATAAATAAAGTAATTATTGATAGGTATATAAAAAAGTTATTTAGTATTTCATTGTCTTGTGGTGAACTCTTTAACGCATGAATTATATGTGCTTTATCTTTCTCTAACTGGAAATTTTGTGATTATCATTTTTTCATTTTTTTCTGTCATCTGTTAATTTTTTTCCTTCTCTCCTTCTGGGATTCCTTTTAATATGGATGTTGACTCTTCTAATTCTGCCTTCCCTGTCTCTTTATTATTTCCTGTCTTCTGCTATTTTGGTAATTTGTCTTTTGGCAATTAAATGGATATCTGTGAGTTCCTTATTTCAACCATTACACTTTTTATACGTAGTATTTTTGGTCCTTCTTACAGCTACTTGTTTCTTCTTCATATTACCAATATCCTGTCTTTTCTCTTTGAAGTATTTTTAAATACTCTCTGTATAATCTTGTAGAATTTGATTTTATTTCATCTGGTACAGGTTGTCGAATTTATTGTCTTTATTTTATTTTGTAGTTGAGTTTATCAGATTACCATTTTTTTCCCCATCAGCTCATATTCCCTCAGGATTATCAGTTCCTTTGGCCATTAATGTGTGTGGGAACAGAAGTAATTCAAGTCCCTCCTGGTGGGTGGGGTTTACACTCTGCAGCACAGCCATTGGACAAATGCTGTTTCTCCCCTACCAGGTGCCTCGGCCTCTGGGCCTCTGGGACATTCTTTCCGTTCCTCTGTCTTTGGCATCTCCCCTGGGAGGGGGAGTGGGCAAGGGGAACTGCTGGGGGCCAGTACCTGTATTCTCAGCTCCTCAGCCTGACCTTCTCCCTGCCTTTGGCCAATTCTGCTGTTTTTCTGCCCTGTAGCCGTGATGGGGTGGGTAATGTGATTCACCCACAGCAATTTAGAGGGAGGAAAAACACCTGCCCTTTAGCCTTAAATTCCCCCTTTGGAGACTTGACCCACTTCCCTTCTAAGCTGCTGTCTTCCCTCTCACTTCCCTACCCACTCCCAGAACCTAGAGATTTCCATTGTTCATGGAATAACAAAGATCTGGAACTGATCCAAGTGTCTGTTGCTAGGAAGTGGATAAACAAGTTGTGTTATATTTTTAAATGGATATTACACAGCAGTGAAGATGAATGAACAAATCTTAGGAACTTAATTGAGTTATAAAGCAAAACCCCAGAAAAATGCATACAACATGAGACCATTTGTATTAAGCTAAGAAACTAGCAGAGAATATATTGTTCAGGGATACACATAAATGTGATGAAACTATTTGAAAAAGTGAAAAAGGGACTGTAAACACACAGTTCAGGAGAGCTGCTATCTTTTGGGACAGAGCAGGGTGGGGAGGGTGTATTGCTCAGACTTGCACAGTGGCCTGCGCTCTACAGCCCACGAGCCACAGCTACAGAGCCCGCGCGCCTAGAGCCCGTGCTCCACAACAAGAGAAGCCACCACAATGAGAAGCCCGTGCAGTGCAACGAAGAGTAGCTCCCGCTCGCCGCAACTAGAGAAAGCCCATGTGCAGCAGCGAAGACCCAACTCAGCCATAAATCAATCTGTCAGTCAATCACAGAAATCATTTACATGACCAAAAAACTTGATCTGAACATACTAATGTTATATGTGTATCAGATATTTTATAAATGATTCAATGTAGATCTTTCTAGCATTTACCTATATCAACATATACAAAAATAAGCAAAATTGAGAGATCTACGATATCCATATTGAATTGTAAAGAGTTCATAGAACATTAGCCTTCAAACTACGCTTTAAAAAAAAATCAATGCTAAGGGTGTGTTTCTCAAATCTTCACTGGGCTGTACTACCAGATAGTGATACTTTTTTGTGTGTGTGTGGTACGCGGGCCTCTCACTGTCGTGGCCTCTCCTGTTGTGGAGCACAGGCTCCGGATGCGCAGGCCCAGTGGCCATGGCTCACGGGCCCAGCCGCTCCGCGGCATGTGGGATCTTCCCGGACCGGGGCACGAACCCGTGTCCCCTGCATCGGCAGGCGGACTCTAAACCATTGTGCCACCAGGGAAGCCCCAGTGATACTATTTTTTAAGCAGCAGGCTTATCTGACATATTTGCCGGGTCAGTAGCACACGCTGTAATAAAGTTTGCTGTGCTAACCTTCTTCACACATGATGTGACTTCCTTTATATAATTCACGAAGTACATTTTCATTATCATATTTAAATTTTGTTTACATGCTGATCTCTAATAATATTTTGTTAAATGTATTTTGAAAGAACCACAGCTTTGTTTTTGTATCCTTAGTCTGTTTCCTTACAGATTACATTGTGATTTGACAGGACTCCCAGAACTGTTTTGCACATTTTTCCATGCAAAACACTTTAAAGCCTTGGGCAGCTTTAATCCAAAAAAAGAGCTAAAAATGTTTCATTCTTTCTTCTCTAAGTTTGACTTTGAGTGTTTTCAGCATATTTTTATCTCTTATTTTCTTGTCAGTGAGATTGATTTCATTTGGGAATTAGTTGCTAGTAGTTTTTAAAAATTATTTTTAATACGCTTTATTTTTTAGGCCAGTTTTAGTTTCATAGCAAACTTGAGCAGAAGATGCAGAGATTTCCTGTATAGCCCCCGCCCCCACACACACATAGCCTCCCCATTATCAACAAACACCCTTCACCAGAGTGGAACATTTGTTACAATTGATGAGCCAAGGTTGATATGTTATTATTAGCTAAAGTCCGTAGTTTACATTAGTGTTCACCCTCGTGTTGTACATTCTGTGGGTTTGGACACATGCACGATGTGATGTATCCACCATTATAGCATCATACAGAGTAGTTTCACTTCCCTAAGAATGCTCTGTGCTCAGCATGTTCATCCCTCCCTCCCCCTCCTAAACCCCTGGCAACCACTGATCCTTTTGCTGTCTCCATAGTTTTGTCTTTTCCAGAGTGTCTTATAGCTGGAATCATACAGTCTGCAGCCTTTTCAGGTTGGCGTCCTTCACTTAGTCATATGCATTCAAGGTTCCCCCATGGCTTTTCGTGGCTGATAGATCATTTCTTGTTAGCAGTGAATACTATTCCATTGTCTGGATGGACCACAGTTTATGTCTCCATTTGCCTACCAAGGTCATCTTGGTTGCTTCCAAGTTTGGGCAATTATGAATAAAGCTTCCATAAGCATTTGTGTGCAGTTTTTGTGTGGACCTAAGTTTTCAGCTCCTTTGGGTAAATACCAAGGAGCATGATTGCTGTATCATATGGTAAGAGTATTTTTATTTTGTAAGAACCCGACACACTGTCTTCCAAAGGGTCTGTTGCTCCACATCCTCACCAACATCCGGACTTGTCGGTATTCTGGATTTTGGCCATTGTAATAGGTGTGTAGTGGTATCTCGTTATTTTAATTTGCAATCCTCTGATGACATACGATGTGGAGCATCTTTTCATATGCTTATTTGCCATGTGTATATCTTTGGTAGGGTATCTGTTAAAGGCTTTGGTCCATTTTTTTAATCCAGTTGTTCATTTTCTTATCGTTGAGTTTTGAGAGTTCTTTGGGTATTTTGGATACCAGTCCTTTATCAAATGTGTCTTTTGCAAATATTTTCCCACAATCTGTGGCTTGTCTTTTTGTTCTCTTGACAGGGTCTTGTGCAGAGTGGAAGTTGTTAATTTTAATAAAGTCCAGCATGTCAGTTATTTCTTTCATGGATTGTGCCTTTGGTGTTGTATCTAAAAAGTCATCACCGTACCCAAGGTCATTTAGGTTTTCTCCTGTGTTATCTTCTAGGAGCTTTATAGTTTTGCATTGTACCTTTAGGTATGTGATTCATGTGAACTTAAGTTTTGTGAAATGTGTAGTGTCTGTGTCTAGATTCATGTTTTTTATGTGTGGATGTCCAGTTGTTCCAGGCTAGTTGTTTTTCTAGTAGCTATAATATAACTTAACTGTTGAGTCTGATCAGTCTCATCATGTCCATCGTTTTCTTAAGTTTTTTCGTGTGTTCAAACAGTGATCCATTTATAATTTTAAGAACTGTTGTTACCTAACTTGAAAAGAAAGTATTTTTCAACATAAAAGTTAAAGAAAAATTACCCAAAGCTTAAAAGCATCGCAAAGTTGTACTATATCTTGCTGTGGTGTGTTAGGTATTCAAGTGCTTTTACAGTGTGGGAAGCGCAGGCCCTGAGAAGCTGTCCCTGCACTTGCTGGTGCTGAGCTGCCTGTGACTGAGGGAGTTGGTGGTTTTCAATTTAGAATATAATATTTGAATGCATGTTATTTTAAAAATGAGTATTTAAAATGCAATTCTAATTAAATGTAGAACCTCTGAATCACCTCTGTGGAATATGATTTTCCCTAGAAATGTTAACTAATGATGGGGGGTTTGACGTATAGAATAGGACTCTGTGCACAGTAGTCATTCCGTAAATATTTGCTATTATATCTAAATATTTTAATAAATATTTATGTCTGAAATATCTTAAATATTTTAATAAAGAAAATTTATTAAATATCTTACAGATAAAATATCTTAAATATTTCATATATATAAATTGTCCTCAAAACATATCAGTAGAAAATGCAAAGCTAGTAAGACTGTGTCCTGATGCCAAATACTAAGTTAACCTTTTTCTTATTCACAGGCTAAAAGGTCAGATTCCTGAAATTAAGCAGACTTTAGAAATTCTAAAGTACATGCAGAAGAAAAAAGTAAGTGCAGTTTTCTTTGTAAACATGAGCAAACCAGGATACTTCAGCAGAGACATGTGTTCCTTGACTCCTTGGTCACTGGTATTTGAACCAGTCCTGAGCACGTGTACTGACATCACAGACAGTGAGACATGTGGCTTTCCGCCAAAAGTCAGGTTTAATTCTAGGACCCACACTTCTTGGGGTATTTTACTTATATGTAGTATCTGCAGAACTTAAATGCAATTTGAAATTCTTTTTAAGTACAAAAAGAAAATGTCATTTTGAGCAGCATCTAATAGTTTCTGTTGTTGTTATTGTTCTCTCTAAGAATAAGGAGTGAGTCCAGTACTTACAGAGCTGGAAAAAATTTTAGAAATGACGTTTCAGGTTCTCATTTCACAGCTGAGGCAACATTTGCAAAGAGGTTACACTTGAGCACTGTTACATAGCTAGTTCCTGGCAGAACTGGATTTGAGACTCTTCCAAGTCCTCATCCAATATTTGTTACATAAGCAGACTGTAAAAATTAAATGTCATAAGTATATTGTATTTAAAATAGTATGTGTATGTATATATGATTTATTACTTGACTGGTAGAATAACTACATTTCTAGTATGTTTTTTATGTCATGAACTTAATAAGAGGCTTCAGAAAATTGGTTGTTGAGCACGAAGCACTGATGAAGTAATAATAGATAGCGCTTGTCTAGTGCTTACTCTGTGCCAGGCACTGGGGTGTGTGTGGGGGCGGGGAGGGGTGTGAGACTGGGGTGTGTGGGGGCGGGTGTGTGTGTGGGGGTGTGAGTGTGTGAGAACTCTGCTTGCCACAGCCTTCAGAGCTATAGTAAGTAGCTGAGCCAGGACGCACGAGCCTCCCTGCCCATCCGTCTGGCTCCAGCATTCCTTTCTTTACCACTCTACTTAGTCTGTGTGATAGGACTGTTTTAAATGGCTTAGGTTCAGTTCTGTGATCTCTTCCTTATAACCTTGGTGTGAAAATGGACTGTTTACAGTACTGTCATTTTTTTTGAAGGAGTCCACCAATTCACTGGAGACCAGGTTCTTACTGGCAGATAACCTGTATTGCAAAGCTTCAGTTCCTCCTACCGATAAAGTGTGTCTGTGGTTGGGGGTAAGTAAATGTAATAGCCACAGCTTCCTTGGCTGACATTTGTAAAGCATTATTGTTGAAGCTGTGGAAGGAATGAAGGGGTGGCATTCAGGGGGATCGGGAGTGTGAGGAAGATAGCTGCAGAAGCATGCTCGAGTCTCTCCCAATCAAAACAAAACGGACCAAAGCCCTGCTTCCCCTCCAACTAATGCTTTAGCTCTTAAATGTAACAGAAGGTGCTGTTGAACCTTAGATAGATGTTTCTTCATCATCAGATTTTGTTAGTTCTAGAAAGATCTCTCTAAATTTTGAGGGGGCAAGGATTATTACAAAAACCTTGAGGTTAGAACCCATTTTTAAAAATCATATATTTCAATTTTGATGATTTCACAGACCTTCTCTGTGATTTTTTCCTATTTTACTCCTCTCAGTCCCATGATCGACCAGCCAAGCCATTCCTGACTGTCCAGCTAGCTATCCATGGGTCTTGTTACCTCAGGCAAGTTCCCATACAAAGCAGCCAGTCACGACTGCTCTCAGCTCTCCCAGCTGGGAGGATTTCCGCTTGCTATCCTGTAGAGTCATCCCTGAGAGGCAGTCTCGTGCCATGAAAGATAGGCAGATTCGTACATGGAAACTCACTTCTCTGTCCCTTAGTTCCTCCTCCTGATGTCTGTTAGCTGTAATCTTTTCAGAGTTTGTACATTTATTTCTACAAGCATAATTCCCGTACTTGTTTAGTTTTAGTTCTGTAAATGGAACAGCTGTCCACCCAGTAGCCCAAATCCTAAGGGTTATTGTCCTTTGTTTCTCTTTCCCTTGGCACACATTTAGTCAGCAAGTGGGGATAAGGTGATTTCATAAACTAGACTGGGACAACAGGGAGCTCTCTCTCGAGAGAGAGAGAGAGAGAGAGAGAATTGCGGCTGGAGCCCGCCTCACACGATGGTGAATTCCAAGTGGGTCACATTTGAAATGTGTGATGAAATACTGACACCATCAAAATTGTAGGCCAAGTCGCAGGTAACTTATTTAGAGCCCTGAAATAAGGATGGTTTTTCAGGCCTCAAAATTCAGAAACCATGAGCAAAGTCAAAAGACAATCAACAGGAAAAATATTTGTAACTCATATCACAGGCAGAGGACTAACAGGTTTGCAGGGCGACTTGGAGTTGTGGTTTGGGCATGTCAGTCTTGAGGTGACTATTAGACCGTCAAATAGAGAGGCCGATCAGGCAGTAGTTGAGGGGTGAATCAACTAAGGAGATGTACTTGGCACACGGTACTTCCTGAATGAATGATTGATGTTTTTTGACATGAATGAAGTGTTTTTAAATGTATTCGATTTTCTCTTGTTAAAAGTAAGCGAAGTGTAGAAATTTTCTGGAAAAGAAAAAGTAATAAGAAGCATCAGTCATTGAGAAATGAGATTGTGGGTCCGGGTTTTAGAGAGGCATTTACTCTGCACTGAATATTTTTAGTCCTATCTGAATTTTTATAGTTTTCTGATTATCATGGATTGGCATATTCAGTCAATAAGAATGTAGCACCTACTTTGTGCTAAGCACTTTCATGTTGTCTCATTTAATTCTTCCAACAATCCTTTGAGTAATTTTCAAATTCCATTTGCCAGATAAGGAAAGTGGTTCAGGAAATGCCCGGTGTTAAGTCAGGTGCTAGGAGTATGGCTCCCCCTGTGTCAGCATTTACTCTGGAGGTAGGAAGGGGGCAGTAAAAGCCAGCTGTTTCTCTCAGTGGATCAAATGTAGATAATATGTATGTTTTTGAAAACTTTTGGTATCTTAAGCTCAGAAACAACTATTTCAGTTGATCTGAATGTGATACTATTTGGTGTCACAATAGAGCTAGTAGAAAGATAGGATTTGGTAACTAAAGGTACTGGTTCTTATGGTAATTCTTCCATTTATGTAGTATCCCCAAAAGCGTAGGTAACCTGACCTCTCGGAGCCTCTGTTTTCTTAACTGTAGAGAAGGTAACTTGCCTCTCCAGGGTTGTTACGACGAGTAAATGATAAAATGTGTGTGAATATATTCTCTAACCCAGGAGTCAGTAAATGTTCTGTTAAGGGCCAGAGGGTAAATATTTTTGGTTTTGCAGACCACACGGTCTCTGTCACAAGTAGTACTTAGCTTTGCCACTGTAGCATGCAAGTCTAAGTGAATAAAGAATGGCTGGGTTTCAATAAAACTTAGGACAAAAGGCAGCCGGCTGGATTTGGCCCAAGGGCTGTAGTTTGCCAGCCCCGGTTCCAACCTGTAAAGCACTGGGTAAGTGTTCGGACACTGTCATGCTTTTCTCTCTTCAGGCAAATGTAATGCTTGAATATGATATTGATGAAGCTCAGGCGTTGTTGGAAAAGAATTTATCGACTGCCACAAAGAATCTTGATTCTCTTGAGGAAGACCTCGACTTTCTTCGAGATCAGTTTACTACCACAGAAGTCAGTATCCTTTCCTAAAAAAAGGCAAAGGGGGGAAAGGAGAAAGATGCTTTCAACGTTCTTACATGCATTGCTTTAATGAAAAGAATGTCCTTATTCTTAGACTGATGTTAAGTTGCAGATTTTATGAGAGTAGTAAATGACATACTTGGAACTAATATTTAATAACTTTATAGGTAGACTAATCTGAATTTAAAGTGTGAAAGGTGGAAACAGCAAGACGATTTAGCAAATGAGTATTTTTCTTTCAAATATTTTCCCAAGACATCTTCATAGCTAGTCAAGTAGTGTATTTATTAAGGGTCTCCTGTGTTCCTGCAACTGTGCTAAGCTGTATGGGGCATGGGCTGGTGAGAGGATCAGTGCAAAACAAGAAGAGTGGCGAAGTCTTGCTCTGTTACAACTGCACATGTGAACCTGCTGAATGATCGTCTCACAGCAAAATATAAGTAAGTTCACTTCATGTACTCAACACCAAGGCAGTTTAAAGTTAGGGAAAGATAGGTGTGGGCTGGAATTAGTTCAGAGCAGGCTTTGAGAAGATAGGACTGAGACTGTATTTAAGGCAGAGAGAACAGGCAGCGGCAGGTATCCTGCTCGAGGGGGAGGGCTCGCATGTTGACCCAGCTGCTCACGCGCTCCTGTCGCCTAGTCGTCAGCCCCGCACAGTCACCCAGCACAGAAACGTGGGAGTCGACCTTCGCTCCTCTCTCTTTCATCACCAGAAGCCGACTAATCACCAGATTCTTGTCAGCTTTCCCTTGTAAATCTCTCTGTCCATTGCTGTTACTCTCATTTTGGCCTTCTAGAAGCTAGACTCAGTAGTTTTCTAGTCTGGTTTCCTCACATCTGTCCTTTACACTGTCTCCACCATGAATTCACTGAGTCACACTTCTTTTTATTCCTCTGGTTATAATGCTTCAGTGTTCTTTGTTACATGTAAGGTATGCACGTGGGCGCCCTGTGAGGTGCTTCCTGCCAGTCTTACCTCATGCCACTGACTGCTTCCTGCCTTGGCCCTCTCTCAGTGCACCCAAGTCCCAAATAACCCCGATCGGTTTTTCTCAGCCCCCAAATGTGCTGTGTCCTTTGTCCACACTTGGTTCCTCCTATCTAGACTCATTTCCCCCTGTTTACCTGGGTTCCTCTGTTTTGTCTTTCATATGTCGGCTCAAGCAGCAGAACATTTCTGGACATTTTCCAGTCCTCTCAGGGTGTTTTGTTGTTCCTCTGTGCTCCCAGTGCACTTTGCACGTAGTGCTTTATTTATTTTTCATTCCAGACTGGGAGCTCTTCAAGTGTAGGAGCTCCACTTTCTCTCTCTCCTCCACAGCACGTAGCACATGACAGGTGTTGAGTGGTTGGTGAGGGAAGGCAGGCCTGTTTGAGGCCTAGAGCAGGAGTTGGCACGTGACTGGTAATGTGGAGACTTCATTCACACACACAAAAACCAAAACTATAACATTCCCAGAAGATAACATTGGAGAAAATCTAGATGACCTTTAGTCCAATGGTGGCATTTTGGATATACCACCAAAGGCATGACCCATGAAACAAATAATCGATACGTGAAGGCCTGCAGGGTGGCGTTTGTGGAAAGGAAAAGATGTAGATGCTTAATAAATTGCGTGAGTGTCCTGTTAGCCAAACAGGGTAAGAGATAAAGTGATTGATAATTGTAATAATTTAAACATTACATGTCAGTGTATGCTTTGAACTACCTTTGAACTATCATGGATGAAGGGCTCTCTATAAAACTGTTGACAGTGTCAAGCACGTATTTGTTAAATATAATACCATAGTTGACTAGATATGCTAAACAATTATTGATTTGAGGCCTTGACCTGATTTTGGTGTAATTTTGTTCCCTTTTTTGCCAGATGATACTACACCTTGCTGTAGTCACTAGTATTTTTTGTGTGTGATTTCTGTCTTTGATTCAGTGTGTGAATGAATACTTAGTCATTGAATGTTATCTTTAGAATTGCATTTGCATTTTCTTTGACAATTCTTGCAGATATGGCCAGGGTTTATAATTGGGATGTAAAAAGAAGAAACAAAGATGATTCTACCAAGAACAAAGCATAATGCTGGCAATTAAAAATGTGGTTCAATTTTCCAAACATGTTATTTTAAATACCCCAAAGTTTATCCTTAAAAGTTGCCATAACTTTAAATAATTTTTAACAGCAAGAATGATGATTAAAACTTTAAAAAAAGATAAACACCACTTTATTTATTTATAAAAACAGAATTAGTTTCAAATATTTTATAAAATTTGCAGTATTTTTATTTTTATTTTTTGCATTTCCAACAAAGTAAATGCTGCTTTCATCATTTTGTTTGTTTGTTTGTTTGTTATAAGAAAAGTCTTAGCTGAAATGGCTGAAAACTGTGAGATATGCTATAGAAGCTGACTTTTTGGACAGTTTAGCACACTTTACTTTTTCTTTATTGGCTGGTGTTACTCTCACTTGTGATGTGGTTAAAACCAGTTTAGAGGTAAGAAAAACAGTTTGAATATTTGAAAAACTGTTTTTCTTTAGCACACATGGGGCTTTATGGTCCTCTATTGCTGTTATTTGTCCTGTGTAAATGCAGTTTCATGAATTACTGCTTAGCCAATAACTATTATAATATTCTGTACTTTTCAGGAAGTGGTAATTTGCATTCCTAAACAGTAAGAGGGCTATTGAGACAACGCTTTCTAACCCGATATAAGTGCACAGAGCCTAGAGCCTTTGCAATGCTAACATAAAGGAGATCTTGGCCAACATGAAATAACAAAATTACGCACTGAAAACTCTTGCCTGAGGCGATTTTGTACTTCTTAACAGTTCCCCAAAGCAGCTGAACAGGAATATTAAGATAAATATAAATCTGTGATGGTTTAACGGAGTTGTGAGCTTTTTTATTCATGATAAAACTTCGTAAGAGTGTTAGAAGATCCCTATGGAAAGCCATTGGTACAGTGGCTAGTACTGGGTGATACAGATTCTGGTAAAAACACAAATGTATTATTCCATCTCCATGTAGTAAAGAGTATACTTGTACAATGTTTTGTACTTGTATTTCATGATATTAAAACAGTGAAGTTAAAACTGTGGCACAGTACCTTTTTTTATGTTATACTTTCTAAAATTAACATGGGTCTTTTCACATACTCGTAAAGTTTATTTACTTACACCATAACTAGCCGTGTCCCAAGAACCTCTTGTGTTTGTAGAAACAACATAAGATCCCTTTGGAAGGAATATAGATAAGCAAACAATTGAGAAGTTAAATCTGAAAGATAGCAGAGTTCCTTGTCAATTTTTCTTTGATACTTTTGAATTTCCATATTTTAGAATTTGAGGTTTGTAAACGTCTTGATGTATTTTAAGTGCTACTTTTTCCCAAACTTTATTATGGTAAGTATATTGGTATCAAATGTCCCTGTTAATATTAGGATAGGAATGATTTGCTCAGAAGATCTTAATTTTGTCTTAAGTCCGTGAAAATCTAAATACGAATTTTTAGGTATTCCAGGCAATATGAGGAAACAGCTCTTCAGAGGTGTGAATTAAAGAGCAAAAATTAAGTTAATTATTCAGTAAATATACATAAGCACCCAGTATGTGTCAGAAACAGTATTAGGCTCTGTTAATTAAATAAAAGATATTTAAGTCTTGCCTTTGCCAGAAAGCTTCTCTTATAGCAGTCTACATTTTCAGAATAACATAACCATCCTGATTTGACATGGCATTTTCAAGCTTAATTTTTTTTTTTTTTTTTTTTTTTTTTTTTTTGCGGTACGCGGGCCTCTCACTGCTGTGGCCTCTCCCTCTGCGGAGCACAGGCCCAGCGGCCATGGCCCACGGGCCCAGCCGCTCTGCGGCATGTGGGATCCCCCCGGACCGCGGCACGAACCCATGTCCCCTGCATCGGCAGGCGGACTCTCAACCACTGCACCACCAGGGAAGTCCTCAAGCTTAATATTAGGATAGTAAACCCGGAAAGATAATGAGCACAAGATTGACTACAAAAAGTGATACTGGGTAACAAATGTGTTGGAAATGCAACTGAAATTTAACTATTTTTCCATTGTAAACATGTTCATTTGAGAAAGTTTAGAAAATAGGAAAAAAGGCATTTAAGTTCCACTTGCAGTCCCCCTTAATGATTCTGTGGCTTCCATTTCTTTTTCTATGCATAGGTTTTTTTAAAAACACAATTGAAATAATTTTGTCTGTATAATTTTTATCCTACTTTCTTTACTTATTATGGAATTTGCTTATTATATACTGCTTTTAAACTAACATTATTTTACTGGTTTCATAGTATTCTAATAGGTAAACTCTAGTAAACTGTGATTCACAGACAATTGGTTGTTTTAAAATTTTTTTCTCTAAGTAGGAAATAACTCGGCAGTTTGCATGTTTACAGAAGGATTTTTCTTTTATTTAGGATTTTTCCTGAGATTAGATTACCAAAAATGGAATTATGGAGTCAAAGATTATAGCATTTTATTTTCTGGGGTTAACTGAGAGTGGTTTGGTCAGTAGCAACAGCAGGGGATGATGGGAAGCACAGTTGATCATCCTTGCTGCCCCTATAGACGCTGACCGCCACAGCTGCGTAGCCAGAGTGAAACCCAGATCTGGTTCCCGGGTGAATTCCCTTCCCTCTGTACCATGGTGCCTTGCTCTTATTTAGAAATACCTAATAATTCATTAAGTTCAATCCCTTAATGAATGCATACTCTCCTTTCTTTGTGTGTTTGCTATTCTCTGCCCTAAACCTCATGATACCTTTAAGGGTATTGAACCATTTCTTAAAGGTTCGTCTTGGTTGGTTCTGCAGACTCTGCCGATAGCATGTACAGCACTCACCATAGCTGGTGTTGGGTTTGACTGCACGTTAGACTCACAAGACCCGGATAGGCCATGTCTGACACCACTTTACTCTGAAGGACACAGGACAGGCAAGACACCATGGGCACCATGCCAGGGGACAGCTTTAGGCACAATTCTAATGTCCCCACAGGTGGCCGCAGGAACCACCCTGGCTTAGAAGCCATCAGAGAGCACTCTGTCTCGTAACAGCCAGGGTCAGGGCCCAGGAACGGTAGGCCCACTGCACTCAGGGACGCTGAGCTGTGACTCCCAGCAGGTGTTGATGTGCAGTCGCAGCCCTCCCAGACCAGGCGCAGGGTACCTCCTGGGACATTGTGCCGGAAGCAGGCCCGCCCATCCCACAGCTGACGATCCACCTTCATCAGGTTTCCAGGGCAACCAAACTAGAAAGTGAATCCAAGGTCAGTGCCTCACCTCGAGGGAGAAAGGGGTTTTGAACACCTCACTCAGCCTGTTGGGTCTTGCGTGATCATGGCCAGTTTTTGACAATGGCTGACTTCCTTTTCCAGTTCCTCTCATAAGGCCGCTTAGCTAATATCTGCCTCTGCAAAAAAGGTAATAATAGTTCAAATATTTTAAAGAGCCAGATGGAAGCATCAGGTGGGAGGTCTGAAGTTTTACGATTGTATGATGGGTTGGAGGGCTTTTTTCTCCTTGCCCCAAGTGACGCCATAAATTTATTGAAGCTTTATGCACTCATCGCAGAGTGACTTTTTAGTCTTGTGGCCAAAATTCATTGATAGACTTTTTCATTTTTACATTTTTTATTTTGAAATTTTATAACTACAACCAGTATCATAGAATAGACAGGCCTGCTAATTCACCATGTTTTCTCTATATTAATACTCTTCTGTATGCAGTGAGTACTGTTTACACAACCAGTTCTGAAAGGCATCAGTGTTGGAAGAGTTGGTTAGTGTATTATATGCGCGGAACTGCTTTTCTTCTTTGAGTTATTAGCATGACATGGCCCAGGGTTCTAGCTGAAAACTCAGGTGTGGATGGTGCTTCAAAGTTCAGCTGAAGAATTTACTTTTGTTTGTATCCCTTTCTTGTGTGCTCAGTATATTTGAGCAGTTTGTGTATAAAGGATCATGTCTCCTGGCCGTGGTTTATGTTCAGTTGATGGTGTTACAACTCTGTTTTGCCTTTAGGGGATTCTTTATTCAGAGGTAGGCCATGAATGTTTTTCTGGATCTTTTAGCTCCCCAAATAAACCCATCTAAGACTGAGTCAGCTTATTTTCCCCAGATCAGACCTGTGGATTCTAGAGAGTAAAATATACAAAAATTTAAAAAGCAAAAGGTCAGGGGATAACAATCTCTTCCTTTTCCTCAGTACTTAACATCTTTGGCTACTAAGTCCCTGTTCGGAGTGGATTGGGCAATAGTTTATTCTCAGTCAGGTGGTCCAGAGGCAGCTTAAGAGTTAAATTTTAACTGACCCTAGACATTTAATTTTCAACTTTACTATCACTGTTGGTTGCAATACCAGCACAAAGTGACAGTGTTAGCTTTTCAGTATCGACTTGGCATCCCACTGTGACTGCAGTGTTCAGTTAAAAGTGGGCTGTGGTCGCACTTCTCTACTCCATTGGTCCGCAGCTGCCTGAGAGATGACCAAGGTCTAGGACTGACCTTGGCTTTCTGGACAGAGTCTGTGCAGGTCAGATGAAAAAGAAGGTGCTGGAGAAAAAAAGTTTTATCCCGGAGAAGGATTGGTCCGAGACAAAGAACAAAGCTCGGAAGGGTTTTTGAGCGGGAAGGAGTATATGGTCAGAGTGCCTTTGTACAGCTCAGACTTTTCATGTACGACTCCACATGTGTCATAAGACAAAATTATTCAGATTGCTGGAAAATGGCAAATAGATACCAATATTTAATATGAAGCTTAGAAGTGGCGGGGTATACTGAACACTGGTTATGGAATTGCCATTAATACAAGTTTTCAGAGTAACATACTTTTAAAAAATGTTTGGAACACTTCAAATGAGACGGCAATGGGATGTTTTGGAGAATCAATTTTTTGGGCTTCCTGTAGAATTTAGTGCAGTGAGAACACTTAGGAACAGAGGATTCAGATGAAAATACGAACTCAAAAGAATAAAAATAAATGTCCAGCACACTAACTTCTGTTGCCTCCACGTGTCCCTTAAGGTAATACGGCTCCTTCTGCTTGACCATCTCCCTCTGGTGGTCTTGACCTTCTCCCCATCCCTCAGCCACAGTCACACCTGGGACCTTGTCGTTACCAATCACCGCAGCCCCTTCCTAATCTCAACCTCAAGCCATTGAGGTTTACACTGCCTGCAACGTCTTGACTTCTTTCATGGTCTGTCTTGCTCTTGTCCCCCTGCTGCTTTGCTGGCCTGGCCTGGCTAAGCCAGTGTCCTGTCCAGTCTGACTCTGCGGGTTCCCAGCACTTTAAAGTTGTGGCTGCGAGCCTTAGAGGGTGGTGGTGCTGCGCGGTCATCGTTCACGCTTCCACGCTCCTGTTCTTCATCTCAGCTGATAGTGGGAGGGATCGGTGTGTGGCCCCCCCGCCCCCCACATGGATCTACCCACCATCTGCCGATATTTATAAGCCTTTGCTGTCACTTCACTCACTAAAAAACAAAAACAAGTTAAGGAAAAACCAAACGACAAAAGAAGCTTTTGTATGGGAGGCCCCTTCCTGAGTGCAGCCCCAGGCTGTGGCACTCTGCCACCCCTCTGAAGGCACTGGGGCGGGATCCCTCCAGTTTTCACGTGGCGTTCTTCCTGTGTGCATGTCTGTGCCTAAATGTCCCCCTTTTATAAGGACACTAGTCATACTGGATCAGGGCCCATCCTATTCCAGGATGACCTCAACTAATTACATCTGACGACTCCATCTCCAATAAGGTCAAATTCACAGGTACTGAGTGTTAACCTCAACATATCTTTTTTGGGGGACATGATTCAACCCATAACTGTTGGTGTGCGGCTTTGCACAATGTTGAAATGTCAGGAGTGCGTGCATTGCACTGTGGTCCACAGCAGGACAACTGTCCTTGCTGCACTTCCCCTCCCCCAATTCCCCTCTCTCCTGCATCCTCAGTCTTCTCCACTGAAGCTTTCTTAACTTAAAAAAAATTCTCTCTTGTCCTGACTTCCCCCAAGCTGTCATCCTCATTTCTCTTCCCTTCACAGAAAGTGTTGTCTCAAAAGTGTTGTCTGTACTCACAATCTCCGTTGTTTCTCTCCTGTTCTCTATCAGGTGCATTTGACACAGAAGATTACTCTCTCCTCCGAACATCCCCTCCTTGGTTTCTGTGGTCCCTGCCTGGTTTTCCTCCCCTCTCTGCCTGCTGCTTCTCAGTTTCATGTGCTGATGCTTCTACCTCCTAGACGTCTGGACTTCATTCAGCCTTGTGCTGGAAAATACTGCCTCTGCACTGGCGATGCTCAGATTTTTATCTCCAGCGTGGACGAAGTCGGCAACATCTGCTTCACCGCCACAGCCTCCGGAGTGGACTCTGCTTCCACCCTTGCCTCTCTTCGGGGCAAAGCCAGCATCCTGACAGTGGTCTCAGTTCACTGACATGAGATTAGCTTCCACTCTGTCTTTTCATTTACCTCCTACCCTTCCCCTTGTGCCTTCTGCTCTCGCACACCTGTCTCTTTCCTGTTCCTGGAATGGACTCATTTTGTTCCTACTTCAGGACTTTTCCGCTTGTTGTTCTGTCTTCCTGAAAAGTGCTTCCCGAGGAGTCTACAGATACCTACGTGGCTTACCCCTCCACTCAAATATAACTTCATAAATAAGCTTCACGTTGCCACCATATACACATTTGAAATGAGCAGCCCCCGCAAAACACGTAAAAGTGTGTCCTTATCCCTCTTCTTTGCTGTTTCCCCATTAGTACTTAAGTCTAGTGTGTATGCCATGGCTTACTAGGGACAGCCCTGGTTTATACCTATTGTAGAGCAGTCAGTTAACACCCTGTTTTTAAGCTCCCCCTTCTACTTTCAATACTGTCTCAGCTTGGTTGTGATTTCTGACTGGAGCACAGAAAAGGGAAGGCCCAGGGAACTGGATTGTACTGGAGTGAGAAACATAGGGAGGAGCTTAGGAAAAGCGAACCTGTGAGTTCCGTAGGTATTCCTAATCAACACACCAAAGACTTCCAAAACTGAGCAAAAGGATAGTTCACTGCCCAGTTTCTGGACGGTCCACTGAGTGCTGCACGAACACAGGAAAGAACTCAGTGGCTCAGCAAAAGTTTTGAGAACAACTGGCATTGGAAAAACAGCCCACAGAGACCAGTTTGGAATGTGAGACCTTAACCCATCCAGATAAATTGTCTGCTAAAACAAAAATATCTATGTTCGCCATAGAATTTAAACAAGACCCAGAGTCACATAACATTCAAGAACCAGAGAAGTATCCACTCACCCGAAAAAAACAAAAAGTATAAATTTATGTAGATAACATAGAAATTAATATATTACAATGCAGAAAAGATCAAATTGATAAAACCAAGAACAGAACTGGTTCTTTGAAAATACCGATAAAAATAGACAAACCTCTAATAACTCCTCTGAATAATAAAACACAGAAACATAGAACATTATAAATGAAAGGTTTCTAACCACCAATACAGATATTTTAAAATTATACCAAGCACAACTGTATGCCAGTGCATTTGAAATTCTAGATAGAAAATATAACTTTCAAGGAAAATATAAATTACCAACATTTACCCACAAGGATGCATGTGTTAATCTGGACCGGCTGTGCGATGCTACGTTAGTCAATCCCAGTCCCTGGGGCCACTTCACTCTGGAATCCAGGCTGATGGATTAAACTATTCTAAGGTATATAAAAAGACAGATTCCCAACCATTTCATGAATTCAAAAGGCCAGAATAACCATGATGCCACACCTGACAGCACCAAAGATCAACATTTTCCAATGTGTTTCTCACTGAATAGTAATTCTTTAAAATCCTTGAGAAAGTGAATTTTTTTGTCATATGGGTTGAGGAGAGCCCCTATATGTAATAGTGTAGTCCTACAGAATACTATTTTGCTTTGTTTAATCCACAATTTTCCAAATTTATTTGACTGTATGTTCCTCCCCCCACCCCAACCCAATTCCTCTTAATCCCTGCGGACTACTTTTTTGGAAATACTCTTATGAACCAATCTCAAACATGAATATAGATGCAAAGATGCTAATAAAATATTAGTAAATTAAATCAAGCAGTGTTTAAAACATAACACCATGAGCAAGTAGAGTTTATGCTAAGAATGTTAAGCAATATTGTTAAACATTAACAGATTTACTAATACAACTAATTATAGGCTGAGGGAAGAAAACCATTTGATTATTTCAATGGGTACAAGAAAGACATTTGAAAAACTCAACATACACTCTTGAAAAGTTCTATAACCTAATAAAGATAATTTAAAGTTAAAATTCTTCTAGCAGGAGCAAGACAAAGATGCACGCCGTCCCTGTTGTTATTCATCATTTTGCTCCAGGCTCTGACCAGTGAAAGAAGACCAAAATAATAATAATAATAGTAAACATTAGAAAGGAAGAGAGAAAATTATCATTATTTGTAGACTATAATGTCTACCTAGAAAACAGAAGAGATCAATTGAAAAACTAATGAGAATTTAGTAATGTGTCTGTTTACAAGATGTAAGCATACACAAATCCACAGATTTCCTACACAGTAGAAATAACCAACTAGAACAGGTAATGAGAAAAAAAACCTATTTATGATATATAAATATTAAATTAAGGATTAAATGAATGGAATGACATATTCTATCAGTGTCAGTAAATTAATGCAATCAAAATCCTAACCCTACCTGAGGGGAGTCATGACACATTTATACTTATTTTACTTTTAAAATAAAATTGTATACATTTAAGGTGTACAATGTGATGGTTTGATATACGTATGCATAGTGAAGTGATTACTGCAGTCAAGCTAATTAACACATCCAGCTCCTCACATAGTTACTGTTTTTTGTGTGTGTGGTGAGAGCACCTGAAACCTAGTCTCTTAGCAGATTTCCAGTGTTCAGTACAGTAGATGTCCAGAACCTATTCATCTTACATAACTACAACTTTGTACCCTTTTACCAGCATCTCCCCATTTCCCCTGCCCCCCTGTGCCTGCTTCTATGTATTTGAGGTTTTCAGATTCCACATACAAATGAGATCATGTACTTGTTTTCTTTCTGTGTCTGGCTTTTCAACGTATGAATAGATAAAGAAACTGACACATTTATTCTTAAGTTCTAATATACTGCATGAGAATATCAGAAAATTTTGAAGGCAAAAGAGATCATAAATACATATTATGGAATTATCATAACTAAAACAATGTAGTATTAGGACAGGAATAGGCAGATTAATGAACTATAATACAGGAGTCCAAAAACAGACCCCCTCATGTATATATGTTTGATATTCAAATTTAATGTTCGAAAGGGGTAAAATATAGAATGGAGTATTCTGTGGATGGTATGGGTTAAAAAACTAGGCATTTGGGAAAAATAGTTATCCCTACCTCCACATTCTATACATAAGTCAATTCCTAAAGGAACCCTAAATCCATTATAGGAAATCATAGCAAAATGTTTTTCTAGTATTTGGGTGGAGAAGGTCTATCTAAATCTACCATTACTGCCAGAAAGCATTAACAAAAGAGGCCATATAAGAAAAATAACAAGGTACATGGTACAGAAATCACAACTGCCCCCCAGCCACCCAGTTCCCCAACTCTGAGACAGCTGTTTCCAGTTTCTTGGAGACAACATATTAAATAACTATTAAATAATAAATACCAAATATTATTTAGTATTAACTTATTTAGTAATAATAAGTGATATTATTTATTATTAGATATTAAAGACTTCTGTATTACCAAACACCATAAGTAAAAAGTCAGAAAAACATGAAAAAATATTGTAACATATGTGATGGATAAAGAATTGTTTTCCAGGACTTCCCTGGTGGTGTAGTGGTTAAGAATCCGCCTGCCAATGCAGGGAACACGGGTTTGAGCCCCGGTCCGGGAAGATCCCACATGCCGCGGAGCAACTAAGCCCGTGCACCACAACTACTGAGCTTGCGCTCTAGAGCCCGTGAGCCACAACTACTGAAGCCCGTACACCTAGAGCCTGTGCTCCGCAACAAGAAGCCACTGCAATGAGAAGCCCATGCACCGCAAAGGAGAGTAGCCCCCGCTCGCCACAACTAGAGAAAGCCCGTGCACAGCAGCAAAGACCCAAAGCAGCCAAAAATAAATAAATTTATATAAAAACATTTAAACCTCTAAAAAAAAAGAATTGTTTTCCATATATAAGATCTTACTAATTAATAAGATAAAAGCCAGCACCTTTTTTTTTTATTTTATTTTTTTGCGGTACGCGGGCCTCTCACTGTTGTGGCCTCTCCCATTGCGGAGCACAGGCTGTGGACGCGCGGGCTCAGTGGCCATGGCTCACGGGCCCAGCCGCTCTGCGGCATGTGGGATCTTCCCAGACCGGGGCACGAACCCGTGTCCCCTGCATCGGCAGGCAGACTCTCAACCACTGCGCCACCAGGGAAGCCCCAAAGCACGTTTTTTATTAGTTAGGACTAGTTTCAGCAGCAAGGAACAGAAAACCAATAACCAAAGGTATGCAAATTTAAAAATATTTATACATATTCACCTCTCAGATTTGCAAAGAGTTAAAAGATTCACAATAATACTCAGTATAGGCATTATTATACACTGTTCATGGGCATTCAGTTAAGCCTTTCTGGAGAGCAATCTGGTTAATTATATCAAAATTTTAAATGTGTATATTATTTGATTCATAAATTGGTCACATTTATGCCTTTGACTTGAGGACATAATTGGTCAGATGCACAAAGATATGTATGTATTGAGGAATTGGTTTATAATAGCAAAACATTGTACATAACCTAATGTTCACCAAAGAGAATTGATTAAGTAACTTATTGTATGTACATACGTATAATAGAATTCTGTTGTATTAGTTAGGAGTCTTTCAGCTACAAGTGGAAAAAAGTGGCATAAACTAAAAGGGGATTTACTATCTCTTGTAATAAGACGTCTTCGTATAGAGTGGCTTCAGGATAGTTAAATCTGTAGCTCAGTGGCGTCATGAAGGACCCAGCTTTCTTCTATGTCTGCTTCGTCATCTTCAATATGTCAGCTAATTCCTTCTGATCACAGTCAACAAATATGGGGAATTCCCTGGCAGTCCAGTGGTTAGGACTCGATGCTTTCACTGCCACGTGCCCGGGTTCAATCCCTGGTCGGGGAACTAAGATCCCACAAGCCGCTCAGCACAGCCAAAAAAAAAAAAAAAATGTACTAGGCACTGATTGACTGTAGAAATATTATCATGTGAGCAAAAATAGCTACTGCCATCATGCATTCACAGAAAATATACTGTATGTGAAAAAGGTAACAGCACAGTATGTGTTGCATGATACCATTTATGAAAAAGATTCATTTAGGTGCAAACATAATACATAAACTGAGTATGTTTACTGTGTGACGTTCAGCAAGTGCCAGGGCTTTTGCTAAGTATTTTATGTAGATCATTTCATTTCATCCTCACAACAACCTTATAGATTAAATACTATTATTATCCAATTTAATATATGTGAAAATCGAGACTTGTAGAGTCAGAATTTGAACCCATGTTTGTCTTACTCCAAAATCCACACTTTTAACCACTCTGTTAAATAACCTTTTGAAAAGTAAAATGAAAAAAATCTAGAAGGAAATAGATCAAACTTTTAACAGCCATTTTCTTTAGGAACTGATGACTTGAATGCAGTTGACCAGAAGAGCCAGAAAACAGAGGGAGAGAAACAAAGTCAAGGGGTGCCTTGATTGATAGACTGGCAATGGGCAGTGACTGATTGCCTGAAGGTTCTAAAGAAGTTTAAAACAGGATTCAAGGGATAGAGTGGACAACCAGAGCTTGTAATCGGAGAGGAATTCCAGAGGTTGTATAAAATTTTGTAATGCTTTAGGATGGGGCCATGTGTGTATTTTATGGAAGTGAAGTAACAGTCAAGGTCATTGGATTGAAGTAGGGCAAGAAAAATATCATTCATTCAAATATTTATTGATGATTCAAGCCTATATCTATGGTACAGGTTGTGAAAATACTGGTGAACAAGATGAATAAGGTTCTTACTTTCATGGACCTTATATTTAGAGTAGTCAAGAGGCCAGATCATGCAAGGCCTTGTAGCCATGTTAAGAAATGTAAGGTTTGCTTGGATTTTGTTCTAAATGTGATGAGAAACCACTGGTGGGTTTTAAGCAGGTGAATGACTTGGTCTGACTTGCATTTTGAAAAGATCATTCTAGCTGTTATGTTGAGAATGTGTCATGGGAATAAGAGCAGAAGTAGATATTAAGATATTAAGTAGTTCAGCAAAGAGTTGATAGTGGCTTAGACAAACGTGATAGCAATGGAGACGGAGAAAATGGCAGACTTGGATATATTTTGAAGATAGAGCTGATAGGGCTTGATGATTAATTTAATATGGGAGGTGAGGGGAAGTGAGGAATTAAGAATAACTCGAGTTTCTGTGTTGAACAAGGGGGTAGATGGTGGTGTCATTTATAGAGATAAGAAAGACTGGGGTTGAAGGAGCACATTTTGATAAATGTTGATCTCATACTGGATAGGTGAAGCTTGAGGAATTTGTGGATGTGTTTAGTAGGCAAGTTGGTTGTATTGGTACAATGCTCAGTGGGCTGAAGTCCTTCATTTGGGAGTCTTCAATGCAAAGACAACAACTGAAGTCATGAGAGTAGGTAAGATTGTCTAGGGAGAAGAGAGGATGGAGAACGAGGAAAGAATTGGGCCTCCCACAGAACTAAGAACACTGACTTCCTGAGAGGCTTGGTGCAGGCAGAAATCATTCCACCAGCACTATGCCGGCAAAGGTCGTGCATGACTTCCTCAAATGCTATGGATATATTTTAGTCCTCGTCTTTCTGAGCCCATTGCTGCATGGTGATACTATTGTCTACTCCTTCCTGTGACACTGTGCTCTCCAGGTTTTCCATTCTCTCCTTCTGAGTTCCCTTTCCCTAAAGTTTGTTGTTCCCCAGGGAATAATCATCTACTCGTAATTCCCCAGTGGTTATCCATTTTAGTCAGCTGAAAACCAATGGCCTTCAGAAGAACCCTTAAAAGTGAAGTCCATCCCCATCCCATCACCCGTGTAACCTTGTTTCTTACTTCTGACCTGTTGATCATTCTACTCCAGCTGCACAGTTTTCTTTCCTGTTCATCAAACGCACCCAGCACCTTCACACCTCAGGGCCTTTGTACTTGCCCTTCACTCAATCTGGAATTCTCTGCCTTAAGATGTCTGCATGGATTTCTCCCTCACCTCCATCAAGTTCTGAAACCAATGGCTTCCAAAATCTGCAAGCAGCTTCCTGATCCTAGAGAAGATGTGGCTGCAGAAGTTGTCTCAACATAGAGTCTGACTATTTAGTCTCCTTCTGTGTGGAGAATAGAGTGTGGGGCAAAGAGTGGAAGCAGTGAAATCAGCTCTCACAGTAACTCAGGCAACAAATGACGGTGTGACATGTTACATTTCTGATCCTAATAGACTCTCAAATGGAGATATTGGCTACACAGTTGCTTCTAAAGGTCCAGAGTCCATGGGAAAGATACGAGCTGGAGATAGAAATTCAGGACTCCTTGGTAGTTACAGCCATGGAACTGAATGAGGTCACCAAGGGACTTAATATAACTGAAGAAAAGATAATCAAGCCCTGCAGAGTGATAAACTATGTTAAACGCTGTTGCATTGTTGGTCCTTCCTTCCTTCCCTCCCTCTTTCCCCCCCCTTCCTCCCTCCCTCCCTCCCTCATTCACTCATGATTATAAAAGTGACAAAGCTGCACAGAACTCAGCGTACCTGTGCCCAGACTCAGAGTCAAACATCTTCCCCTTTATTACCCTCCCCCAAATATGTGCTATAAACCCCAGGCAGTGTTTATATGCTCCAAGTCATCCTGACACAAAGAGCACACCTTAGGAGGACTTGAAAAGACTGAGGCAATTTAGCCTGGAGAAAAGAAGACTTTCCAGGGAAGACAACAATTGTAATAAGCTACCTGGCCTCTGTCTGAAGAAAACAAAAACTCTAATTCAAAAATATACATGCACCCAGTGTTCACAGCAGCACTATTTACAATAGTCAAACGTGGAAGCAACCTAAAAGTCCATCAACAGATGAATGGATAAAGATGTGGTGCGTGCGTGTGTGTGTGTGTGTGTGTGTGTGTGTGTGTGTATAATGGGGTATGTGTGTGTGTGTGTGTATATATATATATATATATAAAATGTGGTATATATATATAATGGAATATATATGTATATACATAATGTATATATATATGTATATATATGCATATATATAATGGAATATTACTTGGCCGTAAAAAATGAAATATTGTCATTTGCAGGAGCATGGGTGGACCTAGAGATTATCATACTAAGTGAAGTAAGTCAGACAGAGAAAGACAAATATTACATCACCTATATATGGAATCTAAGAAATACAATAAACTGCTGAATATAACAAAGCAGAAGCAGACTCACAGATGTGGAGAACAAACCAGTGGTTAGCAATGAGGACAGGGAAGGGGGAGGGGCAAGATAGAGGTAGAGGATTAAGAGGTACAAACTACTATGTATAAAATAAAGTAGCTACAAGGATATACTGTACAGCACAGGGAATACAGCCAATATTTTGGAATAACTTTAAATGGAGTATAATTTATAAAAATACTGAATCACTATTTTGTACATCTGAAATGAGTATATTGTAAATTAACTATACTTCAATTAAAAAACAAAAAAAATTTTAGGAGCTATTTAATAAAAATGGTTAAGGGCTTCCCGGGTGGCACAGTGGTTAAGAATCCGCCTGCCAGTGCAAGGGACACAGGTTCGAGCCCTGGTCCAGGAAGATCCCACATGCCGCGGAGCAACTAAGCCCGTGCGCCACAACTACTGAGCCTGTGCTCTAGAGCCACGACCCACAACTACTAGGCCCACGTGCCACAACTACTGAAGCCTGTGCGCCTAGAGCCCGTGAGCCACAACTACTGAGCCCACGTGCCACAACTACTGAGCCCGTGAGCCACAACTATTGAAGCCCACGTGCCTAGAGCCCATGCTCTGCAACAAGAGAAGCCACCGCAGTGAGAAGCCCACGCACCACAACGAAGAGTAGCTCCCGCTCACTGCAACTAGAGAAAGCCTGCGTGCAGCAACGAAGACCCAACGCTGCCAAAAATTTAAAATAATAATAAAAATAAATAAATACATAAATTTAATTTTTAAAATGGTTAAAATTTAAACAAAAAGATCCTTGACTAAAAATTGCAATGATTCAGATTTAGGCTTGACAGAACTGATGTTTCCAAAAGTGGTATGGGATTTCCAGGCATTAGTGAGGTCTCTGTGACTTTCAACATGATGATCATATAACTTTCTGGCTTTAAGATACTGTCGTGCATAGCATATGTCACAGCTAACTGATGTTCTTTGTAGTGGTTGCTACACGAGTGACAGACTCCTCTGGAAACAGCTACAACACACACTTAGAATCTCACAGTCACATAATCAACCATTTTACTAAATACAAGCATATTTTCATTCACATACAGCTAAAGAAAACATCTTTTTCACATTTCATTACAGTGCACAACAAAGTGAAGAAAAGTATACAGTACATTTTATTCTGGAATATGAGACAATCTAATCCAACATGCAGTTGTGGTCTTTGTTACAAGTTAGTTTATCTTGTCTTCACCTATGTAATAAAATAGCTTCTAAAGCTTTATCCTTAATATTGTGTTAACACCTGATTTTTTCACACATTTTCTAAAACCCAGTTATTGCAGTGACAACAGCACTGAATTCTACTAAAATGATTTTTAAAGTTCGAGAACTTGTTTAAGCAATTAAGCTCAGCCACTTCTGCTGGATCTATGCTGAGAGTTTTTAAACCTGCCTAAAAAATGAAAGGAATGGGAAAAGTATACATATGATGTATTTAAGTCAAGAAAACGGTAGAGTTTTGTTTGTACCTTTTTTTTTTGAACTGACAGAATACAGTCAACTCTCATCTATCCACTGGATAATCTTGCTTTCAGAATCTTCTAAACATAATTAAGTATAGTAGTTGATGAAACTTTGTGTTAACCCAATTTACTATCTTTTGTTTGTCTTCTACAACCACAAAGCTGGCAACTTAATTACTCCACCCAAGCCAGGTCATGCTAAACGAAGGAAGAGATGATGATTGGGTCACTTGGGGTTGATGCTGCACGTAGGTCCAAGGTGGTTTGTTTCCATGATTTTCATGATTTGACTTCTTTATTCCGGCTGAAGTAAATCCCCCATATTTCAGATTTGGTTACATCCATCCTGAAGTTCAGTACCATATTTCAAAGCAATTTACCATCCTCAGGCTTTCCTATCACAATGGATATGAGAAAGGCGAGTCTAATCAGAATTATTTTCTTACTGTGAGAAGTATGGCTTTTGCCTAGCTGAACTGGCTACAATTCAAAAACATCATTTAAAGCATCACGTCTCTGCAAGAAGATAATGGAACCTCAAGTCAACCATTCCAAGTTTCTGATGCAGTTAGCTGTCTGTTCACCTGAGAACTGAGAGCTGACTTTCTAGGGTAGACAGGAACCCAGGGTAGGCATAAGGCAAACAAGTGGCCAAGGTCATTGTGAGGTGAGTATTTTATCCCCATCCCACTCCCCATTGCTGTATTTGGTTCCTTTCAATAATACATCCACTGTGTTTTAGTGATAAGAACATTTACAGCCCGAACAGTTCTAACGTGTTTTCACTGTGCAGTTATTCACTTGTGTAAAATCCTCTTGTCAATAATACCTGAATGGGCTTTACCTTCGACTCATGCCCGGGTTCCCTCAGGATTATAGCTGAGTTGTAATCAATAAGGAAACATATCCTAACATGTAGAGAATATTTATTTACAGTCATGTCTCTTCCAAAGCAAACAATAACAGTTTATTCATCTGACAGCAGGATGATGCAGTGAAACAAGAACCAGGGGTCAAGTGACTCTCCTGCCCCTCAGTTAATTTTTTCGTAAACTGGGGAAGAAACCCTAACGGCTTGTTACGATGATCAAATAAGTAAGTCAACGAACTGTAACGTGTCTGTAAGGCTTACAGCACCTCCTGTTGAGCAGGTGTTTACCTTCAGATTGCAGTCGCCGATGCAGTGAACCCCAGGCGTGGTCAGAGGGGAAAGAGGGCATTGGAGTTACAGTATTTCTCTCTTCTACTTACACGATAATTTGCGTGGGACAATTTCTTACACACAGCTGGTTATTCTTTCACAAGGCTGTACATGTTTTCAAGTGTGACAGTAACAGTGTGTAAATAGCCTCCCTTTTTCACATTCACACCATTTTCACTAGAACTCCAGGCCTTGAAAGGGTCTTAGTAAAAGGCTGGTCCACACCCCTCATTTTACAGATGAGCTGTTTAGAAGCTAATTGGTACCTTTTAACCAAACCCAGCACATATGTTTAGTGCAGGATATTCTCACTGATTAAGCGGATCTCATGCTCTTTTTTAGGTTGGCTAATTGTTCCCAATGTGATACTTTTCTCCCCTTTACGTATTTCTTTATGATCGTGACCTATGAATGAGCTGAAATACCAAGAAATAGTTGTCCTGACTGTGGGTGTACTTTTCTGGGGCCTAGCTCCCCAGACCTCAGCTCCTTGACATGCGGTCCACAAAGGGCACACAGAGCGGCCACTGCCCAGCATGGACCACAAAAAAGTGCCAGTCCCAGCACCCAGGCTCCCCAACCCACCCACCCGCCCGCCCGCCCATCACCTGTCCAAGGGCCCCTTGGGGAGGACGCTCACTTGGGATCCAATATGGAGGTTAAGTTCTCTTCAGTCACACGATGATTCTATTCATTTTGATCACTTTTAAGTTCAGGTGGGAGAGCATGTTTTGGAGATAAAAGGGCTGACTAGCACAAACATCTTCTCTCTGATTTGACAACCTCTTCTGAAGAGTGAACCACGTTTGGTACAAATCCACTCTTCACCCCTTCCCAGCCCTCCTGGATGATAATATCCCCCCTTTTAACCAGCTCGTATATGTCTCTTGTCAGGTCTGTGAAGGCTTTCTCCACATTAATGGCATCTCGGGCTGACGTTTCAATGTACTTCATGCCGTATGCAGCAGCCAGTTTCTCTGCCTCGTGGCGAGTCACTTGCCTCTGTGTATCCAGGTCACACTTGTGACCCACGAGAACAAATACAATTTGGTAGGGCTGAACGTGTACTTTGGTCTCTTCTAACCACTCATGGACATTCTGGAAGGACCTGCGGTTGGTAATGTCAAATAAGAGCAGACCACCTACTGAGTTCCTGTAGTAGGCACGAGTGATGGATCTGCAACACAAGAAAGAAGCAAAGAATGAAGGCCACGCCCGAACTCCCGCCCTTCAACGAACTCAGTGTATTCTGTTGTCTCTGGTTAGTGACACAGCCCTTTGGTGAAAATTGTTTTCTTTTTTAGACAAAGCAATACAAATGTCATTCCATAATAATAATGATATATGAATTCTCAATTGAACAAAACTTTGAGATGGAATCTTCTAGAAACGAACGCTCATGGACATACAGGCATTTTCCCTCGATTTAGGCAAGAGCCACAGTTAACTCTCCACGCCCACATCTGAATAGCTGAATGAGACTTCCTCTTCTGTTCAGTGGGATGCTTAAGTAACAGGTTATCATGAGGCAAATGAAATAATGGATGTTAAAGTATTCTGTGACCTGGAGAACTCATTACAAATTATAGTAGTTGGAAAAGGATTTTCTAAAAAATAAGAGTGAATTTACGATAGCTGACAGAAAATGCTTATAAGTATATAGGTATATTACAATATACTCCATTTTTTCCCATTTATCATTACCACGTTTGTCTATTATTATATTTTTATTTTAATCTAACAGGGGTCCTCAATCTCTTCTGTGAGGAGGAGCATAATTTTGTTTTTTATTTTCCAGGCCATGTGGGAATAGGAAAAAGAGGGATGGTCTGCAAAGGCCTTGAGCCAAGTGTCTGCTGGCCCCACTTCCTGACACATTTTGAAGAGACTCACTCGGGAGCCACAAGCTGGGAAAAACTGCCCAAATAGCCAAAGCTTCCCCTTAAAATAATATGATTTATTTAAAGCATTGTAGAATGCTTTAGAATGCTTCTAAAACCTATTATCCATTTTCTTTACTTCTTAAGCAGAAGAAACCGCATGCATTTTCGCTTCTTGATTTGAGGAGCTTCATTTTCAATACGCATTATGGTACTTCTCTCAGAGCATATTAGACATTGTAGAACTACTTGCTGGTACAATCACTTGCTTTAGACTACTGTGCTTTTGTTTTTTTTACTACTGTGCTTTTTGATCTATGTTTATTTTTAGTTTTTCTGTCTCCTTGGATGAAGATAAACAATGAGGGACTCAATAGCTTAAGGCTTAGGACAAATGGCCCAGTGGTAACAGAATAAACAATTTCCAGGGAATTAAAGTCCAAGCTAGAGGATGGTAAGGACAAAGCTTACAAATTGAGTTTGCCTCCAGAAGCAGGCAAATCAGCCATAAGGACTGAAAGCATTTCTAATTCCCTTATGTTTGAAGATTCATGGAGAATGGTGGGTGTACCAGAAAATTCAACGTGAACAAAGATCGTGATTCGTGAACGGCTTGGTTCAAGAAATCAATAGGCAAGCTGTAGTCAAAACTCTAAAATACATTATTACATTAATGTTTTGTGACTATTTAGAAAGTAGCAAAGCCCTTTCTTTATAAATACAACACAAGGCTACATAAAAATTAAAACCTCACATACATCAAAAAATGTTCTTAAAGAAAGTTAAAAGACAAATGAAAAACTGGGAAAATAGTTTACAATATCCATGACAGAAAAGGATAAATGTTCTTAATATATAAAGAGCTGTTAGAAATCACTATCACCCAATAAATAATAATCAGTGGATAGGAAAAGGATGTTCATACAGAACGAAATTCCAATAAGCATAAAAGATACCTTTCTTCTATTATAATATGAGAAATGCAATCACAAGTTCAAAGTGAACCTGAACAAGGATATTTGAAATTTTCTCTTCTCCCCACCCCTCTTCAACCACCTAAGCAGCATCTTCTATGCCTGATTAGTGTTCGATAGCTAAATGAAGAAACGATCCTAAACATGAGCTATTGAGCCCTCTTGATCTAGTTCCTGCTGCTCGGCATGACTGTAGCTCAAAGTTTTCTGTGTACACTGCTCTCTCTCACTTCTGTCTTCATACACGCTGCTTCCTTGCCCTGGGCTTTTCCTGTTTTGCTTGGGTATCACACTCATCAGGCCTCATCTTCTCCACTTAGCCTTCCCTCATCTGTGTTCATACATATAATTACAAACGATACATACTACAAGGGCCACCAAAGGGTTGTAAGAGAAAATTAAACCTGTTCATTGAGTACTCAATATGTGCTAAGCGTTCTGGTAGGCAGTGGCATACAAATATGAACAAGGCACTTTTTTGTGTAATTGCTGGTCTATTTTGCCCCCAGTATGCTAGCACAGACATTCTAAGAGGGAAATGCCTATGTCTGTTTTGTTTACATGGCATCCCCTTGCCGGAGTTTCCTCAGGCTGTTTTCCCAGAAACAGTGCAGTGTCTGGCATATAGTGGCTGATCATTCAATGTCTGCTGGTTGCAAGAAGGCATCAATCATCAGTGTCTATTTCATATATATATATATATATATATTTCTATATAGTATCTATGTTTATATCTATATCTAGCTATCTTTCTCTCTATCTCTACATCATCTATCTATATCTGTCAGTTACATTAGGATGACCTGGGAACATTTTCGAAATGTAGTATAGGGACTGAAATTGATGAATTACAGTGATCAACTCCCTCTAGTTTATTAGCCACCAAGGGGCAGGTTGGTGCAGTTGTGGTGCGAGCAGTATGTATCATTGGCTGGCCTTCCCAGCCAGGGTGCATCTTTCCCTGCACTGAACTCCCAGCTACCTGAAGGTGGGCTTGAGCAGAAACTCTCAGACCCTCGCTACCTTCCCTAAGGGCGGCGACCAGGACCAGGAAGTCCTCTTTCCCCAGGGACGGTGCAAGCCCCAAAGACCCTCCCACTGCTCGCGGGCCCGGGCTGCGCTCCCACCTGAACCTCTCTTGACCCGCGGTATCCCAGATCTGGAGCTTGATGCGTTTTCCTGGCTCGATCTCCACCAGACGGGAGAAAAAATCCACCCCCACCGTGGGGTCCGAAACCTGGGCAAAGCGGCCCTCGGTGAAGCGGCGGATCAGACAGGACTTGCCCACCGTGGAATCCCCGATGACAATGAGCCGGAACTGGTACAGCCAGATGGCCTCCATGGCCGGGGCTCGGCAGGTCTCCTTGGCCCAGGCCGTGGGCGGCGAGATGGGGGCGCCCGGCCGAGACCTCAGAGAGCGCGACTCGGTCCTGATCTAGATCGGCCACGAGCGCATCGTTGGCCTGGCAGCCTGAGGCGAGGTAGGCCCAGGCGCAGGGAGAGAGGAGGGATGGACGCTGCGCTCGCAGAGGTGATGAAATGGCAGCAGCATCAGCACCACGCACTCTGACTCATCACTGACTACAGGGTTACTGTAATCCTCCACGTAGCGGCGACGCCCAGGACCGCACTGTCTGTAAGAGGAGCGCACACAGAAATGGCCGGGAAAACAGTTCGTTCCCTTCCTTTCTAATTCCTCTTCTTAATTAAAAATTTTCTCTATCTATCTCTCAAATTGCAAAAGTAACACCTCTTCATTAAAACTAACGAAACAATACAAAAATACACAAAAAGGGAGTCTATAATTATCTGCCCCCTACTTCCCCAAGATATTAAGTTTGTTATATATTCTTCCACGTGTATTTCTATGAAAATATATATACATATACATATTTATTGCTGTTTGATTTTACAAAAATTTGATCGAACTGGACCATTACTCTGACACTTGCTTTTTGCAATTAATAAAGAATCATTGGCATCTCTCCATTTCCAACTATTTTCCTTTTGCCATAACAATGCTGCAATATTCTCTTAAGTATAGTCACACGTACATTATTTCTATGAAATAGAGTCTTAATAAGAAAGACCAGGAAGTCAAAGAGTATGAATATTTTAAATGTTATATATATGGGCATTATACTTTGCAAACATACTGAGCAATTTAAATTCTAGTCAGCAAGGTGTGAAAAGACCATTTTTTGGCATTACTTCAAGCATCATATATGATATTCTTTCTTAAATCTTGCCAATCTGATGTCATTAAAAATAAATGGAATCATAGAATATGTAGACTTTTGTAACTGGCTTCTTTCACTTACCATGATGTTTTAGAGTTCATCCACATTGTAACATGTATCAGGACTTCATTCCTTTATATAACTGAATACTATTCCATTGGGTGACATAACGCATTTTGTTTATCCATTTATCTGTTGATGGACATTTGGGTTGTTTCCGTCTTTTGGCTATTATGAATAATGCTGCTATGAACATTCATGTACAAGTTTTTGTTTGTACAAGTTTTGTTTGAACAAGTTTTTGTTTGTGTTCAAACTCTTTTGGGTTTAAACCTAGGAGTAGAATTCCTGTGACCTATGGTAACTATATGTTACATCCTTTGAAGAAATTCCAGACTGCTTCCCACAGTGGCTGCACCATTTTACATTCCTACCAGCAGTGTATGAGGGTTCTGATTTCTCCATATCTTTTCCAACACTTGTTATTTTCTGACTTTTTGATTCTAGACATCCTAGTGGGTATGAAGTGG
This sequence comes from Stenella coeruleoalba, assembly GCF_951394435.1. Taxonomy (NCBI): domain Eukaryota; kingdom Metazoa; phylum Chordata; class Mammalia; order Artiodactyla; family Delphinidae; genus Stenella; species Stenella coeruleoalba. The sequence continues at coordinate 123,160,555 of NC_137152.1, forward strand.
TATCTCATTGTGGTTTTGATTTGCATTTCCCTGATGACTAATGACAATGTGCATATTTTCACATTCTTATTGGCCATTTGCATATTTTCCTTGGAGAAAGGTAGGCTCAGATCCTTTGCCTTTTTCTTTTTGTTTGGCCGCCGAGCAGCTTTTGGGATCTTAGTTCCCCGACCAGGGATTGATTGAACCTGGGCCCCTGGCAGTGAGAGCTCGGAGTTCTAACCACTGGATCACCAGGGAATTCCCCCTTTGTCCATTTAAAAACTGGATTATTTGTCCTTTTATTATTGAGTTGTAAGAGTTCTTTACATATTGTAGGTGCAAGTCTCTTATCAGTTATGTGACTTGTAAATATTTCCTCCCATTCTGTGTGTCCTTTTTGAACTTTCTTAAGGGTGTCCTTTGAAGTGTAACGTTTTAAATTTTGATGAAGTAAAGATTGTCTGTTTTTGCTTTTGTTGCTTGTGCTTCTGGTGTCATGTCTAAGAATACTTTGCCAAATTCAAGTTCATGAAGATTTACTCCTAAGCATTCTTCTAAGAGTTTTGTAGTTTTAGCTCATACATTTAGGTCTGTGATTCATTTTATGTTAATTTTTATATATGCTGTGAGGTAGGGGTCCAGCTGCCTTCTTTTGCATGTGGATATCTACTTGTTCAAGCACCATTTGTTGGAGAGACTATTCTTTTCCCATTAAAAAAATATATTTATTTATCTTATTTTTGGCTGCATCGGGTCTTAGTTGTGGCACTCGGGATCTTCGTTGCGGCCTGCAGGCTCCTCCTTGCTGCACGCATGCTTCTCTCTAGTTGTGACCCATGTGCTCAGTAGTTGCGGTGGGTGGGCTTAGTTGCCCCGTGGCATGTGGGATCTTAGTTCCCTGACCAGGGATCGAACCTTCATCCCCTGCATTGGAAGGCGGATTCTTAACAACTGGACCACCAGGGAAGTCCCTCTTTCCCCATTGAATGATTTTGGCACCCTTGTTGAAAATCAGTTGACCATAGACTGGTTTAATTCTGGACTCAATTTTATTCCATTGGTCTATGTCTAGTCTTCTGCCAGTACCACATTTTCTTGACTGTTGTAGCTTTGTAGTAAGTTTAGAAATCGGGAAGCATGAGTCCTCCCACTGTGCTCTCTTTTTCCAAGATTGTTTTTGGCTACTTGGGGCCCCTTTCAATTTCATATGAATTTTAAGATCTGCTTGTTAATTTCTGCATATAAGGCAGCTATGATATTGATTGAGATTTCATTAAATCTGTAGATCAATGTGGGGAATACTGCCATCTGAACAAAATTAAGTCTTCAAATCCTTGAACATAGAATATCTTTCCATATATTTAGGTCTTTTAAAATTTCTTTCAACAATGCTTTGTAGTTTTCAGTTTACAAGTCTTACACTTCTTTAGCTAAGTTACTCCTAAGTATTTTATTATTTTTGATGCTATTTTGAGTGAATTGTTTTCTTAATTTCATTTTCAGATTGTTCATTGCAAGTGTATAAAAATATAATTGATTTTATATTTTTCAACTTTTTTTTTTTTTGGCCGCACCATGCAGCTTTGCAGGATCTTAGTTCCCCAACCAGGGTCAAACCCGGGCCCCGGAAGTGAAAGTGCTGAGTCCTAACCACTGAACCGCCAGGGAATTCCCAATTTTTTTAGTATATTCTTTATGGTTTGGTCAAATGGTTTTTCTGCATCTTCGAGATGATCATGTGATTTGTTTTTATTCTATTTGGTATAATGTATTACATTAATTGATTTTTGGATATTGAGTTAACCTTGCATTCCTGGTATAAATCCTACTTGATCATGGTGTATAATTTTAAAAATATGTTTTTGGATTTGATTTCTAGTATTTTTGAGGATATTTTCATTCATATGCATGACATTTATTGGTCTATAGTTTTCTTTTATTGCAATGTCCTCTTCCGGTTTTAGTATCAGGGTAATGTTGGCCTCATAAAATGAGCTGAGAAGCATTCCTTCCTTTTCTTCTTTTTGGAAGAGTTTGTGAAGAACTGGTATTAATTCTTCTTTAAATGTCTGCTAGAATTTAGCAGTGAAGCCATCTGGGTCTGGGGTTTTCTCTGTGGGTAGTGGTTTGATTACTAATTCACTTTCTTCACTTGTTATAGCTCTATTCAAATTGTCTATTTCTTCTTGAGTCAGTTTCAGTAGTTTGTATCTTGGTAGAAATGTCTCCATTTCATCTAAGTTATCCAATTTGTTGGCATACAATTGTTCACAGTATTCCTTATAAAGGAATACTATGTATTCCTTTTAAATTTTGTAAGGTCAGTAGTAATGTCCCTTCTTTCATTTATGATTCTAGTGATTTGAGTCTTCTCTATTTTTCTTCTTGGTCAATCTAGCTAAAGATTTGTCAATTTTGTTTTCAAAGAACCAACTTTTGGTTTTGTTTATTCTATTTTTTTATTTGCTCTCCATTTATCTCTGCTCTAATCTTAAGTATGTCATTCCTTCTGTGTGATTTAGTTTGTTCATCTTTTTCCACTTCCTTAAGGTGTAAAGTTAGGTTATCAATTTGATATCTTCCTTTTCTCTAAATATAGGCATTTACGTTGAGCACTGCTTTATCTGCATCCCATAAGTTTTGATATTGGTATCTTCATTTTCATTTATCTCAAATTATTTTATGATTTCTCCTTTGACCCATTTGTTACTTAGGAGTGTTTTGTTTAATTTCTATATATTTGTGAGTTTTCCACATTTTTCCTGCTATTTACTTGTAATTTTATTTCTTGTGGCCAGAGAGCATTCTTTGTATCATTTGTACCTTTTTAAAATTCTTAAGGTTTGCTTTATGGCATAGTATATAGTCTATTTCGGAGAATGCTCCATGTGCACTTGAGAAAAATGTATATTCTGCTTTTGGGTGGAGTGTTCTCTATATATGTATTAGGTCTAATTGGTTTTTAGTGTGGTCCAAGTCTCCTATTTTCTTGTTGATCTTCTGTATAGTTGTCCTATCCATTAATGAAAGTGTAGTATAAAGTCTTCAACTGTTCTTGTACAACTATTTCTCACTTCAATTCTATCAGTTTTTGCCCTGTATATTTTGGATTTCTGTTTTTCAATGCATATATATTTGTAATGAGAATGAATTGACCCTTTTATCATTATGAAATGTTCTTCTTTGTCTCCAGTAACTTTTCTTGTTTTGAAGTCTATTTTGTCTGGGATTAGTGTAGCCACTTCAGCTTTCTTGTGCTTGCTGTTTGCATAATATATTTCCATATTTTTACTTTCAATCAATTTGTATTGTGGAATATTAAGTATGTCTCCTGTAGACAGCATATAGTTTATCATGTTATTTTATCCAATCTCAGAATCTCTGCTTTTTTCCTGGTATTATTGTTATCATTGCTATAGTTGATTTACATCTGCCATTTTCTTTCTTTCTTTTTTATATAACTTATGGGGTTTTTTGTTCCTCTATTTCTTCTTTATTACCTTTTTTTTGCATTAAGTGAATATTTTATAATGCAGCATTTGAAGTTCTTAAATGATTTTTTAAGTTATATTTTTGAGGGGTTTTTTTGGTGGTTGCTCTAGGGTTTACCAAATATTTCTTAATTTATCAGAATCACCTTCAGATGTAGACTACCTTATTCCATATATATATATTCTATATAATATATAGAAACATTACTCCTATAGAGCTCCATTCCCTTTTCTCCCTTTTAATATTACTATTATACCTATTATGTCCATTAATATTACAAATCCAACAATACATTGTTATAATTATTGCTTTGCCATCTGTAGTCATTTCCTTAGCCCAATATAGCTTGACTCCCAGTCACTTCTTTTGCACCGCTTTTGGCAAGTATATTACATTTTATGTTATAGGCCCAACAGCACACCATATACATATTATTTTATACATTAAAAAAAGTCAGTTCAAAAAAAAGGAGAAAAATATACATTTATGAAGTCTTTTATAATTACATAAACACTTTACTGGTGCTGTTTTTTTGTGTGTGTCTGTGTGTTTGTGTTTGTTTGAATTGCCATCTGCAGTCGCTTTCAGCTTGAAGAACTTCCTTCAGTATTTCTTGTAAGGCAGGTCTGCAACAAATTCAGTCACTGCTTGTTTGTTTATCTTGTAATGTCTTTATCTCCTTTCCTTTTTTGAAAGATTTGCTGAATATAGGATTCTTGGTTTATGGTTTTTCTTTATCACTTTGAATATGTTATCCCAATGCATTTTCTTCTTTTACCATTTTTGTTCTTTATTTTATTGAGGTATAGTTGATGTACAGTATTATATAAGTTCCAGGTGTACAACATAGTGATTCACAATTTTTAAAGATTATATTCTATTTATAGTTATCATAAAATTTTGGCTATATTCCCTGTGTTGTATAATATATCCTTGTAGCTTACTTATTTTATACATGGTAGTTTGTACCTCTTAATCCCCTACTCCTATCTTGCCCCTCCCCTGCATTATTTCTTTTGAGAAGTTGACTGTTAATCTTTTTAAAAATTAATTAATTAATTTTATTATTTTTTGGCTGCTTTGGGTCTTCGTTGCTGTGCACGGGCTTTCTCTAGTTGCGGCGAGCGGGGCCTACTCTTTGTTGTGGCGAGCGGGGCCTACTCTTTGTTGTGGTGCGTGGGCTTCTCATTGCGTTGGCTTCTCTTGTGGCATGCGGGCCCTAGAGCTCGTGGGCTTTAGTAGTTGTGGCTTGCAGGCTCTAGAGCGCAGGCTCAGTAGTTGTGGCACATGGGCTTAGTTGCTCTGCGGCATGTGGGATCTTCCCGGACCAGGGATCGAACCCATGTCCCCTGCATTGGCAGGCAGATTCTTAACCACTGCACCACCAGGGAAGTCCTTGACTGTTAATCTTATTGGTGTTCCCCTTTAAGTGATGAGTCATTTTTTTTCTTGTTACATTCAAGATTTTCTCTTTGACTTTAATCATTTCTTTGATTTTCAGAATTTTTACTATGATGTATCTATTTGTGAATCTCATTATCTTTATCCTACTAGAAGTTCATTGAGTTTCTTGGGATGTGTGGGTTATTGTTTTTCAATAAATTTAGGACGTTTTCTGATATTTTTTGGACATTTTTTCTACTCTTCTCTCTCTTCTGGTATTCTCATTACGCCTATGTCGGTGCACTTGATGGTGTCCCACATTTCTCTGAGACTCTGTTCATTTTTCTTCATTCTTTTTCTGTCTCATTTTCAGCTTGCAATACTCTCTATTGAACTGTCTTCAAATCTGCTAATTCTTTCTTCTGCTAGTTGAAATCTGTTGCACCCCTCTAGTGAATTATTTATTTCAGTTATTGTACTTTCCAACTCCAGAATTTCCTTTTGGTTCTTTTTTCTATCTCTATTGATATTCTATATTTGATGTGACATTGCCATCGTATGGACCTTTGCTTTTTTAGCCATGCTTTCCTTTAGTTCTGTGAACATATTTGTAATGACTACTTTGAAGTCTTTTTCTGTTAAATCTGACAGCTACTTGCTATCACAGGCAGTTTCTGTTGCCTACTTCCCCACCCCCAGTGTATGAATCATACTTTGTTTCTTTGCATGTCTCATAATTTTTTTGTTGGAAACTAGATATTTTAGACAATATATTGTAGTAATTCTGACTGTTGGTCCACTCCCCACCCCAGGGTTTTATTGTTAATTCGTCTTCTTTAGTGACTAGCTGGACTATATTATTAGTGAAGTCTGTCCCCTCGCCCCCATGATGTTTTACCCTGGAATGACAGTGATTTGGGCAGGACTTCCTTTGCCTGACCACATCCAGCTGTTAAACTCCACAAATTGCCAGCTGATAATATATTGTTTTCATCAAAGCCTTGGGAGCATAAATTGGTCTTCAGACTAATTCAATCATCACATTGCAGCTTCTCTGAAGAATATTTTTTGAGGTTCATGCTTGATATTTGTTCTGACCCCAGGAAGGTTCCTACCTGGCTGATAGTCTGTATTTTCATTGAATCCACAAGTTTCTACCCAGTGCCTTTCACTACAACCTCCACTGTTCTTGAGGGTGTCCTTAGGTTTGAACTTCTCCATGCTCTCTTGTAAATAAAATCAGTTCCTTTGGGAAGACATTAGGAGCTAGCTGTTTTATGGTCTGCTCCTCCCTTTGGGCAAAATCTCTGAGCCAGGGCTCTGGAACTGGGATTGGGGACAATGGCCAGCTTCTTTCTGAGTGACACTCCTGCTCTAGGAGTTGAACATTTGGAAGGGGGCATCAGCCTGAAGTGGAACCACCAACTCATAAGCCAGGGAGAGAGCAAGATGATCAGGACCCCAGTCTTCTCAACACACTGCACCCAATGTAGAGCCTCAGTCTGGTAAGTGGGGGCTGAGTGGAAGAGGAGAGCTGCCACTTCTCAACCGCACTTGCCTGGGACTCAGCCTCAGCAACACATAGTTGGGGTCAGGATGAGAAATGTTGATATACTGCTCCTCCCAGGAAGAAAGCCCTCTGGAGGGAAGAGAAAGCTACAGGAGTCTGGAGTGGAGCGATGAGTGGGGTGGGGGGTGGGTGGGAAGGGAGGGAGTGGTCTTGGTTCAAATACTACAGATTTCTGCTTTGTAACATTTTTATAATTTTCCTGATAGGTGTTTCTCTGTTTGCTGTTTGCAGTAGACATTCATTTCACATATTCTAAAAGTTTAAAATCTCACTAAGAAATTTTAATGTATTACTCTTGAAAAATATACTGTGACTTGTTTATAGACTTTCACTTTTTTCCCTTGGCAACTACTGTGCCCAACTTCAAATATGTTCATCAGTACAGTCTTTTTTTCTTCACAATTTAAAAAAAACCACGAATGTTTCAAAATTGCTATTCCCATATCCCTTCAAAAAGCAAGCCTGCTAAGAATGGTTCAAGATATTACTGATGTTCTGAGTTCTTTTCAGGTTGAGACTATATAGGCAAAGAATTGCATTAAAAAAATACTGGCATGAGTTTTTTTCTTTTTTCCTTGAAAGTGTTTGTTAATTATTTGAAGTATAGTTGAGTTCATCTTTTTGGTTTGTTTTACGATTATTGTTCTCCTATCATTGTTGATTTTACTTTATCTTTTTACTATGTAGAACATTAACTTGATTACAAAAGTCAACACTATAAAAAATTTCTTTTCACCCCTTGTAGCTAACCAATTTTATTTGCTTCTTGTTTACCTTTCTGTGTTTCTTCTATAGAGATAAGCATATATATGTGTGTGTGTATATATATAGATACACACACACACACGCACACACACACACACATATATACATATATGGGACGAAGGATCAAAATCTTAATGGAAAAATGTGTAAAAGATATAAATGAATATATATTCATAAATTAGAAATATTAGCTATTAATTTGTAATATATGCTGTAAATATTTTTCCCAGTTTGTCTTTTTTGTTTTTTTAACCATGTAAAGGCTTTTCATAAAAAAAAATTTTATGAAGTCAAATTTACCAATTTTTAATTTTGCTGCATCTGATTTTAAGTCATAGTTAGAAAGTATTTCCCTTCACTAAGGCTAAAGAAAAATTTTGTAATATTTCCTTCTGATACTTGTACGGTATATTTTTAAATATTTAGACCCCTATATATCTAGTTTATTTTTGTGTATGGTGTGAGATATGGATCTTTTTTTCTCAACAGCTTTCCAGTTGTCCCAGAACCATTTATTGGTTTTTTTTTTTTTTTTTTGCTGTACGCGGGCCTCTCACTGTTGTGGCCTCTCCCGTTGCGGAGCACAGGCTCCGGACGCGCAGGCTCAGCGGCCATGGCTCATGGGGCCAGCCGCTCCGCGGCATGTGGGATCTTCCCGGACCGGGGAACGAACCCGTGTCCCCTGCATCGGCAGGTGGACTCTCAACCATTGCGCCACCAGGGAAGCCCCCCAGAACGACTTATTAAAATGTCCATCTTTTCTCTAGATACTTGAGATGCTATCTTTACCTTACACTAAATTTTCATATTTATCTGGCTCTATTTTAGGACATTTTATTCACTTCACAGGTCTGTTTGCCTATTCCTACGCCACTACCCCACTGTTTTACTTAAGGATGCTTTATTATATACTTTAATATCTTGTCAGTCTACTCTTCCCTCATAGTTTTTCCTTTTTAGTGTTTTCCTGGCTATTCTTTCTTGTTTGCTTTTTCATATGAACTTAGTATCAATATGTCTAGGTCCCTAAAAAAGCTTGTTGGAACTTTTACTGGAATTGCAATATACTTATAAGTTACTTTATGGAGAACTAACATGTTTATGGTGTTGAGTCATCCTAAACAAGAACAAGGGAGGCCTTTCTGTACGTTGAAGTTTTCATTTGTGTCTTTCAGGAGTGTTTAAGCTTTTTCTAGTACAGGTTTGAACATTTCTTGTTGTTTATTCCTAAATATTTCATCTCCCTTGCTGCTATTGTAAATGGTCATTTTCTCTACCATCACGTCCTCTAACTGGTTATTGTGTATATATATGAAGGCTACTGATTTCTGTTAGATTTATATCCTGTAACTTTACTGAATTCTGGGATTTTCTGGAGGTATTTTTAGTATTCACTCTCTAGGGGTTGCCAATTCTGTCAGGGTTGGCAATCTTCTGCAAAGAGGTAAGAAGTAAATATTTAAAACTTGATGGGCCAAGAGGAAAAATTGAGAATATCATGTAGGTATCTATACAAAAAGAGAATTTAAAAATTTCCACAAATTGATGAAATTCAAAATATAATAATAATGTTTTTGTAATACAGGTCTATTCATGTGAAGATTACAGTTATTTTGGGGGGACAACATTTTACTTAACTATGGTTCAAAGTTAGTGTTCCCTACCATTAAAATCAATCCAAATGTTCATCTGTTAATGCTGATCTGTAATGAGATTCTATATACTTCATTTTTTAAATATACCTTTTAAAACAGATAGGTACTGTTAAACACTGACATCATGGAATAATTACATATATATATGGAGAGAGAGAGAGAGAGAGAGAGAGAGAGAGAGAGAGAGAAGGAAGGAAGGAGGAGAGAGAGAGAGAGAAAGAGAGAGATTGATTCTGTTGTTTTTGTTTCTCTGGAGAACTCTAATACTGCTTGTATACCCAACACCAGGCTCTCTGGTAATCCCTCCCCCCACCTCCTCAAAGCAAGGAGTTTAGACCAGAGGTCTAAGGAGGCTTCTCCTTGCGCCCAAACCCAAATGCTGTCACCAGTCACGGCCCATAATTCCTAAGCATTCCTGTCATAAGGACAACAGGAAGGAGGCCAGAGCTGCAGCCCAGGCTGACAAGAGTGTACCAGCAAAAGCAAGAGCACAGGGGAGCACGCACCCTTACCACTGTGGCAACAAGCTGGACTAGGCTTTCAGGGCTCGGAAAGTCCCTTCGGGCAGCCAAGTGAGAGCACAGGAAGGGTGGCTGAATCTGTCTCACATGGGCCTCCCCTACATTTCCTCAGCCACTGCTTCCACACTGCTGAAATAGGAGGAGAAAGGAATACCCTAAAAGCCCCATCCACTTTGGGACACTTAACTCATAGTGACGACACTCCACATATTCCCCTCCCGCCCCCAAATACGCAAAACCAAGATCTGTTCCCAAACTGTGTCCTTAAATCTCACCTCAAAAGATTAGTGCCGTCTACAACTTCAGCCCAAAGGATGCGTTTTCCCAAGCCGAATGAATGAGATTACATTCTGAAGAGTTCCTACCATCACTCTCAACACTAAAGGAAATAAAATTGAATTTGAGAAAACAGCTAAGTCGGTTTGCATGCAACGGTTGGACCAAAAAGCCTCGGAAATTTAGTGTTTAAAAATGGAACGCCATCCTGCTTTTGGGGAACAAGGGCACAGTCTGGCATACACACGATCACACGATACCCAAGCAGCATGCCGATTTTACATATTGGAGTTAACTAAGATTTGTAGAAGGATCCGCACTACAAATAAAAGCTGCCACGTGGATTACCCGTACCTCTCGAAATGGAGCCAGAACTGAAAACTCCAGTGCACGTGTGACACCTCTGCTCTGGAGCCCACCCCGCCCTCACCCTCCCCCCACTCCCACCCCGCTCTGCACCGAACACATTCGCACCGCAGCTGAGAAAGGACCACATCGCAAATGATCTCTGTAGATTCACAGGCACACTGTCCATTTCGAATCAACGAATCCATCTTGGAGCTAAAAGGGAGCTATCTGCTTCTGCTTGCCGCCTCCTGCCAGGTAGATAAGCTATTCCCACTTTACAGATAAGGTAAATACGAACCACAAGCTAGGAGGGTCAGAATGGCTTTATCATGGACTGAGGGCTGTAGCGACAACAGCGTACTACTGAATCCAATGATTCCCACGAACACGTACGGGGCGCATGAAACACAGGGGGAACTGGGCGATCATGCAGGCGGACATCGAAATACGCTAATCAGAGTCATCGTGAAAAAATCATGCAGCTTAAGTAGCGAGCCAGAGCTGTGCAAATTAACCCTCAGTCGGAAAGAAGGACGCGGGGGGAGGGGAGCCTTGCGGGGGAAGAGGGGTGGGTGGGGACAGTTGGGTGGAAACAGAAGAGGAAAGGGGGCGGAAGGGACTCTCATGGTTCTGTTGCAGTTTCTGGGGAAGAGAATGGGAGACTCTACTCCGATTCTACCATATGGTTTTTTTTCTGCCGCTATTGTGGAAACAACATAACTTGTAGTCAACCACATTCCTCTGCTGGCAACAGGGGTAAGATACGCTGCAAAGGCAGAAGCGCCGGGTCAACGCCTCTTGTGTCCCCGTAAACGCGCAGGCGGGTGCGTGAGGCTCGGGGACAGGCACAGAGTCGCTGGGAGGGACTCGTCAGATCCCCTGGCCCGACGGGGAGATGGTTTCCTGCAGAACGAGGTGCAGGAGATGGTTCTGCTCGGCGCTCAACAGGGGCCACATCTCCACCTGCAGCGACTTGACGGCTTCCGTGTCCTTCTCGTGGGTGGCCATGACCAAGGACTGCAGCAGCAGGAAGAGCTCCTCGGGAAGCGGGCCGCTGCTGTCCTGCCCGTGGCCGTCGAAGGCCTCCCAGGAGTACTTCTCCAGGGTGTGCGCGTGCTCCGGCAGGAGCTTGGCGGGCGGCGGCTGCAGGAGCAGCAGCAGCAGCACGCGGGACACCTCGCAGCGGACCAGCACGTCGGCGAAGGCGCCCAGCGCGGCGGGGGAGGGCGCGGCCGCGGCCCCCGCGCCGGGCAGGAGCAGCGCGAGCGGTGGGGCGGAGGCCGCGCCGGCCCCGGGCTGCGGCGCCGGCGGCTTGGGCTGCGGCTGCGGCGGGGGCTGCGGCCCCGTCGGCGGCACCGGGTGGCTGCCGTACTCCCGCGCCAGGAGCTGCATGCGCGTGAAGAGCGCCAGGGCGCCGCTGTAGTCGCGCGCCAGCAGCTGGCAGGACGCGGCGTCGCCGAGCGCCTGCAGGGCGGCCAGGGGCAGCTGGGGCAGCTGCAGCTGCGCGGCGCGTTGGAAGTGGCCGGCGGCGGCGGCCGGCTGGCCCAGGTCGCGCAGGGCGGCCGCCAGCTCGAGGCAGAGCGCGGCGGCGGCAGCCGGCTGGCCTAGCTCCAGGTGCAGGCGCACGGCGGCGCCCAGGGCGGCGGCAGCGGCCTGCAGCGGCTCCCCGTAGGCGGCGGGGCAGGCCAAGCGCTGGCGCGCGTCACGCTCCTGCCGCAGGAAGAGGCGCGCGGCCTCGGTCAGCGCCAGCGCCTCCCCGGGCCCGTGGAAGAGCGCCTGCTGGCAGCGGGCCACGGCCAGCTGGCACCAGGCCGCGTACGGCAGGCACTCCTGTGCGCGCAGCTCGCGACCCAGCTGGCCGAACTGCTCGCCGGCCTCCGCCACGTTAGGCTTCCGCAGGAACCGCTTCTTCAGCTTGTTGCACACCTGGCGGTAGCGCGCCAGGAAGTCCCCGGCCTCAGGCCCGGGGCCCGCACCACCACCGAGGCCGGCCGCGGAAGCCGCCATGATCGCCGCTTAGGCACTTCCGGGCGCGCTGACGCAAGTGGGCGCACGTGCTGGGCGACGGCGGCGGGCTGAGACGTGTCCTGCGACGGGCTCCGGCCCACCACGCGACCGCGCCGGCTCGGCCGCCCGGAGCTCTCGTCGCCCTGGTGATATGCAAAATAGCAAGCACGGAGGCCCGGCCGGGACAGGCTGCGGGTGGTGTATGCAAATCGGGGGCCCTGGGGCGGGGCGGGGCCCGCTGTCCGGGGTTCTGTGAGCGGACCAATGGTGCTGGGGCGGGGCCTGGCTGGGCGCCCCCTGTTGCTAGGTGACAGCTTTTTAAAACAAATTTATTTATTTAATTAATTTATTTTTGGCAGTGTTGGGTCTTTGTTGCTGTGTAGGGGCTTTCTCTAGTTTCGGCGAGCGGGGGCTACTCTTCCTTGCGATGCGCGGGCTTCTCATTGCGGTGGCTTCTCTTGTTGTGGATCATGGCTTCTAGGTGCGCGGGCTTCAGTAGTTGTGGCTCTCGGGCTCTAGAGCACAGGCTCAGTAGTTGTGGCGCACGGCCTTCCTTGCTCCGTGGCATGTGGGATCTTCCCAGACCAGGGCTCCAATCGGTAGGTGACAGCTTGTTTACGCAGGTTGCCAAGCAGGGCATCTCTTGGCATCTCTAGGGGAACACAACCAAAAACTCTTGACCCTGTGTGACCCTAATTCCGACTTTGCCTATGTGTTGATTGTGTCCTGCCCACCCCAATCCGGATCAAGCCTCAATCTTCCCGTCAAAGCCCCTGCCCCATGGGAGTCCATGCCAAGCGCTCTGTCCACCTACCCCTGCCTCCCGAACCCAGGGCGGTCGGTCACCTTGGCACCCTCACCCTATCACGACGCTGCCCTCACGTGCCATTTTTTTTTTCTTTGCGGTATGCGGGCCTCTCACTGTTGTGGCCTCTCCTGCTGCGGAGAACAGGCTCCGGACGCGCAGGCTCAGCGGCCATGGCTCACAGGCCCAGCCATTCCGCGGCATGTGAGATCTTCCCGGACCGGGTCACGAACCCGTGTCCCCTGCATCTGCAGGCGGACTCTCAACCACTGCGCCACCAGGGAAGCCCAAAACGCCCCATTTTGACTATCTTTAAATGTACAGTTCAGGGCTATTAAGTATACTCACATTGTTATGCAAATTTGGGGGGGGGTTGAACTGATAATTTATTTTCAATCTTTCATTTTTTACTGATAACAGTGACTAGTGCTATAACATTTCCTCTGATCACTGCTTTAAATGCATCCCATAGATTCTGATATGTTTATATCATCATTTGTTTTAGAAATGCTGTAATTTTAATTTGCATGTTTTCTTCAACCAAGAGTTGTTTAACTGAAGGTCTTAAAAATAATTCCCAGGGACTTCCCTGGTGGTGCAGTGGTTAAGAATCCGCCTGCCAATGCAAGGGACACAGGTTCGAGCCCTGGTCTGGGAAGATCCCACATGCCACGGAGCAACCAAACCCGTGCGCCACAACTACTGAGCCTGCGCTCTAGAGCCTGCGAGCCACAACTACTGAGCCCGTGTGCCACACCTACTGAAGCCCGCATGCCTAGAGCCCATGCTCTGCAACAAGAGAAGCCACCGCAATGTGAAGCATGTGCACCACAACTAGAGAAAATCTGTGCACAGCAATGAAGACCCAACGCAACCATAAATAAATAAATAAATAAATTTTTAAAAAGGTCCACATCAAAATAAATAAATAAATAAAATTCCCAGGCAGAAGGCCCTTTTAAAAATGTTTTAATACTTTCTAGTTTTATTTTATTGTGATCAATCAGTGTTGTTTGCAATATTTGTACTTTATGAAATTATTGATCTTTGTGACCTAACATATAATCAATTTCTGTGATGTGGACACCTGAGAAGATGTATTCTTTAATACTAGTGTGCAATGCATAGGATCCACATTTTTATGTTGTCTAGGTCCTCTATGTTATTACTTAATTTTTGCCTACTTGAGCTGTCTTAGAGTGGTATATTCAAGTCTCCTATCTTTAGTGTGTTTTTATCTCTGATTCTATACATCTTCTATATTTTTTGCTTCATAAAACTAGTTACTGTGTTATATGATTCATATTGAATTGCAGATTTTAGTGTCAAAAAGCACCCTTGTTTGTCACATTCAGTGTTTGGCTTGAATTCTGCTTTGTCTGATATAAGAAACACTACCCCTCTCCCGATTTCTTATTGTTTCCATTTGCCTTGTAAGTCTTTATCCCTTCTTTTATTTTTGGCTTTTTTCAATCATTTTGCTCTCTGTGGTCTGTTGCCTGCAGCATATGATTGGTTCTTGCTTTGTGAGTCAAATTGAAAAGTTTCTTCTTTTAATGGATAAATTAAGCCCATTCACATTTATTGATCTAACTGACATGCTTGCCTCAATTTAGTTATATCTTACAATTATGTATACAATGTTATATTTTATGTTTCCTTCTCTACAAGATGGGCTTTCTCTGCTTACTTTTTAAATTTACTTATTTATTTTAGCATTCAAAGAGGTTTGTATTTTTTCTACAAGTACCTTTGTACTTATACCTTTTTGAAACTTTTTATTTTGAAGTAATTACAGAATCAAAAGAAGTTTCAAAAACAGTACAGTATTTTACCCATCACATAACTTCCCCAAACAGTAATGTTTGCATAATGTTAGTACCTATACCTTTTAAAAATTGCTTATGGGCACATTGACACAGAATTATCTAAGTCCTGGTTTGTTTAAAACTTTTTCTTTTTCCGTAACCTTGATATTTAAAGACTAGTTTCACTGGATATAAAATTCTTGGCTCACACTCTCTTTCCTAAGTTTCTTGAAAATGCTACTTCATTGTTGGCTTCCTTGCTTTGTATGTTGTTTTGGAAAGCCTGGCACCAGGTTAATTAATTTACCTTCACAGGTTATTTGATCTTTTTGCTTAGAGGTCTTGAGGATATATTTTCTTTATCTTTCATGTCTAATAGTTTTACTAGGATATGCCTTGGATTGATCAGTTTGGTTAATTTTCCTAGGAACCCAGTGAGACCTTTCAGTGTGTGGACTGAGGTCTTTAATTTTGGAAAATTTTCTTGGATTATAGGTTTAAATCTTTTAAATATTAATTCTGTTCCATTGTTTTGCTTTTCTTTCCCAGTGATTCCAATTTTACAACTGCTATTCCTTTTTTGCTTGTCTTTCTGATCCTTTTTACTTCGTTCTAAATGTCATTTTCATTCTCTCAGTTATTTTTCTGCCTTTTTCCATGCATGTTATTAAATTTTCTTGAGTCCATTTTTGCTTGGGAACCTTTTAATTTATCCTCAGTTCTGAGATAATTTTATCTTTTTCTTCCATTTATTTTCATAGTTTGCGTAATTTTCTCCATTTTTTAGTCAATTTTTTGAAAGTCTGAATCAAGTCCTTGCTGGGATTTGTTTTTTTTTTCTTTTTTTTTTTTAACTTAGAGTTATATTGAGGTTTGGGTATTTTTCTGTCTTCAAGTTATGTTTACCATGTGGTTTTAGTGCCTTTTAAAATGTGTTCTTGTTATTCTGTATTGTTTTTGGAGGAAATATTGGGAGACATAGACCAAGGCAACCACCATTGCCTTCAGCAACTGGAAGTCTTATTGAATAGTCTTTTTGAAGTTTCCTAACTTATGAAAACCAAATCTACCATCCCCTACTCTGCTGAATTCACAAGGTATTTTGTTCCTTACCTCAAGGCCCTTCCAGCTGTGTTGATCACAAAGCATATCTTAGAGGTGATCTTAGGTTTGTAATTTGTATAAAAGAAAGCCTATCCCCAGACACTTGGCTGCTCTACACTTACCTACTTCTTTATTATAAATGGCAGCCTTGTTTTAAAATTGTGCCCCCTCCACCAGAACTCACATGTTGAAACACTAACCCCCCAATGTGACTGTGTCTGGAGATGGGGCCTTTGGGAGATAATTAGGGTTAGATGAGGTCATGAAGGTGGAGACAACAGAGAGCTTGCTTCCTCTCTCTCTCCACCATGTGAGGATACAGTGAGAAGGCAGCTGTCTGCAAACCAGGGTGAGAGTTCTTGCCAGAATCTGACCATGTTGGCACTCTGATCTCAGACTTCTGCCTCCAGAATTATGAAAAATAAATGTCTGTTATTTAAGCCAGCCAGTTTATGGTATTTTGTTATGGCAGCCTGAGCAGACTAAGACAAATTTCGGTACTGAGAAGTGGGGTGCTGCCCTAACAAATAGCTAAGCATGTGGAAGCAACCTTGTAAGTGGGCAATGCATAGAGGCTGGAAGAGTTTTGAGGTGCATGCTAGAAATACGGACATTATAGGTGATTCTAGCGAGGGCTGGGCTCAGAAAGAAGAGAGAGAAGAGCAGTAGAGAAGAGCAGTAGTCATCTTGGAGAATACACATATCATCGTGACAAGAATGTCACTAGAAATGTGAATGCTAAAGGTGCTTCTGGTGAGCTCTCACAAAGAAATGAGGAACATGTTATGGGACACTGGAGGAAAGGCCATCCTTTTCATAAAGTGTCAAAAAACACAGCTGAATTGTGTTCTAGTGTTTCGCCACTGATCAGAAACGCCACATTATCAGCTCGTAAGTTTTCATACATCTATGTTTAGAATCTCTATTCCACTACTATCTATGTTTGCACCAACCTGTGATGCTTTCACAATTAGAAAAAATTTTCCTTTTTATTTTTTAAAATTTGACACTAATGAGTAAAAATTCCCTTTCTCATATTGGGTAATTTACATCAGTAGGGGAACAGGTTGCTGATGCTACGTTCATCCAGGACCATGCTTTGGAGTCATGTGTCTGCCCAAGTGGGAAAAAAGTTTAACTTCTCATAAAAACACATCTCTAAGAATTTTCACAGAGGTTGTGCTATGCAAAGGCTATATGACCAAGTGGAACTTGTTTGAGGTCAGGCTGGGGGAACACATAAGGATGTACTTCTGTTATGTAGCCTCGTGCTTACTCTTTTCATAACACATACGTATTGTAATTGCACGTCTAATTGCCTGTCTCCATTATTGAAGTGCGTGTTTCATGAGAATAGGGACTGTTCCTTTGGCATGAAGTTGTTGTGAAGATTAAATAGCTAAATAATAATAACATAGTAAGTATTCAATAAGTAGTTACTGAATTGAATTGTATTAATGTCATCTAAGAAGATAATAATCCTTTCATCTAGGAGGGTGATTCTGAGCTGTATCAGTACCTATGAAGTTGGATAAGACTGACTTGCAGCTTTGCAATGACATGAATACACTTTTAAGTATGGTGTAATCTGTAAAAGACTGCTTCTATTAATGAGTTTAAGGGCATGGTACTGAGAAACTTTGCTCTTTCTTTGTTTCTTTCTTTTTCCACACTGGGGGGCATGTGGGAGCCTAGTTCCCCAAGCAGGGTTGAACCTGTGCCCCCTGCAGTGGAAGCAGGGAGTCTTAACCACTGGACCGCCAGGGAAGGCCCGAGAAGCTTTGTTCTTTAAAATCATAGATCTTAAAAAACTTGACTCTTTGAAATCCTATCAGTGAGAATAAAAGGATCTGAGATGCTCAGAGAAGTCACAAGCTTGCCATCTCGTGCAGGTACAATTGTCTCAGATCAGGGTCTTCCATCAAAGAGGGGACACAACATTATGTATTTACCTTAACTCTGGCTCCAAGGACAGTGCATTGAGCCCTTTCTATACCCAGGCCTGTTAACTCTTTTTGTTTTTTAATTTTATTGAAGTATAGTTGATTTACAATGCTGTGCTAGTTTCTGCTGTACAGCAGAGTGACTCAGTTATACATACATGTATATACATATTCTTTTGCATTATGGTTTATCAGAGGATATTGAATATACTTCCCTGAGCTATATACAGTAGGACCTTGTTGTTTATCCATCCATCCGATATATAATAGTTTGCCTCTGCTAATCTCACACTCCCAATCATTCCCTCCCAAGCCCCCCTTTGAAAACCACAAGTCTGTTGTCTATGTCTGTGAGTCTGTTTCGTAGATATGTTGATTTATGTCGTATTTTAGATTCCACATATAAGTGATATCATATGATATTTGTCTTTCTCTTTCTGACTTACTTCGCTTAGTATGACAATCTCTAGGTCCATCCACATCGCTGCAAGTGACATTAGTTCATTCTTTTTTATGGCTGAGTAATATTCCACTATATCTATCTATATCTATATCTATATACACACACACACCACATCTTCTTTATCCATTCATCTGTTGATGGACATTTAGGTTGTTTCCATGTCTTGGCTATTGTGAATAGTGTTGCTATGAAAATAGGGGCGCATGTATCTTTTCAAATTAAAGTTCTGTCTGGGTACATGCCCAGGAGTGGGATTGCTGGATCATATGGCAACTCTGTTTTTAGTTTTTTTGAGGAACCTCCATACTGTTTTCCATAGTAGCTGTACCAACTTATATTCCCACCAACAGTGTAGGAGAGTTCCCTTTCCTCCACACCCTCTCCAGCATTTATTATTTGTAGACTTTTTAATGATGGCCATTCTGACCAGTGTGAGCTGGTACCTCATTGTAGTTTCGATTTGCATTTCTCTAATAATTAGCGATGATGAGCATTTTTTCGTGAGCCTGTTCCAGGCCTGTTAACTCTTTACTCATTGCCTTACTTTTCTTTGAACCTATGAAAACACTGCTTTATTTAAATTTTATCTAGGGACTTCCCTGGTGGTCCAGTGGTTAAGACTCTGAGCTTCCACTGCAGGGGGCATGGGTTCCATCCCTGGTTGGGGAACTAAAACCCACATGCCCCACAGCATGGCCAAAAAATAAATAAATAAATTTTATGTAAATCCCACCAAGACCTCTAAAAACACCTCTCTCTCTTTTTTGAGGCTGAACTTTGTTTCTCTTTTGAAGGAGCAAAAGTAAAGTTCAGTTTTTGTTTTCAGATTTGAGTGATTTGATTGTATTTTAACATGTATATTTGAGTACATATAGTAATGGAACATTTTAAATTCTGTAGAAAGATTTGTGATTATCCTTTAAGAATGGTTTACTTTACCCTTTAATGGACAGCAACAAGAACTTTTGGTCAGTCAGATTTCTTGGTAAAATTGTTTTAATGGTTTAGATGTAAATATTTCTGAGGAACAGCTTGAGACTGTGACTGTGTGTCACTTGTAACTTCAGCCATCTGTTGAGCTTGCACACATGATGCATTCCAGCGAAAGATACTGATACTTTCCATATCATGTAAGATCGCAGTGGTTGTGCCATGGGAATTAAAAGGCAAAATGAAAATATGAAGACCTTTAGAATACACAGTGAGCAGATAGTTTGGATTAGCTAGATGCAGAAAATATAGCATTCTTTTTCATAAGAAAGCTGGATAGAGGAAACCATATTTTCCATATTCTTATTTCCAAAAGATTTTCTAATATGATAACAAGTGAAAAGAGAGGTTTTTCTACTGAAAGAGCTGTCCTAACTCTTTTGCTTAGCCACACTTGCATAGGTGTTTTCAATTTCTTTGTCTTCAGGACACGTGTGGGTAAATTCTTCACGGGCATAGGCATTGTGGAGATAGCGCCAGACTCCTGAGAATTCTCCTGGAATGTCGAAATCACGGTATTTCTTTGCAGCAACCTAAGGTTTTGGAAAAAAAGAGGAAAAAGCAATTGGTAGGGGCATCAGTAAAATGCCTAGTGTGTAAAAACATATGTCAAAAATTAGGATCATTGAGGACGTGTTACCTACACAAAAAGTACTACAAAATAAACTTAAAGAATCTTGGATTTACTATTTTAATGTTTTGTCTACAAATGTAGACAAAACTCCATGCTTGTAATCATTTTTATTACATTTATGGTGTATTTAATTATGAATGTTTAGAAGAAGGAAGCACAGAAAAAGAGCACAGATCTTTTCACTGTTTAGGGTTCGACAGTGTCTTACTTCTTTATGTATTCTTTGTGTCTGGCATAGGACCTGAGATAAAATAAGGTCTGTTCAATAAAAACTTGTTAAATGAACAATTAGTTAATAATAATATTAATAGCTCACTTTATTATCACTTGCTATGATCCAGACACTTTTCTAATATTCCATATGCCTTAATTTAATTTTCTCAACAGTTCTGTGAAATGGGTACTATTACCCTTGTTTTATAGACAAGACAGTGGAAAACACCTTCTGATTTAGGAAGAAAGAAACAAGAAGTTTTTATGCTTCCCAGAGAAGATCATTATGGATTTTTCCTCTGAGGAGAAAAAGGAGACATACCCTATGCATAATGACGATGACAAAGCCCTCATATAAAAACTCACACTGAATGGTCACTGTGCTTCCTGTTGGCAACTCCCAAACTCCTCTCAATCATTCAGCCTGCCCTAGGAAGACTTACTTTAATAATGTTCAGTTTGGGTAACAAACTGCAGTCAGCCAGTGTCAGCTGATCCCCATCCAAGAACAATCTTCTGGAAACTGTGAGTTCCTCAGCACTGTCTGGATCAATTTCATCTAGAAGTGGGGTGTTCAAGTAGTCATCCAGACGCTTAAATTCTTTGAGCAGAGATTTTTCGAAATCTGAGGCAATGAAGTCAAAGGGTTGCTTATATATAAACGTGCAGTCTCCCAACATGCTTCTCACACATTAACTAGAATGCTCAGCTACCCACTGATAAGACAGAATCAGGTGTTTAATCAAATGGTGAGTAGACATATTTTTGGACTCTTCTTGAGGAGGTAAATTGGGAGGAGAGTCAAAGAAAAAGAAAGGTAATATATATTATCACTCAAGAAGAGTCAGAAAGTGGAATCAGAGACTAATAGCTCTCATGATTCAGAGAATAGTAAACCTATTCGAGAGTGTTTGTGAGAAATGGTAGGTGCTATGGTTTAAGAAACCTTAAAGGTACACAAGACTGGGAAAGTTGGGGGGGGGTTAAGAAATACAGTTCAGCAGTTAGTTCACCCCTGGCATGTCAATGTTCTAATAGAGCTAAGTTGGTGATTCCTATATTGAATATTAGATTCTAAATCCAATAAAACTTCATGCAAGGAATTTCAGAAGAGAGAACAGAGAGTGAGATGGAGAGTATTCCCCAATATATACTATATATTCAGGAAAGTCCTATTTTAGTTGAGTCAGAATATGAGAGTGAGCATGTGAGTGAGAAAAACGAAAAGACTTAAAGAAAGGTATCTTACTCTTATTTGCCTCCTTTTGTGCGTTCTTAATGTATGCAGAAAACTTGGCAAAGAGGTTACAGCCCACATCAAAAGACTCCTTGTTCTTGGGACTCAGGTGAGGATACCTTAAAAAGAAACATCACTGCACATAACATTCACCCATAACAAGACGTAGACCTGGTGTCTTTGTTGCACTCTACTGAGAGAAGTTTTGGAAAATTGTGCTGGAAACTGAAGGTGCTGAGAAACCTTTCACTGGAAATATGTTTTTTTCCCACTCTGAGAATACTTTAGCTTCTAAAGTTCACAGGGAAACCAGCTGTTTGGAATTCAAAGCTCATTTATCTATAGAAACAATGTTTCAAATGGCTGTTGGGTCCCCATACTTGCTCCTAAAAGCCTGTTTGGCAGAAGATATGGTGGTAATAACGTTTTCAAAGATAAGTAGTAGGAAAAAACATGGCTTCAAATAACAAAATACATAAAAGAATGAAGAGGATGGAGAGGATGGGGGAAAAGTAGCCAAGATGTCCTCCTCTTAGTAATACAAAGTTAATTTAGCATAATAAATTAAAGTAATGTAATAATGTAATTTACCACATTAACAAATTAAATAAGGAAAACCGTATGGTCATGAATAGATGCCCCAAAAGTGTTCAGTGAAAATCAATTCCTATTCATAAAACCCCACACTAGCAACTAGAAATGGTTGAGCCAAACACTTAGCCATCTTCTTTGATCCCTCTTTCTCTCCATGCCCACATTTGATCCATTAGCAACTCCAGCCAGACTACCTTTCAAAATGTATCCAGAATCTGTCCACTACTCACCACCTCCACTGCTCCCTGCCTGGTCCAAAGCCTATATTACTGCAACACTTTTTGATTATCCCCCCTCTCCCATGCTTATCCCTCACACTCCCAGGATATTCTCCACCTGCTGCCAGAGCAGTCATGTTAAAACTTAAGTCATATCATTTCTCTTTCCTACTCATTACCTTGCAATGTCTCCATATCATTCACTCAGAGCCCAAGTCTTCACAGTGGTCTACAAGGGCCAGTGTGATCTGACCCAAGCTTACCTTCTGCTCTCATCTCTTCTTGCTCTCTTCCTTACTTCACTTCACACTGACCTCCTTGCTCTTCTTCAATAGGCCTGACAAGCTCCCACCCCAGGTCCTTTTCACTTGGTCTGCCCCTAAATAAAGTGCTTTGCCTCATTTATGCACATGGCCCTCTCCCCCTCTTCTTTCAGGTATTTTAATCTGATATATCCTCCTAAGTGAGGACTTTCTCTGGCCACCTTATCGGACATTGCAACCTCTCCCCTGGCCCTAACACTCACTACTTCCCTCCCTTGCTTTACTTTTTCTTAGTATTTATCATCATCTAAAATAGTTTATATTTTGCTTTTTATCTTGCTTATTTGCTGTCTTCCTTAACTAAAATGTAAGCTCAGCTAGGGCAGAGAGCTTTTGCCCATTTTATTCACTGACGTGTCCCAAGTGCCTAGAATAGTACCTGACACTTATTAAGTACTCAGTAAATATTTGTTAAATGAATTTATTAATTTCTTTAACTTGGTCAAAAGTATCCATCAAAAATTTTCAGCAAGCATCATTTTAAATGGTGAAATGTTAGCACTATTTCCTTTAAAATCAGTAAATGATGAAGATAATCATGATCACTACTGCACTTCAACATTGTGCTGAATGTACTGATCAGTAAGACAAGAAAAAAACATCATTCTAAATGGTGACTCTACAGTTTTTACATTAAGTTTAGGAACAAGACAGAAATGCCTACAATTACTATTATAGTTGACATTTTTTTGAGGATTTAGCAAGTGGAGGAAGACAACAACATAAAGCAATCAGTATAATTATTGTAAGAGAAGTAACAATATAATTGTATACTTAGAAAAACCAAGAAAGTATAGAAAAACAATTACTAGAATTAATGAGCTATTTTGGTAAGATGGCTAAATACAAATCAAACATTAAAGAAATAGCTTTTCTATGTTAGCAATAACCAGAACAAAATGGAATTAGTAGCATATTCCACTTACAATAGTGACAAAAGTATAAAATATTTAGAAATAATTTAATGCAAAAGGTATAGAATCAATATAAAAAAAACACTACAAAATCTCATCAAAGAACATAAAACAGACATTTAGGTTCATAACCTAAGTGTCCATCAGTGGATGAATAGATAAAGAAGATGTGGTTTTACACACACACACACACACACACACACACACAAAGTGGAATATTAGCCATGAGAAAGAAGGAAATCCTGCCATTTATGCCAACATGAATGGATCTTGAGAGCACTATAGTAAGTGAAGTCGGACAGAGAAAGACAAATACTGTATGAATCACTTATATGTACACTCTAAAAAAGCCAAACTCATAAATATAGAGAGTAGAATGCTGGGGGCTGGAGGAATTGGGGAGATGTTATTTAAGAGTAAAAACTTTCAACTAGTAAATAAATCCAAGAAGTCGAATCCGCTGCATAGTGATTATAGTCAACAATACTATATTATAAACTTCAAAGTTGCTAATAGACTAGATCTTAACCATTATCATGACTAAAAATAAATGATAATTATGTGATGGAATAGAGGTGTTAGCTGATGCTATGGTGGTGATCATTTTACACTATATAAATGTATCGAATCAATTTGTTGTATACCTTAAACTTACACAATGTTATATGACAGTTATACCTCAATTTTTTTTTTTTTTTTTGGTACGCGGGCCTCTCACTGATGTGGCCTCTCCCTTCACGGAGCACAGGCTCCGGACGCGCAGGCTCAGCAGCCATGGCTCACGGGCCCAGCCACTCCGTGGCACATGGGATCTTCCTGGACCGGGGCGCGAACCCGTGTCCCCTGCATCGGCAGGTGGACTCTCAACCACTGTGCCACCAGGGAAGCCCTATACCTCGATTTTTAAAAAAGAACATAAGATGATACCCAAACAAATACTCAAATCATGTCCTCTGATGGGAAGAAGTCACATCATAAAAATGAAATTTGTATAAATAGTAATACAAATTAAATGTGATTTCAATTAAAACCCAATAGTATTTTGTAAATTGAGGTAAAATTCACATAATATGCAACTCACCATTTAAACCATTTTAAAGTGTACAATTCATTGAGATTTTTAGTACATTCACAGTGTTGTGCACCCATCACCCCTATCTAGTTCCAGAACATTTTCATCACTCAAAAAGGAAGCTGTGTTCCCATTAAGCAGTTACTCCCCATTCACTCCTAGAATCACTAATCTTTCTGTCTCTATGGACTTGTTTATACTGGACATTTCATGTAAATGGAATCATAAAATGCATGGCCTTTTGTGTTTGGCTTCTTTCACTTAGTATAATGCTTCGAGGCTCATCCTTATTCTAGTATGTATCAGCACTTCATTCCTTTTTATGGATGAATAATATTTCATTGTATGGATATACCACATTTTGTTTATCTGGTAATCAGTTGATGGACATTTGTGTTGTTTTCAGCTTTTATCTAGTGTAAATACTGTTGCTATGAACATTTGTGCACGTGTTTCTGTTTGAATATGTATTAGAACTAAGAAATGAATACGCTAAAGTTGCAGGATACATGATTAATATACAGAAATCTGTTGCTTTTCTATACTCTAATAAAGAACTATGAGAAAGAGAAATTAAGGAAACAATCCAACTTACAAGTATGTCAAAAAGAATAAAATACCTCAGAAAAAATTAACCAAGGAGGTGAAACACCTATACTCTAAAAACTATAAACATTGATGAGGGAATTTGAAAATGATACAAAGAAATGGAAAAACATCTTGTGTTCTTGGATTGGAAGAATTACTATTGTTAAAATGTCCACACTACCCAAGCAATCTACAGTTTTAATGCAATCCCTATCAAAATACCCTGACATTTTCCACAGAACTAAGAACAAATAATCCTAAAATTTACATGGAACCACAAAAGACCCCCAAATACCAAAACAATCTTGAGAAAGAAAAGAACAAAGCTGGAGGTATCACAGTCTCTGACATCAGACTATACTACAAAGCTACAGTAATCAAAACAGTGTGGTACTGGAACAAAAACAGACATAAATCAGTGGAATAGAATAGAGAACCAAGAAATAAACCCACACACATATGGTCAAATAATCTCCAAAAAAGGAGACAAAAATATACAATAGAGAAAAGACAGTGTCTTCAATAAGTGGTCACAAAGAAAGAAAACTACAGGCCAATGTCACTGATGAACATAGATGCAAAAATCCTCAATAAAATACTAGCAAACAGAATCCAACAGCACATTAAAAGGATCATACACCATGATCAAGTGGGGTTTATCCCAGGAATGCAAGGATTCTTCAATACACACAAATCAATCAATGTGATACACCATATTAACAAATTGAAGAAGACAAACCATATGATCACCTCAAGATGCAGAGAAAGCTTTTGACAAAATTCAATACCCATTTATGATAAAAAACCCTCCAGAAAGTAGACATAGAAGGAAATTATCTCAACATGATAAAGGCCATATATGACAAACTTACAGCTAACATCATCCTCAATGGTGAAAAACTGAAACCATTTCCACTAAGATCAGGAACAAGACAAGGTTGCCCACTCTCACCACTATTATTCAACATAGTTTTGGAAGTCTTAGCCACAGCAATCAGAGAAGAAAAAGAAATAAAAGGAATCCAAATCAGAAAAGAAGAAGTAAAGCTGTCGCTGTTTGCAGATGACAAGATACTATACATAGAGAATCCTAAAGATGCTACCAGAAAACTACTAGAGCTAATCAACAAATTTGGTAAAGTAGCAGGATACAAAATTAATGCACAGAAATCTCTGGCATTCCTATTCACTAATGTTGAAAAATCTGAAAGTGAAATCAAGAAAACACTCCCATTTACCATTGCAACAAAAAGAATAAAATACCTAGGAATAAACCTACCTAAGGAGACAAAAGACCTGTATGCAGAAAATTATAAGACACTGATGAAAGAAATTAAAGATGATACAAATAGATGCAGAGATATACCATGTTCTTGGATTGGAAGAATCAATATTGTGAAAATGACTATACTACCCAAAGCAATCTACAGATTCAATGCAATCCCTATCAAATTACCAATGGCATTTTCTTACAGAACTAGAACAAATCATCTTAAAATTTGTATGGAGACACAAAAGACTCCGAATAGCCAAAGCAGTCTTAAGGGAAAAAAACGGAGCTGGAGTAATCAGACTCCCTGACTTCAGACTATACTACAAAGCTACAGTAATCAAGGCAATATGGTACTGGCATAAAAACAGAAACATAGATCAATGGAACAAGATAGAAAGCCCAGAGGTAAACCCACGCACCTATGGTCAACTAATCTATGACAAAGGATGCAAAGATACACAATGGAGAAAAGACAGCCTCTTCAATAAGTGGTGCTGGGAAACTGGACAGCTATATGTAAAAGAATGAAATTAGAACACTCCCTGACAGCATACACAACAATAAACTCAAAATGGATTAGAGACCTAAATGTAAGACCAGACACTATAAAACTCTTAGAGGAAAACATAGGAAGAACACTCTTCGACATAAATCACAGCAAGATCTTTTTGGATCCACCTCCTAGAGTAATGGAAATAAAAACAAAAATAAACAAATGGGACCTAAGGAAACTTCAAAGCTTTTGCACAGCAAATGAAACCATAAACAAGATGAAAAGACAACCCTCAGAATGGGAGAAAATATTTGCAAATGGATCAATGGACAAAGGATTAATCTCCAAAATATATAAACAGCTCATGCAGCTCAATATTAAAGAAACAAACAACCCAATCCAAAAATGGGCAGAAGACCTAAATAGACATTTCTCCAAAGAAGACATACAGATGGCCAAGAAGCACATGAAAAGCTGCTCAACATCACTAATTATTAGAGAAATGCAAATCAAAACTACAATGAGGTATCGCCTCACACCAGTTAGAATGGGCATCATCAGAAAATATACGAACAACAAATGCTGGAGAGGGTGTGGACAAAAGGGAACCCTCTTGCACTTGTTGGTTGGGATGTAAATTGATACAGCCACTATGGAGAACAGTATGGAGGTTCCTTAAAAAACTAAAAATAGATTTACCATATGATCCAGCAATCCAACTACTGGGCATCTACCCAGAGAAAACCATAATTCCAAAAGATACATGCACCCCAATGTTCATTGCAGCACTACTTACAATAGCCAGGTCATGGAAGCAACCTAAATGCCCATCAACAGATGAATGGATAAAGAAGTTGTGGTACATATATACAATGGAATATTAGCCATAAAAAGGAACAAAACTGAGTCATCTGTTGAGACGTGGATGGATCTAGAGACTGTCATACAGAGTGAAGTAAGTCAGAAAGAGAAAAAGAAATATCGTATAGTAATGCATGTATGTGGAACCTAGAAAAATGGTACAGATGAACCAGTTTGCAGGGCAGAAGTTGAGACACAGATGTAGAGAACAAACATATGGACACCAAGGGGGGAAAACCGCGGTGGGGTGGGGATGGTGGTGTGCTGAATTGGGCGATTGGGATTGACATGTATACACTGATGTGTATAAAATTGATGGCTGATAAGAACCTGCAGTACAAAAAATAACGAACAAACAAACAAAACAACTAATACTAAACTTCCTTTGGGTTATTTGTATGGAAATATGTTAATATAAATATTTTAGACATTTCATGAAATTTCTAAAAATCTTATATGTTCTGGTATAATGTTATAAGTCATAATTCTAGTTATGACTTTAAAATGTATATCTCAGAAATAATTAAATGTCCTTGTCAATTGAATTATTGTGAACTTTCATCAAATCTTTTTTTTTTTTTTTTTGTGGTATGTGGGCCTCTCACTGTTGTGGCCTCTCCCGTTGCGGAGCACAGGCTCTGGATGTGCAGGCTCAGCGGCCATGGCTCACGGGCCCAGCCGCTCCGTGGCATGTGGGATCTTTCCAGACCGGTGCACGAACCCGTGTCCCCTGCATCAGGAGGCAGACTCTCAACCACTGCGCCACCAGGGAAGTCCATCATCAAATCTTTAACTGTGGTCATTTTTAAGTCTTTTGTCATTTGCAGACAGTTCTGGGTGTACTCTCTGTAAATGCAGAAATGTTCCTATAAAAGGGTTTCATCTTCAAGGCATTCATGGAAAAGACTCTGACAAGTACAGATTTCTGGTAACTGACTATACTGCTGAACTGAATGAATAAGCATTTTCAGAACTCTAATGGAAAACTAATGAATTCATAAAAGTGCTAACAAAAGATCAAGATGAAAAAAAATTAATTACATGGGACTGAGTGAACTGATGAGGATGATTAAAATTTTTGTGACTTTCTGTTTGAATTTAAAAAAATCCCACAAGGGCTCAGAGGCAAAAAATATAACAATCAATTTTCACTGCAAAGTAAAGGAGTTGTTACAGTGGAGGATGACTGGACTGAATGTCAATATTATGACATAGTATGAGTGTGTTTTGTGTTTGGTAATTGCAATCATTGCTGTGGTCATCCATTTACAATGCTTGGTGTCAGTTTATTTATCTCTTGTAAAAATAAAATACAGTGTGTGTGTGAAAAAATGGGCATTGTGGTTTTGATTTTCATTTCTATAATGACTAATGACATTAAGTATCTTTGCAAGTACTTATTAGCCACTTGTATATATTCTCTGGAGAATTGTCTACTCAAATCCTCTTTCCATTTTAAAATTAGGTTGTTTGCTTTCTGTTAGTGAGTTGTAAGCGTTCTTTTATATATGTTGGATACTAGTCACATACAAGGGAACTGCCATAAGGCTATCAGCTTATTTTTCTGCAGAAACTTTGCAGGCCAGAAGGGAGTGACATGATATATTTAAAGTTATGAAAGGGAAAACCTACAACCTAGGATACTCTACCCAGCAAAGTTATCATTCAGAATTGAAGGAGAGGTAAAGAAATTCTCAGGCAAGAAAAAACTAAAAAAGCTCATCAATACTAAACCAACCCTAAAAGAAGTGTTAAAGCGTCTTCTCTAAGTGGAAAAAAAATATTCTTTTTCTCTTGCTGCCTTTAGAATTCTCTCTTTATCTTTAAACTTTGCCATTTTAACTATGATATGTGTTGGTGTGGGTCTCTTTGGGTTTATCTTGTTTGGGAGTCTCTGTGCTTCCTGTACCTGGAAATCTTTTTCCTTCATCAGCTTTAGGAAATTTTCAGCCATGATTTCATCAAATACCTTTCTATCCCTTTCTCTCTTTTCTCCTTTGGGGATCCCTATAATGTGAATATTAGTACACTTGATGTTGTCTCAGAGGTCTCTTAAACGTTCCTCATTAAAAAAAATTTCTTTCTACTGTTCTGATTGGGTTATTTCCATTATTCTATCTTCCAGATCATCTAACTTTTCTATTTTCTTCTTTTGCTGTATGTGCTTTTGGTGTTATATCTAAGAATCCATTGCCGAATACAAGGTCTTGAAGAGTTACCTCTATATTTTCTTCTAAATGTTTTATAGTTTTAATCCACACATTAGGTCTGATATATTTTAAGTTGATTTTGGTATATGATGTGAGGCAAGGGTATAACTTTATTCTTTGGCATGCCAATGTGAATATCTAGCTGTCCCAGCACCACTTGTTGGAGAGACTATTCTTTCACCCTGGAATGGTTTTGGCACTCTTGAAAATCAATTGACCACCGATGTATGGGTTTAATTTTGGACTTTCAATTCTATTCCAATGGTATATTATTATGCAAGTACTGATTGTTTTGATTACTGTAGCTGTGTAGTAAGTTTTGAAATCAGGAAGCATGAGTCCTCCAATTTTTTGTCTTTATCAAAGACTATTTTAGCTATTTGTGATCTCTTGCAATTCCATATGGATTTGAGGATTGGCTTTTTCATTTCTGTAAAAACACCATTGGAATTTTGGTTGGTATTGCATTGAATTAATAGATCATTTTGGGGAATATTTCTACATTAATATATTAGGTCTTCTAATCCATGAACATGGGATATTTGTATAGGTTGAATTGTGTCCCCCCCAAAAGGTATGTTGAA
Source organism: Stenella coeruleoalba (assembly GCF_951394435.1). NCBI lineage: Eukaryota > Metazoa > Chordata > Mammalia > Artiodactyla > Delphinidae > Stenella > Stenella coeruleoalba. The sequence continues at coordinate 123,190,881 of NC_137152.1, forward strand.
GTCATAAACTCCAATACTTCATAATGTAACCTTATTTTGAAATAGGATTGTTACAGCTGTAATAGTTAAGATGAGGCCATGTGGAGTAAGGTGGGCCCATTAATCCAATATGACTGGTGTCCTTAAAAAAGAACACTTTATGAAGAGACAGAGACACAGGGAGAATGCTATGTGAAGATGGAAGGTTGGAGTTATGTATATATAAGGTAATGATTGCTGGAAAACCATGAGAAGCTAGGATGTTATTTTAGCAATTGTTTGTAGTCTTCATGTACAAGTCTTTCTCTTCCTTGGTTAAATGTATTTCTAAGTAGTTTATTATTTTTGATGCTACTGAAAATGGAATTGTTTTCCTAATTTACTTTTTGGATGATTCATTGACAGTATATAGAAATAAAATTATTTATTGTATTTTGATCTGTATCTTGCAACTGTGCTGAATTTTTATTAGTTCTAATAGTATTTCAGTGGACTTTAAAGGATTTTCTACATAAAAGATCATATCTGCCAATATCACTTTACTTTTTCCTTTCCAATTTGGATGACTTTTATTTCTTTTTCTTGCATAATTGCTCTGGCTAGAACTTTCAGTACAATGTTGAATAGAAGTGGCAAAAATGGCATATTTGTCTTGTTTCTGACCTTAGGGAGAAAGTTTTCAATCCTTCACTTTTAAGTATGATGTTATCCATGGGTTTTTCATAGATTCCCTTTATCAGGTTAAGGACGCTCCCTTTTAGTCCTAGTTTGTTGAGTATTATCATAACATGGTATTGGATTTTGTCAAATGCTTTTTCTGTGTCAACTGAGATGATCATGTGTGTTATTTTTCCTTTACTGGTGCTCTTTTATTTCTTATATGACTTTGAATTACTTTCTAATGGCCTCTCATTTCTGCCTGAAGGACTTCTGATAGCATTTCTTGCAGAGCAGGCCTACTAGCAACAAAATCCCTCAGTTTTCGTTCATGTGGAATGTCTTAAGTTCTCTTTCATTTTTGAAGGATATTTTTGCCAGATATTGAATTCTTGGTTGATATTTTCTCTCTCAGCACTTTAAATATATCATCTCTCTGCCTTCTGGCCTCCATGATTTCTGATGAAACTTATCTGTTAATCTTATTGAGAATCCCCTCTACATGATGGGTCATTTATTTCTTGATGCTTTCAAGATTATGTCTTTGGCTTTGGCTTTAGATAATTTTATAATAATGTATCTTGGTGTTGATCTCTTTGAGTTTATTCCACTTGGAGTTTGTTGACCTTCTTGGGTTAATAGGCTTGTGTCTTTCATTAAACTTGGGAAGTCTTCAGCCATTGTTTCCTCAGATATTCTTTCTGCCTCTTTCTCTCTGCCATCTCTTCCCTATCATGTGTATCTTTGTACATTTTATGGTATCCAACAGGTCTGTTAAGCTCTGTTAATTTTCTTCCTTTTCCTTAGACTGGATACTCTCAATTAACTTATGCTCAGTTTTGCAGATTCTTTCTTCTGTCTGTTCAAATCTGATGTTGAACCCTCTAGTGAATTGTTCATTTTAGTTATTGTACTTTTCAACTCCAGAATGTCTATTTGATTCCTTTTTATTATTTATATTTTTTTATTGATATTCTCTCTTTATTGAGACATTGTTTTCTTGATTTCCTTTAATTCTTTGTCCATGGTTTTCTGTAGCTATCTAAACATATTTAAGACAATTGATTTAAAGTCTTTGTCTATTAAATCAGGGTCTGGGTTTCCTCAGGGACAATTTCTATTAATTTCTTTTTTTCTGTGAATGGGCCACACATTCTTGTTTTTTTTTTTTAAGAAGATGTTGGGGGTAGGAGTTTATCAATTAATTAATTTATTTTTGCTGTGTTGGGTCTTCGTTTCTGTGCGAGGGCTATCTCTAGTTGTGGCAAGCGGGGGCCACTCTTCATCGTGGTGTGTGGGCCTCTCACTATCACGGCCTCTCTTGTTGCAGAGCACAGGCTCCAGACGCACAGGCTCTGTAGTTGTGGCTCATGGGCCTAGTTGATCCGCGGCATGTAGGATCCTCCCAGACCAGGGCTCGAACCCGTGTCCCCTGAATTAGCAGGCAGATTCTCAACCACTGTGCCCCCAGGGAAGCCCCTTGTTTTTTTTTGACATACCTTATATATATATTTTGAAAATAGGACACTTTAATATTATAATGTGGAAACTCTGGAAAACAGATTCTTCCCTTCCCTTCCAACAAATAGGGTTTGTTGTTGCTTTTTTTGGGTGTTGTTGTTTATTTGTTTAGTGAATTTTCTGAAGTATTTTTGTAAAGTCTATTCTTTCTTGTGTGTGGCCACTGAAATCTTTTTCTCATTATCTTTGGTCAGTTATTGATTTGACAGAAATTTCCTTAAACTCCTGGAAGCAAAACAAACAAAGATACAAACACACAAACAAAAAACCAAGGGATAAAAAGCTCTCCTGGTGTTTGTGAGCTGGCTCTGTGTTTGGGTACTCCTTCAATGCTTAGGTATGCAGTTTATAATTCTGCCTTAGCCTTCACTTTCTACTTGTGTGGTGCCTGAATTTAGCCAGAAGTGAAAGCTTAAAGTCTTCTCAGGTTGTTTTTTCTGCGCATAGGTCGAGACTTGGGCATGTGCTTGGACTTCTAGATCCCCTAGAATACATTAATTTAAAGCCCTTATTCCACTATCTCCCAAGTGTCTCAGCCTCTTTATTTTTTTAAAAATAAATTTATTTATTTATTTTTGGCTGCGTTGGGTCTTCATTTCTGCACGCAGGCTTTCTCTAGTTGCAGCGAGCGGGGGCTACTCTTCATTGCGGTGCATGGGGTTCTCATTGTAGTGGCTTCTCTTGTTGCGGAGCATGGGCTCTAGGTGCGTGGACTTCAGTAGTTGTGGCTCGCGAGCTCAGTAGTTTTGGCACGTGGGCTCAGTAGTTGTGGCACATGGGCTTAGTTGCTCCATGGCATGTGGGATCTTCCTGGACCAGGGCTTGAACCTGTGGCCCCTACATTGGCAGGCAGATTCTTAACCACTGCACCACCAGGGAAGTCCCATCTCAGCCTCTTTTATTTGCAGACTTTTCAGTTTGTCTATTGCTTTCTCCAAGTTTTATTCCTTGTCCCATGTGGCAGTGGCTAATACATTTGCTTCTAAACGCCTTCCATGAGTGCCAACAGGGAAGCTGCCTCAGCCCTGAGGAAGCTCCAAAGTAGGTGAAAAAAAAGGCAAACCCTTGAGTCAATCCCTCGAGGTGCCACCAGGTCAAACCACACAACCACAGTTATTTGAGAATAAGGTCCATATCCTGTCCTCTGGTACGAGCAACCTGTTTCTGCAATGTGGACTGCTCTCTTTAAGGCTTCTAAAGAACTGAGTAGTTGAGGATGGTAACAGGGTAACCTAAAATGCCACAGGGCTCTCTTACTGAAATTTTGCTTCTTTATTCTTCATTAAGAAACCCCAGACTGCTTGTAAACTTTTGGTTAGATTCCAGAGTTCTGGCAAAGTTGATTCTGACAGCTTTTGCTGGGCTATTAATTGTTATTATGGAGGGATGACATTTTGGAGTTCCCTACTCCACCATTTTCATTGATGTGGGTATCTAACAGGTTTTAAAATTTTAGATGAAACAAAGATTATATGGAAGAGCTCTGGTATTCAGCAATGTGGCAGACTAAATAACCACTCTGGAGGACCTTGTCAAAAGAAAGTTCATTTTAGCATTGTTTGTAACACCAAAACTTGGAATATATCTTCCAGCTGTTTTCTCCAACAATGGTAACTATTATGAACCAGGGATGTGTTATCCTATATTTCCTTTTAAAAATGGAAAATTTTATTCCAGTTATCCAATTCCTGCTCCACCACTGACTATTGCATGTGTCAAGCAGAAGGTGGAAAGAACTTGTCTTTTAATTTATTTGACTGTTCGACCATTAATATCTAAGAGAGATGTTGCGCATCACTCAAAGATCCTGGACTTTGAACTGGATGCAGTAACTGTAGGGGACTTGGGAGTTATCTCTCTTGGGAGTAAGTGTGTTCCATGTATGGGAATAAGGATACACACATTTATTTGGATGGTCAGAGGGGCAGAATATGGAAGATAACACAGTTATGTACCACTTTCTCCCTCTCTCTCTCTCCCTCTCTCTCTGTCTCTCATTAACTGAATCTTATTTTATTAGGGATGGCAATAAACATGGATGAAAACTATGTTTCCTAGCTTCCCTTTGTATTTAGGTATGACTATGTGAATTACTTCTGAATAATGAGATGTTAATGGAAATTGTTGAATGTGGCTTCTGTGAAAGCTCCTTAAAGCTGACTTGCATCTTTTGCCCTTTGCCCTTCTCCTTCTTCCTGTGTGGGAGTTAGATCTGTTGCCTGGAATTCCAGCAGACATATTGTCACCGTGAATTAAACTTAAGACCGGAAAACTCACCTGAAGAATGGCAGAAAAGAAATATTAGATAGAGCCTGGGTCGCCAGTGAAATTATGGAGCTGTCATTCTACCCCTACAATGCCTCATTCTTGGTGTCTTATTATGTAAGAAAAATAAAACCCATATTTATCTAAACCACTACTTTTTGGGCCTCTAGTTAGAGTTGAATGCAATCCCTAAATGATACATAAGCTAAGAGAAAATCAGAAGAATCTGACAAGGTAATTCACAGAACAAAACCAAATGCTCAACCAACATGTGTAAAGATGTTCTAATTCACCTATTATTCAGGGAAATGCAAACTAAAGTATCAGTGAGATATCACTACACCCGTCAGGTTGCCATGAATTTTAAAAGAGTGATAACGCATAGTACTACAGATATGTGGGAAAAGTGTATACTTATACACTGATGGATAAAGCAGTAAAAATTTTAAAAGATATGTACCATTTGAATTTTACTCCTGGAAATCTATTCCACGGGAATAAATACACCAGTACATAAGGACATATGAGCAAGGATGTTATTTATAGCACTGTTTGTAGTGGTAAAAAACTGGAAGGAAAGGGAATTTGTTATTGTGCTTATATGAACATAAAAACGGGTATGGAAAGATAACACAATAGATTTTTTCACTAGTTAACCTTTGGGAGCAAGAAAAGGTTGGAGAGGTGGTTTGAGGGGAGGCAGTAGTAGAGGAGGATGGATGAGGAGAAAAGAACAAAATAAGACTCAACACTTGGAGCCGGTGCTTAAAATATAAGAAGCCACCAATAATGGATGAAAGAGACATAGTATAGGTACACAGAAAAGAATCTAAAATAGTATCCCTAATTTCTTAGGTAGGAAGAATTTTGGACCGATAGAACCTGTTATTTATCATATGTATGTGTAATGATTAAGACATTATTTTTTAGAGCAGTTTTAAGTTTACAGCCAGACTTCTGACCAGTGAAAACTGTGGGATAATAAGTGAGTGACGTTTTAAGACACTGAGTTTGTTGCACAGAAATAAAAAATGAATACAGTAGGCTTATTGTTTCCAGATACTATCCTGGGTGGGCAGAGACATACAGCTGTCATTCAAGTGTAGACAGTGGAGTTATGGCCTCTGGCTAACTGTGAGAGACCTGTTTCTTGGTTTTCTTGTGTTGGGTATGTTCTATCTTCATGCCATCAGTGGTATAATGGACTAGTCCTGACCAGTCCTCATGGACTATACAGTGCTATTACCCCATGCCCTCGCTCCTAACCCACCATAGGTTTCTTCTCTATTTCTAGACTACAGAGAATTTACTTTCTTATTTTAAGCAAGCTATGCATTTTAAAAATAATTTGAAATATTATATTGACTGTCTTTGTGTATTTGAAGTTGAAGGGGGGAAGTTTATGTGTGATAGACATAATATTTCTCAACCTGTAGAGCTAAGAGATCAGACTGAATTAAAGGCTATTTCAAAATTGTAGATCTTCTGAGGGCTCTACAATAAAATAAGTCTGACTTCTGTCAGTATAAATGTCCCCAAACTTCATTATGGATCAGATAACATGGATAAAATTAAATGTGGCCTAAATTTACTTGTCCTCCCTAAATTTCCAAGTCTATCCTTTGCCCATTCCTAATATACTACTTGCATCACATAAAGTTTTAATAGCTTTACATATGTTAAATAAATAATTATGTAGTAAAGTTTTCTAATCATACATGGAGTGATCGGGGGATCTTTGCAAACTTTTCTAGAAAGATAGCAAAAGAGAAGTCTGAAATTGAAAAAGAGTTAGATGTTTAGAAGAATCCTCAATCTGCAATAAATAAGCCAATAAAATAGATTATCTCAAGAACAATAATATCCTGTAAAAATGTTGTACCTTGGAGGAGCCAGTGTGTGCTCTAGGAACTCCTCAATTTTAATGAAGTCTGTTTTCAACTCCTTGTTATATATCAGGAAGGGAGGATTTGTGCCTGGGGCTAAGTCCTTCAGCTCTTCAGGCTTTCTATGATTATTGAAAATAAGCAGAGTTAGGCCTCTAGATAAAGTACACATTATGCAAACACCAACATTGTATTGGTGTCTACTGATTTTAATCCCCAGAATGAAACATGTCCTGATTTGTCTTACCTGGTCATGTCAACGGTAGTCACATTGAATTTAACTCCTTTAAGCCAGAGGATCATAAAAAGGCGTTGGCAAAAGGGACAGTTTCCAATACTCTCCCCATCACTTCCAGCCTATTAAGATAAAGAAAGGCTTCATTCATTCATTTGCTCAATAAGTATGTATTGAGTGCCTGCTGGGAAATAAGCTAGTTGCTAGAGACAAAGTTGGTAGTCCTTAATCTCACGAATTCTACCATCTGCGGGCAGAGAGAGATAATGAAGCAAATAATTTCATTGTATGTAAAATTACCAGAGTGATGAGTACATAACAACAGAATGCTGACTAAAGACTATGTTCATTTTCCATTTTCATAGATCCTGCCAAATTTCCTTCTTGAAAGGTATATTCAGTATTTTCATTGGAACGTTGATTTCCTTATTCTGTGACTTGTTTGTTCATGACAATTTTATATTTATCTATTAAGGTGATGACCTTTTCCTTATTACTTTGGAAAAATTACTTGTATACTAAAGACACTAACTCTTTTTGATAAAGTTACATGTAATTTTTAAACAATGCCTTATGTAAAATTAAAATTTTACATAAAATCTTATATTGTTTTCCTTTATGAAATCTGGTTTTCCTGATCTGCTTACACAGCTGTTATGTACATCAAGATTGCAAAGAAAAAAATTACTTTCTTATTTTGTTTTACTATAAAGATGTTCCCTCATGTTTTCTTCTAGTAACTTTACGGTTTCATTTTTGCATTTGTTTCATCTATTTAGAATTTATTTTGGCATAAGGAATGTATTGGGACTCCAGATTTATTATTTTTATTTTATTATTTTACAAATAGTTAATAGTTGTCTTAACACCACTCATTTAAAAATTCATCTTTTGCTCAACATAGCAAATTATTAGAGAAAGGCAAATCAAAACTACAATGAGGTACCACCTCATACTGGTCAGAATGGCCATCATTAAAAGTCTACAAATAATAAATGCTGGAGAGGGTGTGGAGAAAAGGGAACCCTCCTACACTGCTGGTGGGAACGTAAATTGGTGCAGTCACTATGGAGAACAGTACGGAGGTTCCTTAAAAAATTTAAACAGAGTTACCATATGATACAGCAATCCTACTCCTGGGCATGTATCCAGACAAAACTATAATTTGAAAATGCACCTGTATGCTCATAGCAGCACTATTTAGAATAGCCAAGACATGGAAGCAACTTAAGTGTCCATTGACAGATGAATGGATTAAGAAGATATGATATATATATATATATATATATATATATATATATATATCCATTATATATATAATGGAATGGTATATAGAATATACATATATAATGGAATGGTATATATATAATATATACCATATATATATATATATGATGGAACACTACTCAGCCATAAAAAATGAAATAATGCCATTTGCAGCAACATGGATGTACCTAGAGATTATCATACTGAGGGAAATAAACCACACAGAGAAAGACAAATATAGATGTGGCTTATATGTGGAATCTAAAATATGACACAAATGAACTTATCTATGAAATAGAAACAGACTCATAGACATTGAGAGCAGACTGTGGTTGCCAAGAGGGGCAGGGGATGGGAGAGGCATGGATTGGGAGTTTGGGATTAGTAGATGAAAACTATTATATATAGAATGGATAAACAACAAGGTCCTACTGTATAGCACAGGAAACTATATTCAATATCCTGTGATAAACCATAATGGAAAAGAATATGAAAAAGGATGTGTGTATATATATATGTAATTGAATCACTTTGCTGTACAGCAGAAATTAACACCACATTGTAAATCAGAGACACTTCAGTGAAAAATGAGCACATCTTACTTTATGTAAATTATACCTCAATAAAGTGTATTAAAATGGAAAATTTCAAAAAGAAGAACAAAAAACCCCTCAAATAAATGATATTATGCAGCGATTGCAGACGTTGCAATGACAAAGGTAAGGGTATAACCATGGAAGGGAGTGCCTGAGAGATTATGAAGAACCAGGTCACTGGAGGACAGAAAGCCAAGGATGTGAGAGGACAGAGTGTTGGAAGGGTCATTTGTGTAGATATTAAAATCACCAAGAATTATGATAGGCATAGTGTTGAAGAGTGTGACAATGATCCAGGAAATAAAATCCTTAAGAAGTAAGGGAAAGTGACCTGGGATTGGGAAGACTACTATAACAAGGAGGGGTAGTGGTTGGTTTAGTCTGATTTTATGAGACAACCGAGATATTTCTCTGGATGGGAGAGATAGAATGGTCTGGAAACAAGAATGAGGAGCAAGGACATCTAAAGACATCTACCTCATCGCCACCCTCAGTGGTAATAGAAATGAGGAAGAAAGGGGAGCCTCTCCTTGAGAAGGCTATAGCTGATGTTGTCTCCTGAGGGGAGATCCAAGTTATAGACACCTCAATCTCAACATGTCCCAAAGTGAATTCTTTCCCTTTTCTTTACTCCACACACTTACCTACTCTTTAGAGTTCCTAATCCTGTGAAGTGCACTGCTATCTACTTTGGATTTGTGAATTGTGTTCCCCCCAAATTAAAATGTTGAATCCCTGTCCCCCAACGTGATGGTAGTTGGAGGTGAGGTGTTTGGGAAGTGATTGGTTTAGATGAGGTCATGAGGGTAGAACCCTTACGATGGGATTAATGCCCTTATAAGAAGAAACCAGAGCTCTCTCTCTCTCTTTTTCTTTCTCTCTTTCTTCATCTCCCCCAACAACTATGCATATAAGGTCATAGCAAGAAGGCACCTATCTATAATAAACCAGGAAGAGAGTTCTCACCAGAAACTGACCATACTGACACCTTGATCTTGGACATAATTCTTATTTTTTGGTAAATTTTCCTTTTCCTGGCAGTGAGTACAACAGAGGAAATAATGTTTATTGTTGCTCTTTTGTGGCGTCAGGGAGTGAAGAGGTATGGGAAGAGGCAACCACCTTGGCAGCTGAATTTCTTTTGTAACAGAAGTCAGGCTAAAGATCCAATCATAACTGGGGTTAGTGAATGGAAACTTGATTAGGCAGGAAGAAGAATGAAGTCTGATAATAGATACAGCAGGAAGGGTGGGTTGCCTTTGGCAAAAGGAAAGGCAAAACAGTGAGGTGTGGGGGAAATGTAGCACAATTTTACAGGAAAACTGAATTTTTTTCTGTTTATAATAATGCTGATTTAAAGTGCAACTACACAAAATGTATGAATATACAATGGAAAAAAGACAGGCTCTTCCATAAGTGGTGCTGGGAAAACTGGACAGCTACACGTAAAAGAATGAAATTAGAACGCTCCCTAACACCATACACAAAAATAAACTCAAAATGGATTAAAGACCTAAATGTAAGGCCAGACACTACAAAACTCTTAGAGGAAAACATAGGCAGAACACTCAAAAAATCACAAAAATGACAAAAATCACAGCAAGATCTTTTTGACCCACCTCCTGGAGAAATGGATGTGAAAACTACCACGATGTGGTCATTCACCAAAACAACTTTTTCTCTTTGCGTTTGTGATCTATGTTTCTAAACATGAAAAATAGTAATGGCTGGAACATCTGACATTTATTGAATGTTTGCTATGTTAACAACTACTGTGTCTTAAAAATTTATTTTATCTAATGCTTATAATGAAGATGATCCTGTGAGGTAGGTTCTGTCATTACTCTTGTTTTACAGATGAGGAAATTGAAGTTCAGAGAAGCTGACTTGCTCAAGTACACTCAGCTAGACAAGAGTTGATGACCCATACACTCTTCTCATGTAGCTAATCCAGGACTGTCTACTCCAAAATCCACACTCCTTAAACACTGCTTTATCCCATCTAATAGTTTTATTGGATTTTTTATTAATCAGTCTTTATAATAGTCTTTATGATAGTTCTAAGATAATTTGAAAATAGTCTGAACATTCAGAGAAGAGTATCATCTCTTTTTCTATTTTACATTTATCAATAAAGACAAAAATATTACATTCAGGATTTTGGCCCAAATGTTAGAGTCTATAATGTTATGTACAAATCTATGAAAACTTAATTTTAGACTGGTAGAGAACACAAAAACTCCATCTATCAATGAACAACAAACCAATAAGATAAACTCTGCATTTAGAGAAAACAAAATGTGTTCTTTTAGAAAATCCTTTGTTCTTAGTTCCTGGATATAAATCTTGCCGAAATCATTCAGAGTTGAAAGGCAATGTTTTCACTCACTCCATGGAACACATGGGGGGTGTGATATAAATTCTTAATTGTGTCAGGAAAGGACTTACTTTCTTGTAGGGATCCCATCAGTGGCATTGGGAAATTGTGGTAGGGTCCCCAGACATAGCTGGGGAAATTACAGACTCATTTAATCTTTAGAAAGATACCACATTATAAGGGAGATACAACTGGTAAACAGTAGTGCTTTTTAAATTTTCTCATTAACATTTTCACCCCTCTCAGCCCCTATTCCCCCTCTTCTATGAAACTTCTAGAGATCTTTGGAATCCATCTCAAAGCAAAGCAAAACAAAAACCCAGATCAGATGATACTAAAGGTTCTTCCAGAAAATCTGTGGCTTGTATCAATGTCATTAGATAAGCTAACATCTAGAGGATTTCATCTAATGAAATTCTGGGAAATGTTACTAAAAAGTGTGCCAAGTTGAAAACAATGAATTAAAATTATGCACAGCTATTTTAAGGGACTGGAATCTTGACCCTGCCATTTACTAGCTATGTGACCTTATGCAAAGCTACTTAGCTACTTTTTGCTTTAGTTTCTGTAACCATAAAATAGAGTTAATAATAAACCACTTAGCACAGCCCCTGCCATAAGTACTCAATAAATGATTAGGTTTTTAACCTGAAAGTTATTATTTAATTTAACATTTGCTCATCCAACGTGTGATTTCCTAACTTCCCCTGTCTCGATTACCATCCAAATTACGGGAAGTCTATGAAGATAAACACACAGATCAATGCCAACAACTGGTTAGAGGAGTTTGATTGGATTGAATAAACAAGTTTAGACAAAAGAAACTAGTTACCCTATGAAGAGACTTATTACCTCTGGTTTGGAATTGGTAGTTATAAGAAGTCAGTTAGGAAGTTAAGGCTTACTTATGTTGCGTCTGAGCAGTGACATGTTTTGCTAGAATCCAGAGATAGGAGAAGTAGCTCTTATGCCCCACAGTCAAGCAAACACTTACTTGGATTGTTTTGCTATGCAGGAATTCAAGAGTCTCCTATAATTTTGTAAAGGCTGGTTAATTATGTCCTTGATGTATATATGTGACCAGTTGTCAAATATTTTAAAATTATTGTAAAAGTATTACTTTGGCCAACAGATGTTTAACCTAAAATTTGGTAAGCACACCTTATTTTATGCCTTTGTAGGCCATCAAGAGGCGATGTAGTTTTAGAGGCAAGTTACTTAAACCTTATTTCCTTAGCTTACTTACCTAGAAATCATGAGGACAATATTACTAAAGTTTTGAGTACTATTACCACCACTGCTACTGATGATACTACTTTACTACTATTAACCTATCTTCTAAGTTGTTAGGACTAAATGAGATAATATACATAAAGTGTTACAAAAGGGTTAAGCATGATATAAGAGTTTGTTTTTATTATTACCATCCTCAATACTTCCAATAGTCAATGAAAATATAGAGAAAAATAGTTAATATAAGCAAGGATTTAGGAAACTATGTAATTTCTACTTGGAATAACCCGTGCAAAATTTTTCTTTTTCTTGATGAGCTAATTTAGAAACACATGTTCCTTTCTCCTGCTTTAGGGGTTTTCCAAAGGGCTTTTCTGAAATGTTAAGACATTAAAAAAAAAAAAGCCAAGGCAAAAAAACTCCTACTCATATAACAGGCACACAGACTCCTGGCTTTTTTCTCCTCTAGTGTCCGTTTGACCCTGCTGTGATGTTCATCCATTGTGGGAGAATTTTTGAAAGCTCTATTTGGACCATGTGTGGCAATGAGGCTCTCAGGCCATTCTTGGCCCTCTCCTCCCCACATTCAGGCCTTCCAAAACATATCTCATAAAACACAGATTATGAGAACTGGAAAGCCCTTAAGGATCATTTTGTCAGGCTCCTTTATTGTACAGATGGAAAAACAAAGAGGGAGGGAGGGATTTGTCCAAGGTTACATAGGAAGTCACTAATAATACAATTAACTTGTTCTAACTACCAGCCAGTCTAGTTGTCTTTCTACCATATCTTCTTGCTTTTTTCAGATGGGGTGTTTTTCTATTGTTATATAAGAGCAGCCAAACACCCAGGTATTCTTCTAGGACTCAGAGTAGGTATAAAATTACAAAATTATTTCCTATCTCTAGCTGAAATGTTGACTTAAAAAAAAAAGCTGAGGTCCAGTGTCAAGGAATAATACATTCTGTATGCTCTCATTACAGCTAGAAAACTTACCTTCACAAAAAGCTCAATTTCAGGGTCTGTTTGACTGCTGGGCCTCCGGTCTGCCATCTTTCTGTTTTTATTGCCAGTTTTCAGCCCCCTGCCTTCTGTGCAGTCCACAGTACTCACAGATTCTTTTCTTCCAGTTTTATCCAAAGGCTTAAATGAAGGTTGTGCTTTAAGAGGAAAGTCCAGCTTGTAATAGTCAGAGCTGGGCTAGTCTCTCTTCAAGAGGTGCAGAAAATTCTAGATGCTTGAGAGTAACTCTTGAATTTGTTCTCTTTCTTCCTCTTGACCTAACATTTGAATCAAGGAGGAGCCGATGGCGTGTGTATAAACTGGCTGGCTAGAAGGGTGGGGGAGTTTCCAAAGACGCTTCAATGCTATGAGTCAGCAGAGAGAAACACATACACACAAACACACACATGCAGTTTCGATATATCAAGCAGACCAGATGTTCTCTAGAGCTTCCCTTTGAATCCTGGGCTCCATGCCCAGAAAATGGCCTCTTATGCTGTTCTTGTAACCTGACAGCAGCAAAAATCTCTTCCAGGAAAAGGCCACAAGTGACTCGGGTTTTAGCATTGAAAAGGATGTTTATTTAATGACACTGTCTAAACGTTGGTTTAAAAAGAAGTGGGCTTCCCTGGTGGCACAGTGGTTAAGAATCCGCCTGCAAATGCAGAGGAGACACGGGTTCAAGCCCTGGTCCGGGTCCGGGAAGATCCCACATGCCACGGAGCAACTAAGCCCGTGCACCACAACTACTGAGCCACTTTGAAGCCCAACCCATAGGATGGCAGAAACATTTGCAAATCATATATCTGAGAAAGGTCTATTTTCCAGAATGCATAAAGAAACCTTACAAGTCAACAACAAAAAGATAAGCAACCCAGTTAAACAATGGGCAAAGGACTTGAATAGGCATTCCTCCAAAGCAGATGTACAAATGCCGAAGAGGCACAGGAAAGGATGCTCAACGTATTTAGTCATTAGAGAAATGCAAATCAAAATCACCATGAGATACCACTTCACACCCACTAGGATAGCTAATACAAGCAAAACGAAGCAAAAAAAACCCCAGAAAATAACAAGTTTTGGAGAAGATGTGGAGAAATTGGGACACACATACACTGCTTGTTGGGAATGAAAAAATGGTAGAGCTGCTGTGGAAATCAGTAGGGTGGTGGTTCCTCAATAAGTTAAACATAGAATTACCATATGACACTGCAATTCCACTCTGAGATATACGAAAAATTACAGACCAATAGCCTTTATGAATATCGATGCAAAAATCCTCGGAAGAATTCTAGCAAGCTGAATCCAGCAGCATATTATAAATATTACATTCCATGTCCAAATAGGAATTATCCCAGGAATGCAAGGATGGCTCAACATAAGAAAACTGATTAATCAAAACCACATTGATAAAATGAAGGGGGAAAACACCCTCATGATCATCTCAGTTGATGCAGAAAAAGCATTCAACAAAATCTAACAACTTTCATGATTAAAAAACAAACAAAAAACACCCAGCAAACTAAGAATAGAAGGGAAATTCCTCAACAAAATAAAAGGCTTTTATGAAATACCCTAGCTAATGTCATACTCAATGGTGGAAGACTGGAAGCATTTTCCCTAACATCAGGAACAAGAGAAGAATCCTTGCTTTCAGTGCTTCTACTCAAGACTGTAACGGAAGTCCTAGTCAGAGCAATGAGGCAAGAAAAAGAAATGAAAAGCATCGAAGTTGGAAAGGAAGTTAAACTACTTCTATTCTCAGATGACATGTTCTTCTGTACAGGAAACCCTAAAGAATCCACAAAACACTATTAGAGTTAACAAACGAATTCAACCAAGTTGCAGTATACAAGATCAACACACAAAAATCTGTTGTGTTTCCACAACAGATGAAAAAATAATCCAAAATGAAATTGACAACAGTTCTATTTCACACAACATCAAAAGGAATAAAACACACAGAGATAAATTTAGCCAAGGAGGTGCAAGGCTTGTGCACTGAAAACTACAAAGCACTGCTGCAAGAAATTAATGATGACCTTAAAAAGAAAAGGGGAAAGACAGCAGATTTTGTGGACGGGAAGACTTAATACTTTTAAGATGGCAATCCCACCCAAAGTTGTCTAGAGATTTAATGAAATCCCTATGGAAATCACAATGCTCTGTTTTACAGAAATGTAAAAGCCAATCCCACATGCATACAGAATTTCAAGTGACCTTGAATAGCCAAAATAATCTTGGAAAAGAAGAAAAAAGTTGGAGGACTCACACTTCCCTATTTCAAAACTTAGTCCAAAGCTACAGTTATCAAAACTATGTGGTACTAGCATAAGGATAGACACATAGATCAGTGGAGTCCAGAAATAAACCCATAGATCTATCCCATGGGTTGTAAACCCAAATGAGTTGAAAACAGGTGTTCAAACAGAACCCTGCACAGGAATGTTCACCAGAGCACTATGCCCGACGGGCACAAGGCGGAAGTCACCCAAATGTACATCAGCTGCTGAGCGGATACACAACATGTGTGGTCTAGCCACGCATTGGAATATTATTCAGCCTGCTGAATATTATTCAGCCAGGAATATTATTCATTTGGAAGCAGATATATAGTCGTGATGGTGGCCCAGCACCGCCAGTGTATACTTGGTGCCCCTGGATGGTCCGCCATTAGCTGCCTTCTCTGTACAAAGTTCCCATCTGGTGGACAGTGAGAGTTCCACCAAAGAGAGGGTCCAGCGAACACAGTGAGCAGGATCCTGCCAGCGCCATTTCTTTGCAGGCCCAGGACCCCGGCGGAGGGGGTGGGGGCGGGGTGAGGTGGGGTGGGGGAGGGGTTATGGGAAAGCAGTGACCTCACAGGGTGCTCCCCGACCAATGAGGGCCCGGCCTATGGTCGCTAGGATACGGAGGAGGGGCCTGAGAACACCGGTTGTCTTGAGATGTTGGGACCAGCAGGCACAACCGACCGCCCCTCATCCCGCCGCACCTCATCCCAGCGCACCGCAGAGCGAGGCCGTCGCAGAAAGCGCGCCCAACGGCCAGCATGCCAGGGAAGAGGGGCCGTCGAGGGTCACCCGGTCGCCGCTCCCACACCGCCCGAGCCGAGCTGTCCTTCTCCGTGAGCCACATGGAGCGCCTCCTGCGGGAGGGCCACTACGCCCAGCGCCTGAGCTCGTCCGCACCCGTCTACCTAGTGGCCATCATCCAGTACCTGGCGGCCAGGGTCCTGGAGCTGGCGCGCCATGAGGCCCAGAACAGCAGCAGGAGGCGCCTCACTCTGGAGCTGGTGGACTTGGCGGCCCGCAGCAACGCGCTGCTCAGAGACTTGTTCAGGACTATAGCACCATCTCCCAGGTGGCCCCGGCCCAGCCCTAGCTGCCCAACGACACCTGGGTTCCCGGCCCCTGGGGGCGCGGCCGTCAGGCGCCAGGTCCGCTCACCGACCGACCGCACAGCCCGGGCGGCCCCGGCCTGCCCGCCGCCTTGGGCACAGTCACTGCGAGTCAATAAAGTGTTTCAAGAGACCCCCTGCGCATGCTTCACTCACTTGGAGTGGGAGGTGGTGGTGGTGGGACACCCCTCGTCGGAGGGATGGGGGCGGGGGTCTGGCCGGAGTTGGGGGGTGGGGGCGTGGAGTCGGGGGTCACAGACAGAGAGGAGCGGTCTCCCATGGTGACAGTGCATGGGGTGGCCCTGGGTGGGAGAGGCTGGCTGCGGCGGGGCTGGGGGCGGACTGGGGCCTGGGGTGAGGCCGGACAACAGAAGGCTGCCCCGCTGGCTCTGAGCAAGTCGGAGCCAGGCCAAAGTCCCCAGAGGGACGGGGTTCCTTGCGGCGGCGCTCGACACCGCGAGGGCGGTGTCGTGATAGGGTGAAGGTGCCAAGGCGACCGACCGCCCTGGGTGCGGGAGGCAGGGGTGGGTGGACAGAGCGCTTGGCATGGACTCCCATGGGGCAGGGGCTTTGACGGGAAGATTGAGGCTTGATCCGGATTGGGGTGGGCGGGACACAATCAACACATAAGCAAAGTCAGAATTAGGGTCACGCGGGGTCAAGAGTTTTTGGTTGTGTTCCCCTAGAGATGCCAAGAGATGCCCTGCTTGGCAACCTGCGTGAACAAGCTGTAACCTAGCAACAGTGGGCGGGCGCCCGGCCAGGCCCCACCCCAGCACCCCTGGTTTGCATACGAAGCTTGCACCAGGCACAGCCCCTACCCTCAAGATTCCTGCATATGAATCTTGACACTGGAAAGGCTTTTCTCCCAAACCCTCAATTTGCATATGTGACTTTCGCTGGACCGGCTCTGCCTCCGATCACTCAATTTGCATGTCACCGTGGAAATGGCGGTTTAGCATAGAAAGCTAGAGTAGTAACCACGTGTGAGACACACGTTTTAAAATTAATTCTATATGTTTATGCCTTACGTATTTTTGATTAGTGAGAAACTTTATGCCTACTGCTTCCCTGATAGGGTACTAGCCTTTTAATGAAATTTAATTTCTTCATTTTTAATAATGAGAGTGTAATACCTGCCCACCATTTCAGAATAGTGGTTAGAAGAGTTAGAGAGAAATTACATATATTCGATATATAAACCTGATATATAATATATAACATAAAATATTTTTAAAATATATAAAAATATAGTTGTGCTAAAATAAGAATTTACCAAGTAGTGGGGACAGTACTGCATGCAGTCCATGGCACTCTGTTATTTCTTTTTTTTTAATATTATGCAATAAAATCACCCTCTTTTGGAGCCCAGTTCTACGAACTTAGCACATGTACATATGTGTGTATCCACCACCACATTCAGGATATGGAACAGCTCCAGCAACCCAGGAAAGTCCCTGGTCTGCTGGCCCCGTTTAAGTGCTTGATTTTTGCTAAAATAACGTTTGTTACGTAGAGTCCCGGGTGGGGAGTTGGATGGTGAGCCAAGATTCAACAAAGACCACAAGGGAAAGTGAAGTAGAGAAGTTTATTACTGTACTCACAGGTCCTGGATGAGGTACACAGCACACCTGGAGGGCCACACAGGAGGTCAAGGCAGGGCACAGGCAGAGGGCAAGCAGCAGGACCTGCAGCTTATGCCTTTATTAGGGTCCATAGGTGATGTGTTTCTGAGGTTCCCTGGATAAGGCCAGATTGGCAATTCAACACCATAAAAAGAGCAGGGTTTTCATAAGCTCTGTTGGAGTCCTATCTAAGGGACCCACAAGGGGAAGGAGCTGGGAGGCGGAAGAGACTGTTTTATCACCAGGGGCTTTGGGGAACTCATATCAGTTACACTTTCTTGTGACTTAGCTGGCTGCCATCCAGGGCATGCCCTTGAGGTTAGGTTTCGGTCCACCCAAGGCCCCTGCAGGCCCCGTAGCCATACAAAAAGAATGCAGAGGCTGCAATATTATGGAGTAGTTTAACTAAACTCTCAACAGTTGTCAAACTCTTTCTTCAGACCTAACCCTTGACAACCACTGCTCTGTTCTCCATCTCTAAAAACTGCCTTTCCCATATGTCTTGCAAGTGGATTCATAAAGTGTGTCAGCTATTGAGGTTGGCTCCTATCACTAAACATACTGCTTTCGAGGTTCATCTAGATTGTTATGTGTGTCAGTAGTTATGTTCTATTGTTGAGTAGTATTCCACTGTGTGCATGTGCCACAGTTTGTTTACCCGTTGGCCTATTGTAGGACATTTTGGTTGTTTCCAGGTTTTGCAAATTTTTAATAAAGCTGATATGAACACTCATGGATAAGTTTTTGTATGAACTTAAATTTTCATTTCTCTTAGGTAAATACCCAGGAGCTGGACTGCTGGGTCATATGAAAAGGCTCCTCAGGTCTCTTCCCAATTAGCCTCATCCTCATCCCCTAGGGGCAACCACTGTTCTTATTTTTTTCACCACATATTGCTTTTGTCTGTTTTAGAACTTCAAATAATGGAATCATACATGTAAATACTTTCAATGAAGCCTCTTTTGAGATCCACTTATGTTGGACGTGTGCATCAATGATTCATGCCTTTTTATCACCTAGTGTTATTTAGCTATATTGGTAAACTACACATGATTTATACGTTCAACAGTTGATGGACATCTGGCCTGTTTTCAGTTCTTTATTATTATGAAAGAAGCTGCTATAAGCATCTGTGTTCATGTTACTGTGTACACTTATCTTTTCATTTTCCTTGGGTAATTCCTAAAAGTGAAAGTGTTTGTGTAATAGGTTAGGTGTATATCTAGCTTTATGAAAAACTGATAAAGATACTAGAGGGGAAGATGGCGGAAGAGTAAGACACGGAGATCACCTTCCTCCCCACAGATACACCAGAAATACATCTACACGTGGAACAGCTCCGACAGAACACCTACTGAAGGCTGGCAGAAGACCTCAGACCTCCCAAAAGGCAAGAAACCCCCCACGTACCTGGGTAGGGCAAAATAAAAAAGAATAAACAGAGACAAAAGAATAGGGACGGCACCTGCACCACTGGGAGGGAGCCGTGGAGGAAAGGTTTCCTAGAAGCCCCTTCGCGGGCAGAGGCTGCGGGTGGCGGGGAGGGAAGCTTCAGAGCCACGGAGGTGAGCGCAGCCACAGGGGTGTGGAGGGCAAAGCGGAGAGATTCCCGCACAGAGGATCAGTGCCAACCAGCACTCACCAGCCCGAGAGGCTTGTCTGCTCACCCGCCGAGGCAGGCGGGGCTGGGAGCTGAGGCTCGGGCTTCGGTCGGAGCTCCGGGAGAGGACTGGGGTTGGCGGCGTGAACACAGCCTGCAGGGGGTTAGTGCGCCACGGCTGGCGGGAGGGAGTCCGGGGAAAAGTCTGCACCTGCCGAAGAGGCAAGAGACTTTTTCTTCCCTCTCTGTTTCCTGGTGCGTCAGGAGAGGAGATTAAGAGCGCCGCTTAAAGGAGCTCCAGAGACGGGCGCGAGCCACGGCTAAAAACGCGGACCCCAGAGACGGGCAGGAGACGCTAAGGCTGCTGCTGCCGCCACCAAGAAGCCTGTGTGCGAGCACAAGTCACTATCCACACCCCCCGTCCTGGGAGCATGTGCAGCCCGCCACTGCCCGGGTCCCGGGATCCAGGGACAACTTCCCCGGGAGAACGCACGGCGGGCCTCAGGCTGGTGCAACGTCACGCTGGCCTCTGCCGCCGCAGGCCCGCCCCGCACTCCGTGCCCCGCCCTCCCCGCCCCGGCCTGAGTGAGCCAGAGCCCCCGAAGCAGCTGCTCCTTTAACCCCGTCCTGTCTGAGCAAAGAACAGACGCCCTCCAGCGACCTACATGCAGAGGCGGGGCCATATCCAAAGCTGAGCCCAGGGAGCTGTGAGAACAAAGAAGAGAAAGGGGAATCTCTCCCAGCAGCCTCAGGAGCAGCGGATTAAAGCTCCACAATCAACTTGATGTACCTGCATCTGTGGAATACCTGAATAGACAACGAATCATCCCAAATTGAGGAGGTGGACTTTGAGAGCAAGATTTATGATTTTTTCCCCTTTTCCTCTTTTTGTGAGTGTGTATGTGTATGCTTCTGCGTGAGATTTTGTCTGTATAGCTTTGCTTTCCCCATTTGTCCTAGGGTTCTATCCATCCGTTTTCTGTTTTTACTTTTCTTTAAAAAATTTTTTTTTCTTAATAATCATTTTTTATTTTAATAACTTTAATTTATTTTACCTTACTTTATTTTATTTTATCTTCTTTCTTTCCTTCCTACCCTCCTTCCTTCCTTCCTTCCTCCACCCTCCCCCTCCCTCCCTCCCTTCTTTCTTTCTTTCCTGTCTTCCTTCCTTCCTTTCTTTCTTTCTTTTTCCTTTCTTTCTTTTTCTTTCTTTCTTTCTTTCTTTCTTTCTTTCTTTCTTTCTTTCTTTCTTTCTTTCTTCCTTCCTTCCTTCCTTCCTTTTTTTCCTTCTTTTTCCTTCCTTCCTTCCGTCCTTTCTTTCTTTCTTTCTTTCTGCTTTTTCTCCCTTTTATTCTGAGCCGTGTGGATGAAAGGCTCTTGGTGCTGCAGCCAGGAGTCAGTGCTCTGCCTCTGAGGTGGGAGAGCCAACTTCAGGACACTGGTCCACAAGAGACCTCCCAGCTCCACATAATATCAAATGGCGAAAATCTCCCAGAGATCTCCATCTCAACACCAGCAAACAGCTTCACTCAACGACCAGCAAGCTACAGTGCTGGACACACTATGCCAAACAACTAGCAAGACAGGAACACAACCCCACCCATTAGCAGAGGGGCTGCCTAAAATCATAATAAGGCCACAGACACGCCAAAACACACCACCAGACGTGGACCTGCCCACCAGAAAGACAAGATCCAGCCTCATCCACCAGCACACAGGCACTAGTCCCCTCCACCAGGAAGCCTACACAGCCCACTGAACCAACTTTAGCCACTGGGGACAGACACCAAAAACAACGGGAACTACAAACCTGCAGCCTGCAAAAAGGAGACCCCAAACACAGTAAGATAAGCAAAATGAGAAGACAGAAAAACACACAGCAGATGAAGGAGCAAGATAAAAACCCACCAGACCTAACAAATGAAGAGTAAATAGGCAGTCTACCTGAAAAAGAATTCAGAATAATGATAGTAAAGATGATCCAAAATCTTGGAAGTAGAATAGACAAAATGCAAGAAACATTTAACAAGGACCTAGAAGAACTAAAGATGAAACAAGCAATGATGAACAACACAATAAATGAAATTAAAAATACTCTAGATGGGATCAATAGCAGAATAACTGAGGCAGAAGAACAGATAAGTGACCTGGAAGATAAAATAGTGGGAATAACTACTGCAGAGCAGAATACAGAAAAAAGAATGAAAAGAACTGAGAACAGTCTCAGAGACCTCTGGGACAACATTAAACACACCAACATTCGAATTATAGGGGTTCCAGAAGAAGAAGAGAAAAAGAAAGGGGCTGAGAAAATATTTGAAGAGATTATAGTTGAAAACTTCCCTAATATGGGAAAGGAAATAGTTAATCAAGTCCAGGAAGCACAGAGAGTCCCATACAGGATAAGTCCTAGGAGAAATATGCCAAGACATATATTAATCAAACTGTCAAAATTAAATACAAAGAAAACATATTAAAAGCAGCAAGGGAAAACCAACAAATAATACACAAGGGAATCCCCATAAGGTTAACAGCTGATCTTTGAGCAGAAACTCTGCAAGCCAGAAGGGAGTGGCAGGACATATTTAAAGTGATGAAGGAGAAAAACCTGCAACCAAGATTACTCTACCCAGCAAGGATCTCATTCAGATTTGATGGAGAAATTAAAACCTTTACAGACAAGCAAAAGCTGAGAGAGTTCAGCAACACCAAACCACCTTTACAACAAATGCTAAAGGAACTTCTCTAAGCAAGAAACACAAGAGAAGGAAAAGACCTATAATAACAAACCCAAAACAATTAAGAAAATGGGAATAGGAACATACATATCGATAATTACCTTAAATGTAAATGGACTAAATGCTCCCACCAAAAGACGCAGATTGGCCGAATGGATACAAAAACAAGACCCATATATTTGCTGTCTACAAGAGACCCACTTCAGACCTAGAGACACATACAGACTGAAAGTAAGGGGATGGGAAAAGATATTCCATGCAAATGGAAACCAAAAGAAAGCTGGAGTAGCAATTCTCATATCAGACAAAATAGACTTTAAAATAAAGACTATTAGAATAGACAAAGAAGGACACTACATAATGATCAAGGGATCGATCCAAGAAGAGGATATAACAATTGTAAATATTTATGCACCCAACATAGGAGCACTTCAATACATAAGGCAAATACTAACAGCCATAAAAGGGGAAATCGACAGTAACACATTCATAGTAGGGGAACTTAACACCCTACTTTCACCAATGGACAGATCATCCAAAATGAAAATAAATAAGGAAACACAAGCTTTAAATGATACATTAAACAAAATAGACTTAATTGATATTTATAGGACATTCCATCTGAAAACAACAGAATAGACATTTTTCTCAAGTGCTCGTGGAACATTCTCTAGGATAGATCATATCTTGGGTCGAAAATCAAGCCTTGGTAAATTTAAGAAAATTGAAATTGTTTCAAGTATCTTTTCCGACCACAACGCTATGAGACTAGATATCAATTACAGGAAAAGATCTGTAAAAATTACAAACACATGGAGACTAAACAATACACTACTTAATA
Organism: Stenella coeruleoalba; assembly: GCF_951394435.1. Classification (NCBI taxonomy): domain Eukaryota; kingdom Metazoa; phylum Chordata; class Mammalia; order Artiodactyla; family Delphinidae; genus Stenella; species Stenella coeruleoalba. The sequence goes on from NC_137152.1 coordinate 123,214,099, forward strand.
ACGAAGTGATCACTGAAGAAATCAAAGAGGAAATCAAAAAATACCTAGAAACAAATGACAATGGACACACGACAACCCAAAACCTATGGGATGCAGCAAAAGCAGTTCTAAGAGGGAAGTTTATAGCAATACAATCCTACCTTAAGAAACAGGAAACATCTCGAATAAACAACCTAACCTTGCACCTAAAGCAATTAGAGAAAGAAGAACAAAAAACCCCAAAGTTAGCAGAAGGAAAGAAATCATAAAAATCAGATCAGAAATAAATGAAAAAGAAATGAAGGAAACGATAGCAAAGCTCAATAAAACTAAAAGCTGGTTCTTTGAGAAGATAAACAAAATTGATAAACCATTAGTCAGATTCATCAAGAAAAAAAGGGAGAAGACTCAAATCAATAGAACTAGAAATGAAAAAGGAGAAGTAACAACTGACACTGCAGAAATACAAAAGATCATGAGAAATTACTACAAGCAACTCTATGCCAATAAAATGGACAACCTGGAAGAAATGGACAAATTCTTAGAAATGCACAGCCTGCCAAGACTGAATCAGGAAGAAATAGAAAATATAAACAGACCAATCACAAGCACTGAAATTGAAACTGTGATTAAAAATCTTCAAACAAACAAAAGCCCAGGACCAGATGGCTTCACAGGAGAATTCTATCAAACGTTTAGAGAAGAGCTAACACCTATACTTCTCAAACTCTTCCAAAATATAGCAGAGGGAGGAACACTTCCAAACTCATTCTACGAGGCCACAACCACTCTGATACCAAAACTAGACAAAGATGTCACAAAGAAAGAAAACAACAGGCCAATATCACTGATGAACATAGATGCAAAAATCCTCAACAAAATACTAGCAAACAGAATCCAACAGCACATTAAAAGGATCATACACCATGATCAAGTGGGGTTTATTCCAGGAATGCAAGGATTCTTCAATATATGCAAATCAATCAATGTGATACACCATATTAACAAACTGAAGGAGGAAAACCATATGATCATCTCAATAGATGCAGAGAAAGCTTTCGACAAAATTCAACACCCATTTATGATAAAAACCCTCCAGAAAGTAGGCATAGAGGGAACTTTCCTCAACACAATAAAGGCCATATATGACAAACCCACAGCCAACATCGTCCTCAATACTGAAAAACTGAAAGCATTTCCACTAAGATAAGGAACAAGACAAGGTTGCCCACTCTCACCACTCTTATTCAACATAGTTTTGGAAGTTTTAGCCACAGCAATCAGAGAAGAAAAGGAAATAAAAGGAATCTAAATCAGAAAAGAAGAAGTAAAGCTGTCACTGTTTGCAGATGACATGACACTATACATAGAGAATCCTAAAGATGCTACCAGAAAACCACTAGAGCTAATCAATGAATTTGGTAAAGTAGCAGGATACAAAATTAATGCACAGAAATCTCTGGCATTCCTATACACTAATGATGAAAAATCTGAAATTGAAATCAAGAAAACACTCTCATTTACCACTGCAACAAAAAGAATAATATATCTAGGAATAAACCTACCTAAGGAGACAAAAGACCTGTATGCAGAAAATTATCACACTGATGAAAGGAATTAAAGATGATACAAATAGATGGAGGGAAATACCATGTTCTTGAATTGGAAGAATCAACATTGTGAAAATGACTCTACTACCCAAAGCAATGTACAGATTCAATGCAATCCCTATGAAACTACCAATGGCATTTTTCATAGAACTAGAACAAAAAATTTCACAATTTGTATGGAAACACAAAAGACCCCGAATAGCCAGAGCAATCTTGAGAACGAAAAATGAAGCTGGAGGAATCAGGCTCCCTGACTTCAGACTATACTACAAAGATACAGTAATCAAGACAGTATGGTACTGGCACAAAAACAGAAATATAGATCAATGGAAGAGGATAGAAAGCCCAGAGATAAATCCATGCACATATGGTCACCTTATCTTTGATAAAGGAGGCAGGAATGTACACTGGAGAAAGGACAGCCTCTTCAATAAGTGGTGCTGGGAAAACTGGACAGGTACATGTAAAAGTATGAGATTAGATCACTCCCTAACACCACACATAAAAATAAGCTCAAAATGGATTAAAGATCTAAATGTAAGGCCAGAAACGATCAAACTCTTAGAGTAAAACATAGGCAGAACACTCTATGATATAAATCAGCAAGATCCTTTTTGACCCACCCCCCAGAGAATTGGAAATAAAAACAAAAATAAACAAATGGGACCTAATGAAACTTCAAGCTTTTGCACAGCAAAGGAAACCATAAACAAGACGAAAAGACAACCCTCAGAATTGGAGAAAATGTTTTCAAATGAAGCAACTGACAAAGGATTAATCTACAAAATTTACAAGCAGCTCATGCAGCTCAATAACAAAAAAAAACAAACAGCCCAATCCAAAAGTGGGTAGAAGACCTAAATAGACATTTCTCCAAAGAAGATATACAGATTGCCAACAAACACATGAAAGAATGCTCGACATCATTAATCATTAGAGAAATGCAAATCAAAACTACAATGAGGTATCATCTCACACCAGTCAGAATGGCCATCATCAACAAATCTAGAAACAATAAATGCTGGAGAGGGTGTGGAGAAAAGGGAACCGTCTTGCACTGCTGGTGGGAATGTGAATTGGTACGGCCACTATGGAGAACAGTATGGAGGTTCCTTAAAAAACTACAAATAGAACTACCATATGACCCAGCAATCCCACTACTGGGCATATACCCTGAGAAAACCATAATTGAAAAAGAGTCATGTACCAAAATGTTCATTGCAGCTCTATTTACAATAGCCCAGAGATGGAAACAATCTAAGTGTCCATCATCGGATGAATGGATAAAGAAGATGTGACACATATATACAATGGAATATTACTCAGCCATAAAAAAAAACGAAATTGAGCTATTTGTAATGAGGTTAATGGACCTAGAGTCTGTCATACAGAGTGAAGTAAGTCAGAAAGAGAAAGACAAGTACCATATGCTAACACATATATATGGAATTTAAGGGAAAAAATGTCATGAAGAACCTAGGGGTAAGACGGGAATAGAGACGCAGACCTACTAGAGAATGGACTTGAGGATATGGGGAGGGGGAAGGGTGAGCTGTGACAAAGTGAGAGAGTGGCATGGACATATATACACTACCAAACGTAAGGTAGATAGCTAGTGGGAAGCAGCCGCATAGCATAGGGAGATCAGCTCGGTGCTTTGTGACCAGCTAGAAGGGTGGGATAGGGAGGGTGGGAGGGAGGGAGACACGAGAGGGAAGAGATATGGGAACATATGTATATGTATAACTGAGTCACTCTGTTATAAAGTAGAAACTAACACACCATTGTAAAGCAATTATACTCCAATAAAGATGTAAAAAAAAGCCTGATAAGCTATTTTCCAAAGTGTTTGTACCATTTTACACTCTCACTATGTATGAGGGTTCCGGTCATTCATTTATTCTTGCCAAAATTTGATGTTGTCAGCTGGTTAGTTTCAGCCATTCTGGTGGATGTACAGTGATATCTCATGGTGGCTTTAATTTGCAATTACCTAACGACTAACGATGTTGAGCATATTTTCAATTTGCCAATAGAGAGATATTAAAATCTCCAACATAATTGTAATTTTTCTCATATCTAAATAACCATCCCAGTTTTCTTAGGCCTTCTGTTTGTATGGTACATATTTATACTTTTACTTTCAGTCTTTCTTTGTCCTCATATTTAGAAAGCGTCTCTTTTTAAATTTTTATTTTATTGTGATAACCCTTAAAATGAGATCTATCCTCAATACATTTTTACTGTACAATATATTATCATTGATTATAGATACAATGTTATACAGCAGATCTTGAACTAATTCATCTTGCTTATCTGAAACAATGCCCATTGATTAGTAACTCTCCATATCCCCCTCCCCTTAGTACTTGGCAACTACCATTGCACTCTTTGATTCTACAAATTTGACTACGTTAGATACCTTGTATAAGTGTAATCATGCCATATTTGTCTTTCTGACTGTCTTATTTCACTCAAGCTTCATCTGTATTGTTAAGGAGCATTTCTTATAGCCAGCATATAGTCATGTGTTGCTTTTATACACAGTATGATCATCATATTAGTCTGCTATGTTGCCAGAGCTGAAAGTAAGTCCTATCAATATTTTAAAGATGTGGAACCATGTTTTAGTTGGAATTCAGTTTCAAAATACTCTTTGCTCCTCTTTCCTTGGTGGCCTTTGCATAATAGGTTTCCACATGCTCATGTATTGGGAATGAGAACTCAGCATCTAATTCCCCATTCCACTTCTTGCTCCAGATATATTTCTTTTATATGTACAATGATTTATGGAATTTAAAAATCTTAATTAAACTCTTTAATGTTTAAAAAAATTAACAGTGTTTCTCCAGGCCTACTTAGGATTCCAGAGCCAAAGATAGAGATGAGGGTTCTTTGTAAAAGGCCGAGAATTTGCTTCCTTTTTTAGCAACTTTCTCAAGGTTTTCAGACCATCAGATTGGTACTGTCATATGTAAAGGCTTGGACTATCAGTCTTTCTGCTGAATACTCACTGAGTAGGGTAGATGGTCACATCTTATATTTTCCCATCTCTATCTTCTCTGATCATGTTTACTTAATGTTACAGACTATTTTTACTCAGGGATTTTCCTCAGCCCCTAATTTATATTTAACATTTTTTAGTTAATACTTTTCTTTATCATCATTTTAGACATTTTATAATGAGGAACTAATAATCTATACACATACGAACAACTTCCTAGTTTCTATTTTATAAAAAAAGATTTTCACACACAGCAATACAAACTCAAGTAATATTTGTATGGGACCCTTGAACTGGAGGTGAGTTCTTGGATATTATTTGTGTATATGTTCCCTCTACAGGTAATGGTTTGACTTCAGCGGCTGCAGTACAACATTAGGCTATAGACAAGAATATTGCATTACATATCAAACCTACCTTATAGTACATTAAGTGGATGGGATTAAGGCAGGCAGAGAAGTACATTATTTCCCTTTTTTTGTCACTACAATATTAATTCATTTTTAATATAAATTTATTTATTTTTGGCTGCATTGGGTCTTAGTTGCTGTGTGCGGGCTTTCTCTAGTTGCTGCGAGCGGGGGTTACTCTTCGTTGTGGTGGCCTCTCATTGCGGAGCACGGGCTCTAGGCACATGGGCTTCAGTAGTTGTGGCGTGTGGGCTCAGTAGTTGTGGCTCATGGGCTCTAGAGCGCAGGCTCAGTAGTTGTGGCGCACGGGCTTAGTTGCTCCGTGGCATGTGGGATCTTCCCGGACCAGGGCTCGAACCCGTGGCCCCTGCATTGGCAGGCGGATCCTTAACCAGTGCGCCACTAGGGAAGTCACTACAATATTCTTAACTGACCTCATTTTTCTAGTGAAAGGCAAAACCATAAACTAGTTCAATGCATAATACCTACTTAGGCTCTGTTGGCCCTTCAGATGATCAGTTAAAATGATGCATTTTGCATAACTGTGAGAAATAGTCTTTCTTTTTGCTTTTTCTTCTTATCTTTCCTTTTTTCTCTCTGGGTATGGATCTCTCTCTCTCTCTCTCTCTTTCTCTCTCTCTCTCTCTCTCTCTCTCTCTCTCTCTCACACACACACACACACACACACACACACACACACAAGAGACAAAGAGTGGACTCTGTTTATAGACAATGAGGGTCTTTTAGAAGTTTGAGGCTAGTGATTCTGAATCCCAGTGCCATTGTGAGCTAGATGCGGGCAAGTGAGGAAACACGGCACCAAATGGCTATTCTAGGACAATTTCTGAGATGCACAGGCTTGCATTTTCGATCAGTGCTGAGTTGTCTCTATTTGGCAGTTGTGCTGGAAGCAGTCCCAGAGTTTTCAGGTGAGTTGATACTTTCTGATGCTCTCTTTTCTTTTGGTACTAGGATAGTCTCCACCCCTACCCACCACACGTTTAGTTATTACTGTTACTAGTTATTACATTTAGTTATTTTGGTATTACTCATTACTGTTGTGGAATGAGTATAGAAAACATCTGTGAGTTGATACATCCTAATATCATCTGATCAGCACCAGTGAAGAGGAAGGGAGCTGCACTGAGCCAAAGTATTCTTAGAGCACAGAGAATGAAGCTGATTTTGGAGTGAAATGTAAGGGAGAATAAGAAAATTGATGTGAGAAGATAGAAGATGAGATTTTCCTCATTATAAACCCAAGAGATGCACTTGAAAAAAACTCCACTTTCCCAAGCATTTCTTGCTGTTCTGCGGACATGAGAGTCTTGTGTTTATATGCAGAAGGAAATTGTATGCTGTCAGGGAACTGCTAAAGCAAGAAAAGGAAGTCAAGAATAACTGGCCTATGAAGTCTTCTGAGAGAGATACCAAATACCTCTTTTCTGCAGAGGTCTGAATATTATTTGGCTTTTGTGAATGTTTCAGAGTTAGGCTTCTTCCTGTTGATACTGAAACTATCCCCAGAGCCCAGGTTATAGAAAAATTACTTCAGAGAAAGAAATGGGTTCAAGATTAAATACTTTCCTGGAGAACAGAAAAATGGAGTCTTCACCAGCAGAGCAAAGTAGATCCTTAACACAATTACCTTAATGATTTAGGCCAGATGTCTTGTCAGCGGGAGACAGACTGTATCAGATTTGGAGGATTTTATGCCTATATTAACAAAATTCACTACAAATATATCTTTCCATTTGGTTTATGTAGCCACAGCTCTTGACAGCCCTTCCCTCTGCTTCCCTCCAGAGGACTCTTGGGGACATTACATAAAGTGACACTGGTGAACATCAGCCCTGGCCTAAGTGTCAGGAAAATGTATTCTTTCCTTGCTATATAGATAGGGAAACTGTGGTTGACTCTGGGGACAAGTAAGTGGAAAAGCCAAATCCACTCTTTTAAACAATATGATGATTTGTATTATTCACAGCATCACTAGAGCTTGTGAGATAACTAAATTGTTAACTGTTCTTCAGTTTATTCTGAAGCAAGATGGTGGCTCATGATTTAATGTTGGAAACTTATTGTTACTGTTATTTAGTTGAGTCAAGAGTTTAAATGCCACATTTAATGCTACTATCTTTTTAAATTTGTTTCATTTTTGAGGATTGTATTTTTGTTGTCGTTGAAAGTATAATAAGGTTCTTGTTCCAACTCTAGAAAATACGATCATAACTCAAAGCCACTAGGATCCAGAGCCAAACTCATACTCTTATTATTACCTTTTCGTAGAAGAGTAACTTCAGACAGAGAGAGATTAAGTAATTGAGGGAGAAAGGAAAGAGGAGGTCAGTGCTCAAGATCTAGTACCAAGTAGCAGATGTGAGGAGGGGGCATCAGGGTATAAATAAGAGATGAGTTGAGGGTTCTGCACCTGAGAAGTTCAGAAATTGGTCAAGAGGTAGAGAGCACAAAGGATGGAGGGTACCAGTTCACCAAAGAGGATGTGAGGAATTGAAAGCTTCTGTCTCTTCTGACTGGGGAGTTGTTTACATTTTGCAAGGACAGGATTGTTAGATTCCATGCCTGTGTGGGATTCCACCTTCTCCCCTCAGGCCCTCCCTGTTGGGTAGGTCATAGATGAACTATTTTCCATATTTTCTCAGTAAAAGGCTACATTGTACTCTGGAACAGATTTCAGGTAGGGTATGAGATTCTGTGAACTTGTATACCTTTCCCATTAAGTCATAGGCTGATACCTTTCCTATTAGATCATATATCAGAATTGGCTTTAATGACAAGTGATTCTAAGATCCCTACATTACATGATCTGATCCTCATCAGAGTATATATGTTCTGGTCATTTGAATGGGTATAGGTGTGGAGAGTGTAACAGGAAATTAAAATAAGCTAAATGTACCAATAAAAGTTGAAGATGAGTGGTTGTGCATGAATCCAAGAGCAGAAGGCAACAGTGTAAAGTCAAAAGCCTAGATTTGAGTTCTAGCTCCATAACATATTTTTTTATTTCTTATCAATTTCACCTGTTGATTCTCTCTGTATTCTGAAAGTATTTCTCATACTAGTTCTTCTTGTAATATATGTGATTTTCTGTAATGATGACTTATCTTTGCTGCTTATGTTGGTTTAATCTGTAATCATCTTCTTTCCTTACCTTCTCTCCCTAATCCACTTACTTCTTAGTTTCTTAACTTTCTTATTTGCTCCATTTTTAATTTGTGCATTCTCATGTGCATGTCTTTCATCAGCTCAGGAACGTTTTTCTTCCAGCTTTAAATTTGTTTATTTCTTCTGCTTGTTCAGTAGTAGGCTATTCCTCAAAAAACATCAAATATCAACATATTAGCTTACCATTGTCTGCAAAAGATTATCTAGTTCATCTTTATCAACAATTTGATCTTATACACCAATGCATTGTTCTTGAATTATTTAAGACTCATTTTTTTCATCCATAAAGTAGATATTATGCCAACCTTATTTTATGAATCTCCTTTCCACCCAACTTTGTTCTCTCCTTGTGATGTCCTACTACTATTGTAAACAGGACTCTTTTGTGGAAAAAAAAAACTCAGAAAGTTTATTCTGTATTTTTTAGATTATTATTATTATTTTTTTGCGGTATGCGGGCCTCTCACTGCTGTGGCCTCTCCCGCCACGGAGCACAGGCTCCAGATGCACAGGCCCAGCAGCCACGGCCCACGGGCCCAGCCACTCCGCAGCACGCGGGATCCTCCTGGACCGGGGCACAAACCCACGCCCCCCGCATCGGCAGGCGGACTCTCAACCACTGTGCCACCAGGGAAGCCCGTGTAGATTACTTTGTAAGATATGCTCTTTTTCTGAGTTAACTAGCTGCTCTTCCTTTCTCTTGTTCTTCATTAATTTTTAACTTAAACTTCACATTAGTTGCTTTTTTCTTTGTTCAATTTCAGGAAATATTGAGATTTGTCCTGATTGTCTTTAGCTAGAGTGAGTTAACTACCTTTAGTTCTGCTCTATGTCTGCTTGCATCTTAGTCTACTCTACTTTTGATATCTACAGTGATATTTTAGCTTGACTAGAATTCTAACAGTTTTCAGTTCACATTACTCTACACTACTGATATGACTGCTTTATCCTGGACAAAAGTCCAGGACCGAATGTCTTCACTGGAGAATTCTACCAAACATACAAAGAATTTACACCCATCCTTCTCAAACTATTCCAAAAAAATGGAAGAGTAGGGCACACTCCCAAATTCATTCTATGAAGCCACCATCATCCTGATACCAAAATCAGACAAAGACATTACCAAATAAGAAAATTACAGACAAATATCTTTGATGAATATAGATGCAAAAATCCTCAGCAAAGTATTAGCAAACTGAATCCAAGGAGATATATAAGGATCATACAACATGATCAAGTTGGATTCATTCCATGGTCACAAGGATGGTTCAACATACAGAAATCAAATAGTGTGATACACCACATTAACAAAAGAGAAGACAAAAGCCACACGATCAACTCAATAGACCCAGAAAAAGCATTTGACAAAATTCAACATCCATTCATGATAAAAAAAACTCTCACCAAAGTGGGTATAGAGGGAACATATCTCAACATAACAAAAGGCATTTATGACAACGCCACATAATACTCCATGGGGAAAAGCTGAAAGCCTTCCTGCTAAATTCAGGAATAAGACAAGGATGCCCACTCTCACCACTTCTATTCAACATAGCATTTGAAGCCTTAGACAAGCAATCAGACAAGAAGAAGAAATTAAAGTTATCCAAATTGGAAGGGAAGAAGTAAAAATGTCATTATTTGCAAATAACATGATACTGCATATAGAGAACCCTAAAGTATCCACACAAAAACTGTTAGAACTAATAAATGAATTCAACAAGGTAGCGGATACAAGATTAATGTACAAAAATCTCTTGCATTTCTTTAATAATGAGATAGAAATAAAAAGTAAAAAAACAATTTCATTTAAAAACACGTACAGGGCTTCCCTGGTGGCACAGTGGTTGAGTCCGCCTGCCAATGCAGGGGACACGGGCTCGTGCCCCGGTCCGGGAAGATCCCACATGCCGTGGGGTAGCTGGGCCCGTGAGCCATGGCTGCTGAACCTGCGCATCCGGAGCCTGTGCTCCGCGATGGGAGAGGCCCACAACAGTGAGAGGCCGCGTACCGCAAAAAAAAAACAAAACAAAACAAAAACAAAAACAAAAAAACACGTACAAGAAAATAAAATACTTAAGAATAAACCTAGCCAAGGCGGTGAAAGACCTTTACACTGAGAAAGTATAAAACATTGATAAAGGAAATTGAAGATGATTCAAAGAAATGGAAACATCTCACTTGGGGTTGGGAAAACTGCTGCCACTCACACACAAAAAATGGGGCTTCTGTTAGTAAATAAAGGGAAAAATAAATACTGTGTATTTCATTAAAAGTGTCTGATGCAGGCTGATAAGACTTGAGACCATGGAATAGTATCCTGGGTTTCAAAATAGAAGAAAAGAGTAACTGCCAGAAACTACATTGTACTCTATTTTGTTCAGACTCATCTGATATTGTTTCCAGCACCTTAAGAAGTTTATTGTCAAACTAGACAGGATTCATAAGAGATTTCCACGTATGGTGAGGCGTTTGAAAACCATTTAGAAAGAAGAAAAGTTGAGAAAATTTGGTTTGTGATCCAAGAAAGTCCAAGGAAGTCACTGTGCTTAAACATCTAAGGAAGCATCACGGGAAAGCGGGTTCAGTCCTGTTCTATGTAACTCCACGTAATAGAAGTAGGATCATTAAATAGAAGTTGCAGCAGGCAGGCCAGGGTTTCAGTCAACATGCGAAAACACTTTAACAGAACTATCCAACAACCATGTTTCAAATTCCCTGTTACTAAAAGGTGTTTAAGCAGATGCCAGAGGACCAATTGCTGGGATTCTGTAAAAGATATTCAGGGACTGTGTGGCGGGCTAGCCAAGATGAAATTGGAGGTCCTTCACCCTACACAAAGTCGTTTGGGAGTTATACAGTATTTTGCTCCATTGTCTATATCTCTAAAGTTCCCTCAGGCTACCTAAAGAAAGTCCTGAAGAACCATACAGCTCATGCCTGTGAAGGAGAGAAACTGGGAATCACTTGCCCACAAAAGACATCTATCAGCATCCTTTCTGCTTTTTATGGTCGTAAAGTTCCTGGTGAAAACTTTTGTCCAACTCTGACTGGTAAGACCAGTGAAAATGCCACCTGTGTGTCAGTCACAGCTAGACAGGTAAGATCCAACTTCTCAGAAAGCAAGGGCCCCGGTAACTTTGCGTTCAAAAGGAAACCTATCTAATTTTATTTGAGAAAATAGTAGATTAGATATGTAATTACCAGGGAAATGTGAGTAAGATGGAAAAGAAAACTTAATCATAGATGGCTTGACTACAGCATTTAGATTGGAAGAGTTTTGATTTTAGTTACGTAATCTTAATTTGACCATTTCCCTTCCTCTCTCCCCTTTAATACACATAACCACGTGAAGTAGGAACTATCTTTAAATATCATTTTATAGATGAGGAAACTGACGATCAGATAGGTGAACTGATTCTCCCAAGGTTACACAGCTATTCAGTGATAGAGGTTATTGGTGACCTAGATAGAGCTGGATTAAGGTATCTATCATTTAGGAAGCTTCCTAGGAGCGCAGTATCTAATAGAAGCTAAAATATACCTGGAATCAATTGAGAACATTATAGTTCTCCCTAGAGGCTAATATATAAGCAGCTTCCTGACTGACATCATTTAATCCTCATCTGCTTGAGAGAATACACTCTCCATCTTTACTTTCTTGGTAGCAATTCACTTAATCTTATTCCTGCCACCACTAACTCCACTGAAGTCACCATTGATCCTCATGAAGTTACCTTTGATGGATACTTTTATGTTTTAATCTAATGTGACTTCTTGGTGTCATTTGACATAGTCTACCATTCCACCTTTCTTTAAACACTCAGTTCCTTTGGTTCTCATGATACCATGCTCTCTTGTTTTTTTTCTCACCTTTAAGTGCTGCCTCTCTCATTCCCATTTTAACTAACCACAATAATTGTTCGGCTACCTGGTGTTTTTAACCATTTCCAGAACCAGAGAGTATTCAACTTGTCCATATATTAAAAGCTTTCATTTCTGTATAAATTAGATCTGAAAATAGCCTTTTGCTTACTTGTGCCAGGAATTCGTATCTCTATTTAACATACAAAGAAATACAATTTCACAGAGGCAATTTGTTGATAATCACATAACAAGTAAGTAACAGAGCTGTAATTCAAGGCCTTAGTGTTTATGTCTAATCCATAACTATATATACATTCTCTTCTAAGAGTTCAGTAAATAGAATGTCTAGATGTCAGGGGAAAAAGAAACATTTTATTGGAAAGTTAAAGAATTTAACTTTTTTAAATTTTGTAAAATTCATTAGTGGAAATAACACATTGATGTGAACTTTTATTCAGTAATTTCTCTCTCTTTTCCTTCCTCACAAGAAACTCCTGGATGAGTGCAAGGACCAACGCTGGTGTCAGATATCTGTGAATAGTCAAATGTTTGGACAAGATCCATGTCCTGGCACATACAAGTATCTTGTAGTATCTTATAAATGTAGACCAGGCAAGTTTCACAGCGGTATTTAAAATCAAGAGGGAATTTACCAAAAAGGATGGGACCTACATAGTTTGTGGGCTCATTTCTAAGTGCAATTTCTGTTTTCATGCTTAGCAATTTAAAAAGCACTGCATAATACCTTAAGCTGTATAACCCAGAAACACAAAATACTTCTTGGTGACAGAGGCTTACTTCTATTCTATAATTAAAGAAAGATTTGAAATTTACCTAAAAGTAAGAGCTTTAACCCTCCTCTTATTTAAAAATTTTTCATGGAATCCCAAATTTGGGTTGTAATCCTTCTGATAGCCGATTTCTACAAGTTCAGATGACTCTATTATGTATTTCTCCTCATTTTAAGGAGGCTTAAACTATCAATGCTTCAAAACAGTTTAAAAATATAAATGTTGGAATGTAATACTGAATTTGAAAGGGAATCTAAAGTATCAACCTTGTTTCCTAGTGAACTACCGAATAAAGACAGTATGTGAGAATGGGACGCTGAGGCTTCGGTGCAGAAATAAATCTGTCTTGACAATTTTCTCTGCAAATTATGGCAAATTCATGGAAGGAAAACAAGAATGTGATGTAATGAATAAAAATGGACCTGTCATAGGTATGTTGGAAATAGAAGACACACAAATCTACAACAGACTTTTCCAAATTCTCTGTTCAACATTAGTGACTTACTGAACTTTAAATAATGGACTAATATATTCCAGATCACTATGATATCCAACATATAAGCAATGTTATGAGACTAGCATTGAATATATAACATGTACATTCTCAGCTGGTTCAAAACTATATTATGAGCAAGAGTATAATCTTGATCAGCTAGCTCAGGGCCACAGAAATGTTGGTTTTGAAAGCTATGCCTTATATGTTTTGCAGAGACAGTGTGGGTGTAAGACAATGCTTAGTTTTAAAATGTGCAAACTCAGTAGCCTCTGCCTACTCCAATTTATTCTGAAGTGTATGCCATAGAAAAAATTAACATTCTTAAGAATTTAATTGGAAAGCCCAGTTACATTGACATTCTCAGTTAATAATGCAACATTGTATCACATTATTGCTGAAGTGCGCTGAAACTTTAGTATCAATAAATGGGCTCTGTGTGCAATTTCCAGGGCCATAATTTCTGTCTTTGGCCTATACTGCTCTCATTTTCAGTGATGCTGCTCTGTGATTATTGTTGCATTGTGTTGCTTCCTGGTATATTCATGGTTCTGTAGAAGGCATGTTTCTTGAACGCTTCAGGTCAAAAAGCTTTGAATAACCTTTGTTGATTTGCATAAACCTTGGCATAGTTCAGGGCAAAATCTTCATAAACCTATTCCCTATTACACAGGATTATGCACAGGATTATTTAGTTTACCTCTGGTCCAGCGATTCTCAATCAGAGGTGATTTTAACCTCTTTCCCAAAGACACTGTGTCTGGAAACATGTTTGGTTCTCACAACTGGGGGCAGTTGTTACTGACATCTAGTGGGTAGAGGTCAAGGATGCTGTTAAACATTGTACAATGCCCAAGACAGCCCCCTACAACTAAGAATTATCCAGCCCTAAAAGTCAATAGTCCCAAGGTTGAGAAACTCTGCTCTAGTGATAGAGCATAAGATACCTCTGACCTGGCTCCCTCATCTACACTTCGATTCCTTCTTCCATAAGAGACAGAAGAAAATTAATATTTAAAAATGTTAGCCATAAGCATTTTCCGAGTCACTAGTCAGTACTAATATCTTTAATTGCTAAATACATATAGATACTGAAAATCTAAAATAATACACTGCAAACTCTATATTCAGAGCAGTAAAAAGAATTTGAGCTGGTAGGAGCTTGGAGAAAATTAGAATCTTTAAAACCCTTGGCAAACAAAAATTGTATTGCATGTTTTCAAGTACAAAAATCACAAGAGTTTCTTTCATGCATTTCGGAGGAGAGAAAACCTAAGACTAGGCACTATTTGATATTTTCCAAGAACCTGGGAGGTCCTATGGTTTTGCTTCCTAGGGAAGATAAGCCAAGATGCTGGCTTCTCTCTAAGCCAAAAGACAATTCTGGACCTGGTGTTGTGTTAAAGCCCGGCAGTATGATGTGACAGAGAAAAAAAAGCAAGATTACTCTTTCCATCCAAGAATAATGTGCATTTGTTGCTGTTGCCCAGCATCTATTTTCCCGTCCTACCAACATCCTGAATTTCCTATTAGGAAATTATTAACATCGACTATAGTCTAATGGGACAATACTATTCACTAGTCAAGGAGTGGGCATGCTAGCCAAGTCAGGCCAATCCAGTAGATATTCTTTCCATGATCATTTGTATCTCAAGTAAAGTGACAAAGAGGATAACAGTATCCAGATTCATTTACCCCAGTGGTGATATCCTGAATAGACTGTTTTGACTGCAAGACCATCCTTTTAGTTCTGTTTCCTTGAGACCTCAAAATATTTTGCATTTAAAACAAAAAAAACACTCTCAAGCCTGCATTGCAGAAATACCTATTCTTGTTCTCCTATGCATTCTACGTCTTCTTTTCTTCCCAACTCTCAAATTATTTGTTTGTTTGAATCCTAACCAACAGAGTGCTTAGCTCCTGATGCTCTACAAAGAGTCTTGAGACAGTGCCAAAAGAGAGAAAACTGTACATTGTTTGCAGATACAGCTACTTTTGGTGAACCTTGTTTCCCAGGAGTGAAGAAACAGCTGCAAGTTTCCTACATATGTGGTAAGAAAAACAGGGTATCTCTATCACTTAATAAATTACTGTGAGAAAGCTACAGTATTATAAGTTATATTTTACAATTACAATAATAGCTAAAATCTGTATAGCACTTTTCAGCTTAAAATTTTTTTGACATCCATGTTTCTCACTTGATCATTACAATAATCCTGTGAGGTAGGTATGTATTATTCCCATTCTATAGAAAAGCAAACAGAGGTTCAGAAGGAAGAAGTAACATGTTCAAGGTTATACAGTTATTAAGTGACTTTGATTCCATACCTGTGAGATACTCAGGAGAAAATTATAAGTAAGCAGGTATATATATGCATATGGATCTGAGGGTGAGGCCAGTACTGAAGGTATTAGGAGATGTATCTTTTGGGGATGCTTAGGTACAAGCGGTAGAGGTCAACGTAAGCTGACTGAGCAGAAAAAGAGTTTATTAAAAGGGCAGTGGGTGTCTCAAAGCAGTTATTGAGAAGGATGTATAACCTGGCTCAGCTATACACCAAAGAAAAATGCCCCAAACTGTACTTTGGAACTTTCTGGTAAGAAAAATGCTTATTCCACTAAACAGCTGCTGCCACCAAAGAGAGAAAACTTATGTCTCTAGCTTCCAAGTCAATCTGGCATAGACACGTCTGATTGGGGGAGCCTAGGTCATGTTACAAATCCCTAGTTGTAAGGGAGATTGGGAAAGTCAGTATCTAGAATTTTCATCTCCTATGACAGGAGGTAGATTTTTCTCTGCACAAAACCCCATAATGTGAGTTAATATTGCAGTCACAGAAAGGGGTTAAGGCTTTGAGTAGCCGAAGCGGTTAACATAGCTATCACTCATATATCTTAAAATATGCTTACATTCTCCTTAAAAGGTTAATGATATTTATCCTACTAATATTTATAGAACGGAGACATCTCCAAACAATAAGGTGATCTAGCATGATAACTGTTGTGTATAGTTTGAAGAGAAGAGGGGCTAGAACAAAGTCCAAAGGAATATTAGCCTTAAGATACTTGCAGAGAAAAAGAGATTTCAAAGGGGTCTAAGAAGAGGTAAGTGAAGTATGAAGAAGATGAGAAGAATGTGATGTGAAAGCATAAAGGGTGACTGATGGAAAGGAAGAAGTAATCAACTGTGCCTATAATGTTAAGAGGGACAGTGAGATGAAAACTTAGAGATAGCTCTAAGGGGATGTGAGATCAGAGAAATTTTTATTTTTGATTTAAAATATGTCAACATTTTTCTAAACTGAGAGGAAGGAGCCATTCCATACATCAAAACAATGGCCTCATCTTCTTTGGTTTTTGGCAAATCCTCATTTTGAAATTGCTTCAGTCCAAACTCTTCACTACTTTCCAGTTCAAGAGTCCTTAGTACTTAGTGTACGCTCCTTACTTCTGTGCTTTGAAATTTCATTAGTACATTTATTTCTTCCTCTGTTCTGTGACAATGCCTAGACTATTACCTGATTCAATGCTTAGAATTTATTCCATGGAAATAAATAGGTATGTTAATGCTGTCATTTAAAATTCAGGTTTAACACTAATTTAGTCTCTCACAATATATTATTTTTTTAATGGATGTCTGCCAAATATAAACTTTCTATCCATCCCCACTACATGAACAGTAGCTGCAATTCCCAGGCCAAATTTTCTACTCCTTGATGTTTTGCATTTCAGTGCCTATAAAGCTGCTGCAACAAATGGACCATAGCTCACTGGACCCATTTACACTGTCTGATTATATATATGGTAAGTATCAGAAGACATTCTGCAGAGTAGGACTGCCTACAAGTGAATTAGAAATGGAATAGCTAAATAGTTTTATTTAATACAAAATTTTCTTTTCTTTATCCTTTCCCCCCTTAAAAAACTTGGATCCAAACTGATCTCTTGCAGAATGGCTTCCTATAAAATATCTCTTCCATTCTGACACAGTCATGGGAATTTAATCTAGTCTAGAGTCTTAAGTGCAAAAATAAAGCCTTGTAAAAATAGAATTTAATATTTGAAATGGTACTTTATTGTCTAACTATTGGAAATCTTGCCTAGAATGTCTGACAGTGGAGAGCTTCTTCCATACAGTAGATCCCTTCCATACAAACAATCTCTGGGACTCAGATGTTATATCATAATTAGATATTTAAATTATAGAGTTAAATTATAGAGTTAATATATAATAGCAGAGTCTAAGGTGATTAGTCCAAACTTCATTAATATTTGACTCATTCTCAAATGGCAAACTTCCTCCAAAAAGTTTTCTTTTATTTCATTTTTTGCAGATTTTTGGAGGTATAATTTACATACCATAAAATTCACCCATAGTAAGCATACAATTAGTGATTTTTAGTATATGCACAGAGTTGTGTAACCATTACCACGGTCGTATTTTAGAACATTTTATTACCCCTAAAAGAAATCCTGTACCCAGTAGCAGCTTATATTGGATTCCCAAGAGACCTATTGACTCAAAAATAGTTAAGAATACTGATATATTAGCAGTCCAATGCAGTTTTCAAATGATGTCAAACGCCATAGACCTTTTTGGTGAAAGTATATGTAGAAGGGTGAATTTTTGAGCAGGTCCCTTATAGATGCTCCTAGATGACTCTGTCACTCCAACATACACAAAGCTGGCCAACAAACTGGGGAGACAGAATAGGTTACCACTCCCTTGAGACACATTTCCCATAGGGTTGACTCACTTCCTATATGGTCGTCAGGAAAAGAAGTATCCCTGCTCCATCTTATACAAATTACTCTCACAAACATGCGTGCATCTTCATTCCTTGAGATCTCTGGCACATGGATGACAATTTTCTTTTCTGTAGTAATGAGTGAAGTGTTCTGTTTGTGACTATTAGATCAATATTATTAATTGTGTTGAGTTTTCACATCCCTCCTTTACTCCTGTAAGTTTTTAAAAAATATTTATTTATTTATTTTTATATTTATTTTTGGCTATGTTGGGTCTTCATTTCTGTGCGAGGGCTTTCTCTAGTTGCGGTGAGCAGGGGCCACTCTTCATTGCGGTGCGCAGGCCTCTCACTATCGCGGCCTCTCTTGTTGTGGAGCACAGGCTCCAGATGCACAGGCTCAGTAGTTGCGGCCCACGGGCCTAGTTGCTCCGTGGCATGTGGGATCTTCCCGGAGCAGGGCTCGAACCCGTGTCCCCTGCATTGGCAGGCAGATCCTCAACCACTGCGCCACCAGGGAAGCCCTGTAAGTTTTTGATTATGGACGTTGAGGCTATGTTATCACTTGCCTAAGATATTACATCATCCTGGTGTATTGACCTTTTATTTGTATGTAGTGACCTTTTAAGTCTTCAGTAAGTTTTATTACCCTAACGTCTATTGTGTTTGATGTTAATATAGTTGCACCAACATTTTTTGGTTTGCATTTTCCTGTTATAGCTTTAAAGTTCCTATTGCTTTCTACATTTCAGGATTGGCATATTTTCATTTTATTCTGATTTTCAAATTTATTTGCATAGAGTTGAGCAAAGTAGACTCACATAGAACTTTTAAACTTTTAATTTTGAAATAACTTCAAACATATAGAAAACTTTTAAGAATAGTACAAAGAACTCACCTAGGTTCTCCATTTAAAAATATTTTTTGTACATCATGCAGGGACTTCCCTGACAGTCCAGTGGTTAAGACTCTGGGCTTCCACTGCAGGGGGCATGAGTTCAATCCCTGGTCAGGGGACTAAGATCCCACATGCTGTGTGGCAAAAAATTTTTTTTTATCACATTTGCTTTGTTATTATATCACCTAACCATCTATCTCTGGGTATATATCCATAATACTATTTTTCTGAACACATTGAGGATATGTTGTAGATTTGATGTCCCAGTATTCTAAAGTAGTTCAGTGTATATCTTTAAAACTACAAGCATCTCTCATTCATAAGCATGGAGCAAAAACCATAACCATTAATCCATACAAAGACATACATACAAACAATTGTATATCCATAAAACTCTTGAAATCTGGGAATTAACACTGACAAAAACCACCATTTAATCCAGATACCCTTTTCAAAAATTTCCAGTTGTTTCAATAATGCTCTTTATAACTATATATTTTTTTCTGATCTAGGATTCAATACATGATCATATGTTGCATTTACGTTTCATGTTTTTAGTTTCAGTGTAGTCTCTTACAATCTGTAACAGTTCCTTGGTCTTTTCTCTCATGATCTTGACATTTTTGAAGAGGCATAGACCCACTGTTTTGTAGAATGTCCATAAGTTCAGATTTGTCTAGTGTTTCCTCATGATTAGATTCATGTTATGCACTTTTGGCAGAAATACCGTAGAAGTGATGTATTTGTCCCATTACTGATCTTTGAAAACTTGGTTAAGGTCATGGGTCCCAGTTTTCTTTACTGTAAATAAATTTTCCCTTTGTAAGTAGTACATATCTTGTAGGGGGATGCTTTATATGAATGTCTTGTTCCTCAACAAACTTTCACTCACTATCAGTCATTTTTGCCTGGAAGAATTATTATTTTGGTTGCAAAATAGTGATTTTCCAATTCTCATTTCTTCTACATTTATTAGTTGTAATTCTTTTTTTTTTGCGGTACGCGGGCCTCTCACTGTTGTGGCTCTCCCGTTGCGGAGCACAGGCTCCGGACGCGCAGGCTCAGCGGCCATGGCTCACGGGCCCAGCCGCTCCGCGGCATGTGGGACCTTCCCGGACCGGGGCACGAACCCGCGTCCCCTAGCATTGGCAGGCGAACTCTCAACCACTGCGCCACCAGGGAAGCCCAGTTGTAATTCATTTTTAAAAAGAGGTTTCCTTTCTCCTCATTTATTAAGATACTTTCATTGGTTTTTAAATGCAGTTCTAGATGTGAATTTCTTTTTATTCACCCTGATTGGCATTCATTGGAATTACTGAATCTGTGGATTTCATCAGTTCTAGAAAATGTAAGCCTTTATTACTTTATAACTTTATATATATATATAACTATATATATAATATATATAATATATATTATATATAAATAATATATATTATATATATAATATATATATATTTAATATATATAATATATAATTTATATATAATATATAACTTATATATATAATATATTATATATTATATATGATATATATATTATATATATAAATTATATATGATATATATATTATATATATAAATTATATATTATATATATAATATATAATTTATATATATAATATATATATAACTTTATAAAGTTATAACTTTATAACTTTATAATAACTATATATTACCTCTGCTCAGTTTTCCTCTCCTCTCCCTCTAAGCCTCTGATTAATCATATAGTAAAGTTTCATACTCTATCCTTCATGTTTTTATCTCTTGTATTTATTTTTTATCTCTCTGCTGCATTCCAAATAATTTCTTCTGGTCTATCTTCCAGTGCTCTAAATTCAGCTGTATCTGATCTGCCATTAAACCTATCAGATTAATTTTAATTAAAATTATTATATTTTTATTTACAGAATTCCTTTTGGTTCTTCTTCAAATCTACTGGGTCATTTTTATGGTTTTTGCTTTATATGCATATTTTCAATCTCTTATTTACATAAAATATATTAAACAATGTTATTTTATATAGTGTTCCTGATAATTCCTTATGCTCCAAATCACTATACTGCTTCTGGATCCTTCAGGAATTAGGAGTAGGTTGGAGTATGAGAGAGGAGTAAGGAGACAGAATGGTTTTAACTGAATAGTGCTGTTGTAATATGGTATTAGTGCCCTGTAGGTGGCAGGTGCCCTAATGTTGGTTGTTTCCCTTTGGGGATCCTTTTGGGATGTTCAATACTGCACTCTTTCCGGACATAAAGATGTACTCTTTGTCTTACCTCTCATGAACCTACACAGCTTTTAAGTTTCATTAGGTCCCATTTGTTTATTTTTGTTTTTATTTCCCTTACTCTAGGAGGTGGGTCAAAAAGGATCTTGCTGTGATTTATGTCATAGAGTGTTCTGCCTATGTTTTCCTCTAAGAGTTTTATAGTGTCTGGCCTTACATTTAGGTCTTTAATCCATTTTGAGTTTATTTTTGTGTATGGTGTTAGGGAGTGTTCTAATTTCATTTTTTACATGTAGCTGTCCAGTTTTCCCAGCACCACTTATTGAAGAGGCTGTCTTTTCTGCATTGTATATTCTTGCCTCCTTTATCTAAAATGAGGTGACCATATGTGCATGGGTTTCTCTCTGGGCTTTCTATGCTGTTCCATTGATCTATATTTCTGTTTTTGTGCCAGTACCATACTGTCTTGATTACTGTATCTTTGTAGTATAGTCTGAAGTCAGGGAGCCTGATTCCTCCAGCTCCGTTTTTCTTTCTCAAGATTGCTTTGGTTATTTGGGGTCATTTGTATTTCCATACAACTTGTAAAATTTTTGTTCTAGTTCTGTGAAAAATGCCATTGGTAATTTGATAGGGATTGCATTGAATCTGTAGATTGCCTTGGGTAGTATAGTCATTTTCACAATATTGATTCTTCCAATCCAAGAACATGGTATACCTCTCCATCTGTTTATGTCCTAGTCACATTCTCTGATGTCCACTCTGGCCCAACGGAAGCAATACACTTTATCTTTCAACCAAAACTTGGGCAGTGAAGGCTGCTCATCGCCAAGTGTATCTCTGCTTTGTTATTTCAAACAACTCCAGCTAGCCTCTTGATTCTGGACTTCTTTTTAAAAAGAGCCCATTACCAATTTCTGTGTCCTTCAAACTCCAGGGGATACAGATAAAGCTTGCTCCAAAATTCTCTTAAATGTTTTACCTCAGTAGTAGTACAAGGTAGGCCTGTAAACTTTTTATCTCAGCACATCCAGCAGGGATGATGTGGGGTTTGAGGTGACACATCCGTACTTTATGAGGGTAAAAATTTCCTCATGTGAAAAAGGATAGTGTATGAAAAGCACTTAACCAGGGAGGGGAAACAGCACTCCGCACACTTTCACCTGATGGAAGATGCTTCAAAGAAATTTGTGCGACCAGCCTCTTTCCACAAGCACTCTCTCATTCTTTTATATAGCCTGGAGATGGATGATTACGAGCTAGAAGTCACAAAACTGTTTCGGAGTCAGCCCTTTAGAAGTCCTGCTCAGATAAATGGTCAACTACCTCTCTTTAATGTGGAGGTACTTGGACCTATTGTTCTCAACAGCAATTCTGTGGCAGGAAAATTCCTATTCTAGTATCCGTTTTTATAGTGTATTTTCTGAGTTTTATCATAATATATCTCATGTTTATAATAAAAAAAAGACAAAGATAAAAAGTTAATCCAACTCTCGGTGGGAAAGAAAGGCTATCTGGTCATTTCATAAAAGATCATAATATTGTGAACATAAAACTGCTCTAAAAAATAAAGTCCTTTAAAAACAAACAAAAGAAAAAAGATAATACTGTATATTTAATGTTATCTGCTTTTTTCCAAGTAAACTCTCAGTAGCAGTTTCCCGTCATAATAAATAAATTTTAGATATCCAAAAAGACAGCTAATTATAGGTAAAGGTCATAAAAAGATAAATTCTTCTTTCTGAGTTGATAGCAAGGGGAGAAATATGTGTCTCTGGTGCACTGCGTTGCATTTAATATGGAACTGGTGTGAAATAAGCACCTTCTTTGAAGGTAGGAATAGGAAGTGGACCATTTTATTCTCTGCACTTTGAACTTTGACAAATGAAAAACGCGTATCCAACTACTATCTTTTGTTTGAGACATTAGGAGAAAACCCCACTAAACCATGCTTGGGCTCCACATTTATAAAGATTAAATAAACACGAAGGCCCAGTCCAATTCTTATTCAATGTCTTAGTCTGCTCAGGCTTCCATAAGAAAATACCATAGACTAGTTGGTTTAAACAACAGAAATTAATTTTCTCACAGATCTGGAGACTAGAAGTTTCAGATCAAGGTGCCAGCATGGTCAGTTTCTGGTGGGAACTCTCTTCCTATACTGTAGACATCTGCCTTCTCACTAGATGTCCTGAAATGGGAAAGAGAGAGAGAGAGAGACAGAGAGGGAGGGACAGAGAGAGACAGAGAGACAGAGACAGACACACAGAGAGAGATCCTTATGTTGTCTCTTGTTATAAGGGCACTAATCCCATCATGAGGGCCCTACCATCATAACCTTATCTAAGCTAATTTTCCAAAGGTTTCATCTCCAAATACCATCACATTGAGGTTAGGGCTTCAAAACATGAATTTGGAGGTAGCTACACAATTTAATCTATAGCATTCAGGAATACAAAACCATCAAGAGACTAAAGAACTGGTTTGTCATTTATTCTTTGTTTGTTTTAGTATTTCTCATATCTGCCCCATTATAGAGTATTCTCAGAAGGATCTACCTTGGCTAAGCGATGAGATCAATAAATACTTGTCTCCTTGAACAACGCCCATGATCCTTATGGGTCACTGGTTTATTGTTTTCCTCACAGGCATCCCTGAGAAAATGGGCCTGTATTTCCTGTGCGGTGTCTCCGGAGGTCTTATCTTTCTATTATGCATCTTTACTCCCAAAGTGACCTTTATCCAGGACTTGAAAGAAGTTTTCTGGTGTATAAATTCCAAGTTGGGCAAGAGAAAGCTACAGGACCAAGAGGAAGAAGAAGATAACCACAACGATGACAGTTCTTCTGGCTCCTCTTTCCATCATTTTACTCACACCTATCCAGCCTCAAATAGCCTGTTTTGCCCTGAACTGACTGCAGTTTTAGAGCGTGCAGCTAAGGAAAGAAACCAAGAAAGAGATGAAATCTGGATAGCCAAAGAACCTAGTCCCTATGCCATTTACAAAGTAAAATCCGCCACAAAATAAAATGACCCAGAATGTGCTATTTACCTGAGTACCAAGTGTAAAGACAGATGATCGTATGTTTTAAATACAGAAATGCCACAAAATACTGGGTAATAGGGATGGAAAAGTATTATTGTTAATACATCAATTTTCAAAGGTCTGATTGAGACCATGAGCTTTCAGGTTACAGCAAGGCCCCATAAGCTATATGACCATACTAAATTTTTTAGAAAGGTCTACAAAAAGGAAAAGAGAAATGAGGTCGTTAGTGTGAAAGTCTGTTAATAAGCAGGGGAGTAAGCCCTGGAATTTTTGGTAGATAGGGAAAGAAATGACAACATATAAGCCTAGGATACTACCTATATCAGTGAGTTCACCTGATGAAAAGATACTTTTAAGCATATATTTAGGATTTTATAAAGGCTCAGAGATGAGGTGGAACAAGCGCTTGACAAGTAGTAACAGGACACGTGAACTTCAAGAGGTCACTCAGTTTCTCCATTTTATAATCTATAAAATATACTTACAATTATGATTGTTTAGAAAATCAAATGGATTATTGTACGTAAAGGTGTTATATAAAATGTAATTTAGGGTGGCAGGAGTTACTATGTTCCAATTGTTGGCACTTTAGAATCTATCTATATTCAAAGGCAAACCAGCAAAAATACTAACCTTATGTGGTACAGTGGATTATTCATTTGTGGATTGTCAGGTGTTAAATACTGCCCATTAAATTGTCCTTTTTAAACAATTCATTCATTTAACATCTCCAAATGCTGGGTATTGGTGATATAAAAATGAATAAGACAGCCCCTGCTCTCAAGGAGTTCACAAATTAGTCAGGGGAAACTGGCTCTTAAACAGAATACGGGGGAAGCATAAGGTGCTAATGTGCAAAGGGCTGAGGTCAGGGAGAAGGCAAAATAATAAAGAATATTAATAACTAAAACACACAGGGTAAAACGGGGTGAGGCTACGATTGAATCTTGTAGGATGACTAAAAGTTTGCTAGGCACACTAGATGGTGGGAACATGGCATTCAAGGAAAAGGAAAAAGCATGTGAAAAGGCACAGAGGCAGGGGCAGGCATGGCACGTTGGGGGAACTGCAAATAATTATATATAAGATAATGTGTAGAATAGTGTGCAGTTTTTAAGGGCCACTCTGGGTTCAGTATGGAGATTCAATTAGGAACAAGGACAAGAGTGAAGGCAGGAACATGTTAGAAAGAATATTTTTAAACCTTTTAGAAATGTTTAGCTAAAATATATATAAATATATTTTAATCTGTAAACTTGTATTGATGTTGACAAATTACCCACAAAAGTTACTCCCGTAAGACAGACACACACCAGTGTATGAATGCTCACTTCTCCACATCTTAACAATGCATACTAAAAAACTAAGGGAATCTACCCCAAATATGCTTCTCACCTTCCCTCCTATAAGCCTGAATTCTTTCTATATCTTTATTTATTGTCTTTTTCACTCATGCCTGAAAGTGTGAAGCACAATTTCTTTTTAAGTCCAGCTCACAATAATTGCAAGAAGTGTGTGTTTATTTCTGCATGTTTTCTTTTTAAAAAATATTTCAGAAATACAAGAGTGTAGATGATAATATAACAAATAACAATCTACTTACCACCAAGTTTTAGCTCTAAAGCTTCACAACAATAGTTGAAGCCCCTGTGTATTCTTCCTTGATCTCATTGCCCTTCATTCCTCCAGTCCTTATTCCCCAGAGGTCATCATCACCTGAATTTGTAATTTATCATCCACACACAGATTTTTATTCTTTTGTTACATATTCATGGATTGCATAATAATATCAGAGTGCTGTTCTGCCTTTAAGAAAACTTCATATAGGGCTTCCCTGGTGGCACAGTGGTTGAGAGTCCGCCTGCCGATGCAGGGGACACGGGTTCGTGCCCCGGTCCGGGAAGATCCTACGTGCCGCGGAGCGGCTGGGCCCGTGAGCCATGGCCGCGGAGCCTGCGCGTCCGGAGCCTGTGCTCCGCAGCGGGAGAGGCCACAACAGTGAGAGGCCCGCGTACCGCAAAAACAAACAAACAAACAAAAGAAACCTTCATATAATTGGTAATATGTTGTACATATCTTTGTGCAGGTTGCAGTTTTCACTTAATCTTATGTTTGGGGAATATGTCCACTTGGGTGATAATGATGATGCAAATTGCTATCAGTTGTGGCAGGATTTATTACCTGTGCAGTGATTAGAAAGATGGTGAAGTCACTAGGCTCATTATGTGTCTAGAGATGTGCTGTCAAATAGGGTAGCTATTTGGCCACATGTGGCTTTTTACATTTAAATGCAAATTGAATGAAATTGAAAATCAGTTTTTCAGTTCCACTAGCCACATTTCAAGTGTTCAAAGCCACATGTGACTAAGGGCTACCATATAGGACAGCACAAATAAGAAACCTCTCCATCATCACAGAAAGTTTCTATTATATACCAAATGGTGGGATTTCTATTATATCCCAACGTAACTCATTTGTTTCACTCCTACAAAAGACAGATGGGTCATGGAAAATGACAGCAGATCATCACAGATTTAATTCGGTGGCAATATCAATTGCAGCTGAGATTTCAGATGTGTTGTGAATTCTGGAGCAAATCGACAACCCACAAAGTTTCTTTTCTCCAGTTCCCCACGATAAGTAAAATCAGAGTAAGTCTGCATTTATAAGGAGTATTAATTTTACTGTCCATCCGTCAGGGCAATGCCAGATCCCTTGTTTTTTGTTGTGAGTTGTGATATATATATATATATAAAATGTCTGCCATAAGGAGGGAGATTAAACTCTGTGGAAATTCTATGGAAAGTCAGGATATTACTTCTTAAGTGAGAGCAAGTTGTTGCACCTCACACTACTTATGATTAAGAAAGAGGCACAATAATTGGTGTGTCTCTTTGGATTTTGAAGACTGTGTACATTGATTTGTATCCTGCTACTTTACCAAATTCATTGATTAGCTCTAGTAGTTTTCTGGTGGCATCTTTAGGATTCTCTATGTACAGTATCATGTCATCTGCAAACAGTGACACTTTTAGTTCTTCTTTTCCGATTTGGATTTTCTTTTTCCAGAATCCTCTAATCTCTCCCTCTTTTCTGACTAGCTCCTTTCCTTTCAGTAAGAAACATGCTCAGGTCCACTGTCCCCTTCTGAAAATCAGTATCCTCGACTGCACGGGTCTCCTCCTCCTCATCTGCCTCACAGTGTCAAACTGTGTGCTTCACTGCAGACTAATCCAGCTGGGCCCTTTCTGGGGACACTTCAGTATCAATATCCTTAGATATTTTTCTCTTTCGTTGGTCAGATGGCCCACAGAATACTCCTCCAGCTGCCGGAATTTTAGGGTCAGAGTTGGAGAGGGCTGGGGGTTTATAGCTTTCAGCGTGCATACCTCCACTTGAGCCCTCTGTTTTCAATATGAGACTCCAGCTGTTGTTCCAGCTGTTGGGAACTCCCAGTCCAGATTGTCTCTGCTTTACCCTCTGCAGAGAATATAACACTTCAGACTTCTGTCAGGGCAGGGAAGGGCCAGACACTCAGTGCAGGCAGGCATCAACTACAGAAAGGGATTTTGAAAAGAATCTACTTCTTACTTTTCAAAAACCCTCATTAGTTTGGTACCCACTCCCCCTTCACCTCCCCTTTCAGAGTTACCTGTTGCAACCTTTGAAGATTCTTGTGAGGAGCAAAGGGGAGTTAGTAAATCAGGTTGTTTTCTGGCTTTTCCCACGAAGGGCTTACAATTCCTAGTTTGTGGACTTCTTAGTTGTCTCTTTTCCTGCTCTTCTAATCTTTTCAAATATCGTTTTATAGTAGTTTCAGTGGGGTTTTGGAAGGTGGTGAAGTTAGATGTGGAAGTATCATTGCAGGCATGGATGTCTCCCTGCCTGCCTCATTCACCCTACACATCTTTGTTATCAAGCCACTCTCCCTAAAACACTCCAGACTCAGCTTTTCTCCTCAGGCTCTCTGATCTCTTCTATGACCTTTCTGCTCTTTCAGCTCTCAGCCCCCGGACCACCTACCCAAAACCAACTTCCTCTCCATAAAGGCCATGCTTGAGGTTCAGGTGCCTTGCCAGTAGTCCTGCAATTCACGACCTGTCTACTCTCTCTGACCCTTAGCATTCCACATACTTTTCCAGCTCTGACTCCCATAACTTTGCTCTTTCTCTCTAAGTAGAATGCTGATTTCTATCAAACACAGAGGCTAACCCTGGTCTCTGCTATTTGTTCAAATACTGATATTGGTGACAATGATAAACTACTAAGTACTGAGTGTTTATTATGTGCTGCTCACTATGGGAGACACTTTATACATATGGCCTCATTTCATTCTTTACCACAGGTTTATCAGATAGACGTCATTTTTTACCCCATTTTGCAGGTTAAGAAACAGAGGCTCAAGGAGAGAAAGTGGCTTCCCAAAATTTGCCAGGCTAGTAAGAGACAGAGGCTGAATTCAAGCCAAGGTTGGTTCAAGTCCATGCTCTTCCTACAACACTATGCTGCCTCAGTCAAGGTATCAGAGAGGGAGCTAGAAAGCAGAAGGTGAGAGGACACTGAGGACCTGAATTGGAGGGAGTTAACCACCACCAATGGGGCAAAGGGTAGACCATAGATAATGATGGGGCTAATACAGAAAAGCCTTCACTGACTTCAAAGATGTGCATAGCATTGACCCTTGTGATCTTCACTTGTGCACACGATAAATTACCATGCTTATCCACCCACATAGAAAAAGTTAGAACACCACTATTAATCAATATAACACACACACACAGCTTAAGACCATGTATCACAATTGTAAGAGATGTTTGATTAGTTTTTGCGAGAAAGGAAGCTTGGATTCTGTTAATCAAGCTAAGACCTCATACTGTTTCATAGTCTGGCACAAAAACAGACACGACAGCGATGAGCCTGATCCACCAAGAAAGTGTGCAGTCATGTTCTGCAAACTCAGTTTAGGGAATCAGGGAAGAATAACAGCAACATGGCAAAGATCTCCATTCAAGATGCTGCAGTAGGTTCCTGCTGTGGCTAGCCTTGTGCTCCACACACACAGCAATGACGGCAAAATACCAAAAGGTAAAATAAAAAAGGAATGGCCAACATACACACAAAAAGGATAATTGCCTCTGTGCGGAAGCAGCAGGCTTTTGCTGCACTGGAAGCAAACAATGGCGTCTAAAAGAACTATGAGCAAGATGGAAGCTCACTGCTTAAAGCCAAGAAGCAGGATGAAATTACCCACCAACCCCTGAATGTAAATCAGGAAAAAAAGAGCTACTACCAAATCTCCCAGCATCTTTGGCTCTGGTGAGCTGCAACCTTGAAGAGGTGAGGACACAGACACAGGCTGACCTCACAACTAGGAGCTGAGCCGAGCCATCAGCTGGCTCTGTGAGTGGATCTTCAATATGCCCAAGAGCTTCCTGGGGCAGTGATGTGAATAGGTCCTGTAAGGTCCTTTTTTTTTTTTTTTTTGCGGTACGGCTACTGCCGTAGCCTCTCTCGTTGCGGAGCACAGGCTCCGGACGCGCAGGCTCAGCGGCCATGGCTCACGGGCCCAGCCGCTCCACGGCATGTGGGATCTTCCCGGACCGGGGCACGAACCCGTCCTGCATCGGCAGGCGGACTTTCAACCACTGCGCCACCAGGGAAGCCCTGTAAGGTGCTTTTGATCTTAACAACTGACTGGTATTTTGCAAGATTGTGGTAAGAAGGAAATATGCTGAATAGGTTGATTGATTTCCTTCTAACATCAAGGTTCCACCTTTGAAAGAGGTAAAATTAGAGAAAGTGAAGAAAAGTTTTTAGAAAGTTGTGGGGGGGGTGTTTGTGGATGTTTGCAGAGTATTTGCAAAACAAATGTAGATATTCTCATGGTTCTTTTAAGATTCTTTGGGAAACACTGTAACAGTGGAGATGATTATTATCTATGATTGGTCAGCTAGACTGTGTAAGTATGGGAAAGGGGGGTAGGAATTAACATTTATTGAGCAATATGGCAAATTACTTTAAAGCATTGTCTCTGTGGCCGGACTGTGAAGGTTCTAATCCAAACTCTGACACTTATTTAGCTATGTGATCTTGGGTAAGCCACTTAATCTCTCATTGCCTGTATTTGTTTATTTCTAAAATGGGGATAGGGTTGCTGTGGGTATTAAAAGCACTTAGAACGGTGTCTGGCACATAGCAAGCACTATGTAAGTTAGCTATTATTATTGGTCATTATTATGTGCCACAAACATCTTAGTTAATAATCAGAAATTTGTCACAAAACCCTGTAGGGTAGGTATTTTCCTTACTGCACCCATATAAGAAAACTTAAGCGATGAGAGGCCAAACAAATGACAGAATGGCACAGCCCTTAGATGCTACTTAGCCCAAGGCCTTCATTTTAAACTGAAGAAGAGAAAACTGAAGAGCAAAATGCAGCTAGCAGCAAGAAGGAAGGAGCAACAGTCATGACCTGTGTGGGACTTTCCCAGTTTTAAAACTATAAGCTCTGCAGCCCAGGAAACCCCTCTCAGTTTGCGCACACTTGAATGCTTGGTCTCTCTAGATGAAGGTGAACAAAATTCAGCACCAGTTAACTGCCAAACACAAAAAGACATACAGAGAATGTGATATTTTCTGGTGAGTTTGTTTGAAAAGAATTCAGTAATTTATTTTCATTACAACAAATCCATATTAGGAAATGATTATGTTAGGCGCTATAACACCGTATTAGGTGCTGTGCTCTTGACTCTCTACTGATCCCATCCCACTACAGCAAAAGGTAAAAGTGACCCTACAGTGAGCTTGGTTGACACACACCCATGCTGACATTTTCAGGGACACCAGAAAGAGATGTGAAAAAGAAATCTCTCACATAGAAAGTTGTCAGTGACCATCACCAACACTCAAATAATTCCTTTTCCTCTTTCTTCCTCTGAGGAGAGTACACTGCAGGAAAGTATTGATTGAAAATTTAGGAACATGAGGATGAAATAATTAATGAATCAAGGTCCCAGAGAAGAGACAAGGTAAAGGGAGTCCTTCAGTAAGGGATAACATTGATCTGTGTCCTTATCTCTCCAGGGCCATGAATATGTTCTTTCTTTGTCATAAAGCAATGCTGACCTCAGTTATAGTGTAATTTTCAAGGCTAATTTAGGTAAAACTTCTAAAAAGGTAAATATCCTGATGAAGACTAATGAATGGTAACATATTTTAAGCGTACATAATAGTACAGAGAAAAGACGGTATGTTAAAATGTTGTTACTTTTTGTTGTTACTTTTCTATTCTAATTGCTAAAGGGTGTACTCTTTAAGACGTGAACTTAATTATCAATCCTTTGACCTAAGAGGAAAACACACTTCATGGAAGACCCCTAAAGATTCCTATATAGTACAATTAAAATGCAGAAATATTTGAGAACATATTTTGGAGCACTGGATGGGTCAATAAAATAATATATAAACTATTAAATGTGAACTAGGAACTTCCTGAAAACATCAGATTACGCTCTATTCTCTGTCAGAATACTGACTTTTCTTTGATTTGTGACTCCTAGCCTCACTAATAATGCTTTTTTCCTCTCGTGCACACCCTAGCCTGGACTGTCTTTCATCATTTTATAGCAGTCAACGTGGTTATTGTACAGCTTCGCTTTCAACGAAAGCCAAGGGAAAATAAACCTCACACCTATCTCTCTGTCTCTCTCTATCTCTGTCTCCCTTTCCCTTTCTCTCTCTCCACATATAAAGGAAAGCCATTAAAAAAATAAAAGAAACAAGGTATTATACTTAACCCAGTCAAATCTTGGCAATTAACATGTATAATATTTTAAGATAGGGGAAAAAAAGGGAAAAAAACGATTAACAGAAATGGAGGAAAACAGATTGTATCCTAAATTCCATCAAAAGCCAAAATGCAAGTTTGGATAGTAATCTCCAGTTCTTTGGAGGCACATTATCGATTGTGATGAATTCCCTGAACAATCTTAGAGACGAACCCTCTGTACCCTCTGTTGTGTTTTGTGTGTATGCACACACGCATGTGCATGTGTGTGTGAATTACTATATGGAACCTCAGAAACGTCTACAAACTTTCTGCAATTATCCCTCACGGAATTACAAAACTGATGGGTTTGTTTCACAGGAGCTATTGTGACTTCTTAGTTTTACTCCTCAAGAGATGACTTAGATAGAGATAACTCTTCTCACAAGATAAAACACTCTGTATTCAGTTCCCACCTTATCACTGAGCTTGTAATATGAAGCAAGTCCTACAATATCTGTAGTTCTAGGAGACCACAGAGAAAAATTTAGGGTTCCAGTTAAACTCTTTAATCCATAGGCCTATGTAAAGGACTGTCCCAAGGTATCCTCTAGCACACTGGTTCTCAAAGTGTGGTCTAAAGACACCTTTAGAGCAGTCCATGAGATCCATTTAGTGGGTCTGTGTATTAAAAACAATTTTTAATAACAACATTAAGAAGAAATTGCCTTTTTCACTCGAATTATCTGATGAATGTACAGAAGACTTTTCCAGAAGCTACATGACATGCGATGATGTCATCTCTCTGACAGCTGATGGATGTGTGCCTTTTTGTCCTTAAGTTTTAAACATTTCTAAGTTTTAATATCTAATACAATTAGTAGCAATAGATACGACCCACATCCAAGCACTCTTTGGGGCCCTCAATAACTTTTAAGAGTGATTAGGTGTCTTAAGACCAAAAATGTTGCAAATCTCTGCCCTATTAAGACTTTGCTATTTCTAGAATGCATTTCTTTTTAACAGATCCTGTTGAAACAAATTTTTACCTAGTGACTATTATTGTTTCTCTATCAATGTGGTGATTATATTTCTGAGGCAGATTGACCACAATTACATCAAAGGGTCCAAACACCAAATGAGTCCATGTTATAACTTGGGGACGAAAGCTACCATACTAGATGGCTGACACTGGCTATCTCAGAAGCCTCTCTCCAAGGTTTTCCCTGTTAGAGAAAGGGGAGGCTTTTGTTTTGTGTGATGAGGTAAGGAGACAATTTGAAGTCGGTACTGACACAATATTATTCTGCTGATATGAATTCTGGTAGCCAGGTTGTCAGGTGTGTTCCTAATACCAAGGCTGTCAGTTTTAAGCCTGAAGACCCAAGAGACGAGCAGTGTTTAATACATCATCCCTTGTCAAATAGCAGCCACAGAGCTGGCGGTAGCCAGTGAAGGACTCCCTGCCGTGTAGGACGCGCCAGTTGTCTATAAATAGGACCTGTGAGCGGGAAAAAAAGAGAGAAAAACACTCAGAACAAGGGCAGCCCAAAGGAACCCTAAATCAGAAGAGATCATTTAAAATAAAAGCTTTAGGTTGTTCTCTGGTTACATTCAATGAGGTGTTTTTCTTTTGAGATTAAACAAACATTTGGAAACTAGGATGTACATAGCTCTGTAGTAGGCTAAATGGAAGTAACAAAGGTAACAGCAGGTCACAGGCCCTGAACTTTGAGGAGCTTTTATTTCTTGATTAATTATTCTCTTATCAAAGCAAACCAGATCATTGGTTTCTTTTTTTTTCTTTCTCTTTAATTGTTATTATATATGTTCTCAAAGAGTTAAACTATTTCATTATGTCTTATGCTAAGCTAGAGATATTCTTTATCCAGAGGAAATATCAAGAGCCAAAAAAAAAAAAAAAAAGGAATCATAAAGCCAGAAGGACCCTTAGCCCATAGGGACATGAGGATGAAATAATTAATGAATCAAGGTCCCAGGGAAGAGAGAAGGTAAAGGGAGTCCTTCAACCCCCTCATCATACAAATAGAGTCACTGAGTCAGTGGGGAGAGCCTGCTTCTGGGTCATTTGGTGAGTGAGTGGTAGGACCAGGGCCAACACCCAGGACTCTTTTCTCTTTTTCCTTTGCAACATTTTGACTCACATATTCAATAAGTACTCATTCTTCACTGCTTCAGTATAACGAGCTTACTTGACATCTTTCG